>NC_057933.1:79197936-79497936 GCF_018555375.3 Anguilla rostrata | reverse complement strand
CACACACACACACACACACACACTACACACACACACACCACACAGGCACACACACACACACAACACACACACACATACACACACACACACACACACACACACACACACACTCACACACACACACACACAGACACACACACACACACACTCACACACACACACACAAACTCGCACACACACAACACACACACACATACACACACACACACACACACACACACACACCACACGCACACACACACACACACACACTCACACACACACACACAGACACACACACACACTCGCACACACATCAGTGCTTCCAGTTGGGTTCCGCGGATCCCGATCAATGCTCACCCCGGTTTATATAAGGCCGATGGAGACCCCTCACCTGCAGTCTGCGCCGGGACACTGCAGCTTCTCAGGGATCCGCGACCCCCCTCCAGACACAAAAGCCCCATTCTTCTCCGCGCTCCCTGTCTGAGAGCGCTCCTTAAAACCAGGAATGCGAACCCGGGGAAGGGCACAGCCAGGAGCCTCCAGGTATTGCCTTACAAAAAAAGAAAGGCTTTTCTTCATCCTTTATTCCAGGGGTGTCTGTAGCTATCACTCAAATAATGACTCGGCCCTTTGTCGGGGCGAAATTTCTGAGCGAGAAAGGGCCTCATTATGGTGGGCGAGAGGAAGAGAGAGAGAAAGAGAGAGAGAGAGAGAGAGAGAGAGAGAGAGAGAGAGAGAGAGAAAACAGTATTTAGAAGATTAAGTTGTGCAATAGAGTGCCTGGAATCGTATTAAAATATCAATAATCACCTCCGTCCCCCTTTCTGTGCCCCCTCTGTGCTGAGTCGACATTCTTCCTGTACAGGAGCTCGGCATTTTATGCTATTTCACATATTTCTGTTAACACCAGGGTCAGGGTCACCGTCTCTCCTCTCAGTGTTTGAATGTTACCCCGTGCGTGTAACCACTTTGTTTTTTCCAACTCAAACGACTCTGCATGAATGCATCATTAAAAAAAATGGAGGGGGAGGACTTATGTGTCAAATTATTCATTCAGCTCTTTAAGGTGTGAGGTCACAAATATGTGATTAGAACTTTCTTAACTGAACATTCTAATGCTGATGCAACAATCACTACAGGTAAATGAAAGCCATGGAGTTCTAGAACACTGGCTTAGAATTTTGAAATAAAATTCGAAAACAAGACCAGGTTAAAACCTAGTATATGGCTGGACCTAACACACGTGATCCGGCCGACCAATGGTGTAACTTCATCACTCACTCACTCGGTCACTCACTCAGTCACAGACATTCGCGTTTGTAGGGCTGGCCCCACTGTTACGATCCAACCAAAAAAGAAACCTACTTTTCAAAGGGTTAATGCTGGTAAATGTTCAGGGCAAAATATTAGAACTGCCCATAGTGGGAGGAGCTGCTAATATTGGTTAGCAGAGCCAACTCAACCTAATAAGTGATGTCAGCAATGGTTAGGGCCCTAACAACTGTATTTATGAAGCAAAAAAAGATAATTCTTCCTTTTAATTGATAGGCAAAGTGATGGAAAAAATGTTGATTTGAATCCCAGCTTATGTGACTGTGACTGATTGCCTCTGACTGAGAGCTGGTGATGTATAAAGGATGGCTGGAACAGTTTTATTACGTTTTCCTATATTTATTCAGAGCTGGGAAGCAACGTGGTCTCCTGTTTGTGTAGTGATTCTCTTACATAAACAATGAGAACATGGCCTCAGAGGTAAATGCATGATTTCTATCTTCCTCAGTAAATGGGAGGGCTCCATCTGCATCTGTACTGTCTTGATGTTTTATGGGTTTGGTAGTTTATCATTAACTGAAATAGACTTTTTATTTGATTAAGAAGTGCTTCATAAATATCGCACAGGAAGGCAGAATGACCGTGAAGCTGTAAAACTTTAGAATGTCGTGGTTTTTATTTTTCTTTCGGGGAAAAAAAAAATTGTTTTCCTTACCTCCCTTACAGGCGAGGAGAACACTTTACGCGAGGTGCTACGAATGAGATCCCTCACTGACCGGGAAAGCGAAACGAAGTCTTTCAGCATCTGAAGGAAAAACACCCGTGTAAAAATAAAAAATTTGCAATATGAGTGCTGACAATATCCTAAATAAAACTACACAAAGAAAGGTGAAGTGCTCATATATTACGAAGTACTCAGATAGCTCACTGTAATGACACAATGAGGAAAGCTACGCATTTTCCAATGCGAGTATTTACCGTTGAGAATATGCTAAAAATGTTCACTTTGGTGGACATTTCCGTGCTGATACATTTCCCTCCCAAATTAAGGTGAACGTTTGGAAAGAGGACTGAGGGAACCTACTGATCTAGCTACTCATCATCCAGGCAGTGTACGCAGATCTTTACAGACGATCTATTTGCACAGCTGGATGTTCACTGTCAAGCAAATCAGATTCAGCACCTCGAGCAAGGATGCAACCACAGTGCCACAGCTGGGATCTGACCCCACGACCTTAGCACCGGAAACGCGGTTCCCTGACCGTTATACTACAACTCCCCAAAAACCTCCCCTAAAAAACGAGAATAAGGTGCGTCTCGTGGCGTAGCCTGTAGAGCACTGTCCACGTGCTCGTTACGAGCCGCGACGTCGGCGGTTCGAGTCCCGACCGCGCGACCAGTTTGTCGCCCGTCTCTCTCGCTCTCTCTTCCCCCGTCCTTCCTGTCTCTCTGTCCAATAAGCCAGAATAAGATCCAGGACGAAGACGCCTGCATACGTAAATACAGACTCCCCTCCCTACGGAAAGCGCTGCGTATGTACGCGCAGACTCCCCCTCCCTACGGAAAGCGCTGCATTGCTGCGCCCTGCATGTTTTTTACTGCGCGTTCAGGCCGTAAATCAGGGGAGTAATGCTCAGCTCCTGTGGGGCTGAGGCTTCTAACTGCTTTTTTCGGTGCGGTTTCAGCATTCGGCGCTTAATTTAAAAGTGGCCGATTGCCCAAATTGGGGGGCCACACAGACTCACAGTTTCCAAAGACCTGAAGGGAAACCACGAAAAACCTGAGGAAACCACCGGCTGGCAGTGGAGTGGAGCTTTCTCTTTCTTTTTTTTTTTTTTTTACGATCGCAGCCGAGACGGGTTTACACAGACCGAGCTCGACCGTCGGGGCGTCGGCAGTCGGCAGATGGCAGTTGGCAGTCGGCAGTCGGCAGTTGGCAGTCGGCAGTTGGCAGATGGCAGTCGGCAGATGGCAGTTGGCAGTCGGCAGTTGGCAGTCGGCAGTCGGCAGTCGGCAGCTGGGCATTCGCATATGGCAGTTGGCCGGCAGGTCGGGTCCTGAGGATAAGGACATCAGGCGTGACCTCCAGCTTTTGGGCGCTGCGTCGACGGCACTGCTTAACTCCGCAGATACAGGAGCTCCAGACCAGACCCGCCGCCTTCAGCAGCCTGCAACCCAGATAAGGCCCGGAGGAGCAAGCTGCCCATCAGTTACCCCACAGAGACTGAGAGAGTCAGCCCCACAGACACACTGACAGAGCAGACCAGTCTCCCCCCCGCCTCCCCTCTCCCCCCTTGCCACCCCCCCCCCCTCCCTCTCCCCCCCGTGCCACCCCTCTCCCCCTCCCCTCTCCCCCCGGTGCACCCCCCCCCCCAAGCGTGTTGCTTGCACACTGCCGCCCGCGTGTTTCAGTCCCCCCTACAAACAGACGCGAGAGCAGAACGAGACTCGCGGGGCGCTAGCCGCTGAGCGCTAACACCTGGACGGCGGACAGCCTGGCGTTCACTCCCGCCGTTCCTGCCGCCGCGGCTTCAGCGACGCCCCCCCCCCCCCTTCACATCCAGCAGGGCGGCGACCTCTGACCCCAGAGCTCATAAATACGCCGGGCTGTCCGGAATACAGCACAACGCAGATTATGTAACTGTGTCAAGATGCGTGTGAGTAAACTGAGACCGGACTGTCGTTTTCCCCCAGTCGGGCTGTCCTGTGGGGCTGTTACTGCAGATTTATCTTCACTCTCTTCTGTTGCTCTCATTCCTAACAATTATCGTATTAAACTTTCATTTCGACGTAAAGTGCTGCTCCTTACACGGTTATCAAAGCACTTTGCAGATCGCAGAACACGAACTCAAAAATAAGACAAAGTAGAGAAGAAAAATTGGAATTTTGACATAAAATTGTACACTATTATAAATGTAATTCAGAAATGATTAAAGATAGAAAATAATGTGACATGGTACTTACAATAATCTGTAAAGTATACATGTGGTTAATATTAAGTTAAACAGTTTGAGTATTTGCGCATTCACTAGAATACTCTCCATAGAAATTCATTGAATCTATGACTGTTTTAGGTATTAGCACCATCGTGGCAAATTACAGAGGTCTAATTTAAAAGCAGCTACATATAATGATGAGGAACTTATTTTAATTCATGCTCACACTTACAGTTTCCCCCAACAGTCTGCAAATATTTTTTTCTCAGTGTAATATTCAGAAAAGACATAACCCAATTAATACATATCATATGTGTAATTTCTCTTTGTTAACCCACATGTATAAAACTGATTCAAAACACGTGGAGCACTTCACTTCCGTGGTAAAATTAAGAACTATTTTTCCAGACACACTTATTAACTTTTTATTCAAGTCACAAAAGAAGAAAACCCACCCCTGTGTTTTCTGTAGTGTTTCTTCGGCAGCGCAGCGTGTTCGAAAAACATGTTTTGTCGCTAAAATATTTTAAAAGAGCAATTAAATCAGCGAAGGGGAGCACAAACAATCATTTTTAGGAGGGAGTCCATTTTTATTTTCCACAGAAGTGAAAGCGACCCTGTGAGGGTAGGCATAATAAGGATTATCTCATCTCCCTTTTCAATTCTCTCAATGGCCTTGGGTGCAGAGAGAAACACTTAAAGCGAGTGAGAAATGTAATCTTAAAGCTATAAACGCTATATTTAGCTGTTTTCAATTAGGACAGTTGTGTCCTGTTTATTAGCAATGCCGTGAAAGGCAGGATCTATAAAAGTTAAACGATACGTTGTGCTCAGAGGCTTATAAAGAGGTGCTCCAGCAGAGCCGAAGTGGAACAGGAGTGTACAGGAAGCGTTGGACTTTATCTCAGCGATACATGGTTTTCCGAGTTCTCCTAAATTGGCAGGTGTCCCACATTCAAGAATTTAGCTCTAAATGTAATTATCTGTAACACAGCGAGGCATATCTCCATCTCATTCAGCGTCTAGGAAACTATATGTCTGATATTTACAAGTGTTTGAGATGTTTGTTTTTTTTTTGTTTGTTTGTTTTTTTTTGTATGAACAGCTCTGCAGAAACGGTTCTGTTCAGCCAACGAAGAGCTAAACTGTTTCCTTGAGGACTCTGCAGATTTCATCTTCTTCGCCACGGGTTGCTGCACATGATCAGATAAAAGCTGGAAGCCCCAGTGGCGGAACTAAAGATAATCCAACAGTTTTTATCGCAGACAGTTTGCAGTGATATAACACCGAAAGCCAGCGCTCAGGTGGGCTAAGGACACCGGTAGATGAAGGCTGTTTTTCTGTTCTTCTTGTTGGCAGCCAGTTTTACAAGAACAACAATTAGATCACAACTTACGTCACCACACACAGCGTGCACATTCAGTACAAAATCTACCAGGAAACAAACGACTTCATTTTCACGGCTCATCTCTTAGCATCTCCTAACAGAATCAGACAAGATGCTGGTATGGCACAAACTGTGAATGAAAACAGAAGCTCGTTTAGATGGTTTGAGATTGTCCTGGAACCAAACAACTAAGTGCAACTCCAGCGGTGCATGTTGCTTTTGTTTTCTGTTTTTTACAAAGCCTGAGAATTTATCTCTGTCACAACTCTGAAGTACAGGAGAGAACGTGAGGGGCACTTGTGGACTGTCATTTTCATTATTTGGAAAGAGAGGTCCATTGTCCAGTGGATGAACAAGGAACCTGACGCATACTTGCACTAGTGAGCGGAATGTCCATCTCTTCGACGCAGGTCCCAAACTCCCAATCGAATTAACCTCCGAATTCCCGATCGACGTCGCAAAGAAATACGAAGTGATCTTTCTGACCCTGGTCTCGGGGCGTGGGTGGATGGGAGGGTTCACAGCAAGCCCGCGTTCAAAGGCATCGAAGCAGGGATCAGCCCGAATTCCACCGATCCACGGCCCTGGCCTTCCTCTGAGAGCTGACTCTTTCAACAGAAGGACGGCGTTCATCCCGCCTCGATCCGCGCCGTGGGAAACCGGGATAAACGGACCCATTGTTAGGCGAAGGACCCTCGGCCCGCCGTCTTGTCCCCCCCCCCACCCCCCCCCCCCAGTCAATGACTGCCTTATGCGCCGGAACACTGCGTCCAGAACACGGCGGAGAGACGCGCCGTCGAAAACGACTTTCATGTCCAAATTTGAAATGATAAAATATTGTAATAAAGTTGGAGCCAATCCCATCAGATAAGGAAGAGAGAATCCTCCTCCCCCCTTCCCCCCCTTATTTCTTGTGCTTGTCTCTCGGTCATCCACCATGCCGACTTACAGCGAAGTAGCCTATCAGATCGAGCCGTCTGGCGGACAGGGCCAGATCAGAGGCGGGTGGAGGCGACCGCTGACCCGACCGGACGCGTTAAAATGGCTCCGCCAGCAGGGTGCATCATGGGAAAACTGCCACCGCCGCGAAGAAAACCAGCGGCGTGATAAAAAAAAAAAACGCAGAGGTGCTGGCAGGGCGAGTTTTATCAGTCTCTTCCGCGACATCCTCGCTGGAACAGTGAGTTCCTGTCACGGAACAGGAAGTTGTAAATATTCATCCCCTCCTCTGCTTGGAGCGTGCCTTGCCAGAGCCCCCCCCAGAAATCCCTTCCACTGTGCACCCGCCAATCTACTCAGCTCCCTGGTGTTTCAGCCTGGTGTGTCCACAGGAAACCACACAGCGTACACACAGGCCTAAGAGAGTCCGTACCTGCAACGCGATGATAAGAGTTCCTCCAGCACAGGGCTGCCCAGTCCTGTTCCTGGAGATCTACCGCCCTGTAGATTTTCACTCAAACCCTAACGAAGCACACCAACAGCAAGAGATCTTGTTGAGCTGCTAATTAATAGAGTTAGGTGTGCCAAATTAAGGTTGAAATGAAAACCTAAATTACGGTAGATGTCCAGGAACCCGGGGCTGGACAGCCGTACTCCATAGCTTCTACCTTTGTATATGTTGATGATTGGCCTTGACTGTTCTTGTGTGTGTGCTGAAAGGATATTTTAAATACAGAGGTTTCTGACAATCTGCCATCTTTACAGTGGTGGGGATGGGGAGATTCGGGGGTTCTTAGTCAACCCTTGTTCATGGAGATATGCTGTCTTTTTCATTTCAACCCTAATTTGGCACGCCTGACTCTAGCAGCTCAATGGAATCTCTAGCTGTTGAGTGAGGGGTGCTTTGTTAGGGATGGAGTGAAAACCTACAGGACGGTAGATCCAGGAACAGGATTGGGAACCACAGGTCTTCAGGTAAATCCAAAGCAACAGTTCAGGGGAAAAAAGAATGAAGGTCTGATATATTGAGTCCTTCCCCAGCATGGGCCACACAATTACGGTTAAAAACACCCCCGGGAATTACTGAAGAAATTGTACCGTTTCAGCAAGACAGACATTATCTAAAATCAACAATACTCTGATGCCACCTAGCGGTCGCGGATAGAGAAATTTTTTTTTTTTTTTTTTTTTTGCTGGTAGCTCTAACTGGGGTCCCGGCTGATCACCCAGACAAAGAGGCGATGATGCTTCTAATTTTGAGCAACTGCTCGTGGTAAAAGCCGACGCGTAATAGTGCGCGAAAAACGAATGCATTGTGATTACGTGTGTATTTTCAAACCGACACAGGGAAATCATTTTATCTTTAAAAAAAATGGCGTGATTTACAAACCACGTCTGTGTTGATCTTGGGTCTCCCTTAACAGCCCATAATCACTGATAACGTAATGTACAAAACGTTGCAACTGTATTTCAGACGACCAATCGCAGCGAGGAGGGAGACAGGCGACAGCAGACACGGGATTTGCCACTAACGGTTTATTATTGGACTTTGATGGCCACCGTCAATCTCTCGGCGTTCTTATTCCTAAAACATTTACGCAGTTGCGTTTTTTGTTGACTTTCCAGTCCGATCGAGATATTGGCGTTCAATTGCGCAGCTAGAACGTGTTTATTTTGTGGACCGAACTCCATCACATTGTCATGGTGGCAACGACTAACGGTTTGACGTCTTGGATTTTTTTTTCTTTGGGTGTTGTGAAGCCCTCCGAAATAATGCTGAAAAAGTATAGAAAACCCTGAAAGAAAGCATTTGAAATGCACCACATATTCCTTGGAATTTGAATTTCCGATAGTTTCATTTTGAGAAATCAAGAAGCATTCGCCTCATTACCTTTCAAGAACTGAATAGGAAAAAATGTTCGGTTTACTTGTGCGCTCGGTTTTCGAAGCTGGACAAGACATTTTTCGCGGATCAGTGCTGTCCGAAATCGTCCAACAGTGGATCGGTTCCAATTTTTTAACTCTTGTCTCCGTGCTGCTTGGGGGTGTGGTTTTCTTTGTTATTGTTTCGTTCAGGAGACGTGGACAGCGTGGGATTTCTTCCACCTTCACTGTCGATTTCAACAATGCAGACGTCTCCCTCGAACAAGTCCTGCAAACACCCTTTCGCCTGACGGTGAAAAGGAGCAGACAGGACCCAACAAAGAAAAAAAGAAAAGAGAAGGAGAGAGTATGTCATCATCATCATCATCATCCCCGTCATCATCATCATTAATAATATGCATTATTAACATTATTGCAAGTTCGTATAATCTGTATTTTAAATAGCCAGGACCATAGCTTAGACAAGATGGTAACTTATCACCACATAGTGTGAACAATAATTCAAGTCAGAAACGTGTATATCTTTATAAATTTGAAAAAAAAAATTCAATAAAATGTTGGAAATTTATTTTATTTTATTTTGCCATTAATGTCACTTTGTGTCACGTCGTTAATTTACTCATTTTCAGTTGGTTTGTGTGGTTTGTTTTCCCCTTGGAGCTCTGTCTGGCGAGTTCACCCTTCAATAGGCATAATAACGGCGCTTCGAAATGGGCTTCGTGTAAGATTTTCATTGTCCCACACGACGGGTTGCAATAAGCAACGAGAGAGAAGCGGTTATTTCTCTTTGTTGCGTCCGTGTCCGCGCGGCGGACGTGGGCTAATTAGGCTATATGCGTTTCCATTAGCCCGCTCTTCAGCATGACCAATGGCAATACTCAGCAGCCGTAATTACTACTGCCATTGCTGCGCCCGCTGATGCTTTTTGTTCTTGTTGACTTGATTTTAGGGCAAGTTTCAGGGCATTTTATTTCTTCACAGGACCAGCCAAACGGGCATCCGGCCGCCGCGCCCGACGGCAGTATTGCAGACAGCGAGGCCACACGGAGTCCTGCTCGCCCAGACGGCAAACCTTTGAAGGTATAACGCACGCAATATTAGCAGGTCTATGGTTCTGACAGCGATTTTCTGCCTGGGAACTAGTGTAGGCATAAATCAGTGCAAGTAGAGAGTGCATTTGAATTGCGTATCTTGAACTTGTATTGGATGATAACACTGAATTATTGTATTTAAGAACTGGATTTCAATGGCACGACTTTGATTTGTATTGAAATTGAATGTAAATATGAAATAGATTTGCATTCAATTTTCACTTTTAATTTATTTTTAAGGATGCAAGTACAGTGCACTTTCAAATTCAGTTCCTGAAGTTCAATTTCAGTTCTCTCTAAGGCACATCTGGGCCATGGGATAGGGACCTAGTGATCACTGATTGTTTAAATATTTTTTCATTTTGTGTTTCTGTGTCCAGATTTTATTTTTATTTTTTTTATTTTTTACACATTTGGTCATAACGATCGGTTTACATCTAGTCAGGCTAATCTTCATACGTTGCTGAATGTTTCAAATAGTGTTTTGTGGGGACATAC
This sequence comes from Anguilla rostrata, assembly GCF_018555375.3. NCBI lineage: Eukaryota > Metazoa > Chordata > Actinopteri > Anguilliformes > Anguillidae > Anguilla > Anguilla rostrata. The sequence continues at coordinate 79,487,947 of NC_057933.1, read as the reverse complement.
TGGGTCAACTGCAGTCTGCTCAGCTGGAGTTTAGACCACCAAATTGCATTACAACTGGAATAGCTATCCAAAGATGTGGAATAAGGATTAGCTGTTCCAATTGTAATGCAGTTCTCTAGTCTCGAGGTTTAAACCTGTAGTTTAAACTTCAAATAAACACAGTGCAATTGGCCCATTGAGATTCCATGTCTTCTGTACATTAATTGGGCTCAGTTGTTCAAATGAAGATGAATTATAGAACATACAAGAGTGTGGTTTAAAAAAAAAAAAAGTCACATGCACACACCCACATGCACACTTGTACGCACACACACAAGGACAGGTGCCTCCCCCTTCGTGTTAAATCTCTGAATGTTAAAATAAGTTTTGGCGATATGGCCATATCAGCAGCTATGCAGGTGTGTGCTTAGTTAGTATTTGGGTGGGAGGCCTCCTGGGAAAACTGAGTTGCTGCTGGGAGTGGTGTTGGTGGGCCAGCAGGGGGCAATCTTTCCTCTGGTCAAATAAACCCTAGTGCTGTGATGGGGACACTGTACTGTAGGAGACTCTGTCTTTCTGATGAGATATTAAACTGAGGTCCTGACTCACTGTGGTCATAAAAGATCCCAGAACACTCATTGTGATGAGTAGGGGGGTTCCCTAGGTGTCCTGCCTAAATTATTGAGTCTCAGCTGATGTGGGGTGTGTTTTCTGGGGCAAAATGTTGATGTGCAACACGTTGGTGGTGGTTGAGGCAAGTGAAGTTTATTGCCGTAAAGTGCTTTGAGTGTGAGAAAAGTGCTATATAAGTGCATGGATTTATTATTATAGATAACGGTTCCATTTTCCATTCAACACGGGGTTTGGCTACCAAACAGCCGAAGGGTTGTCATTAAGTGCAGTTGTCCAAACGCAGACGTGACAGGCTGTCTAAGCACGAGTGGTGAAAGCACAGCGGTAGACCCGGCAGTTTAAATAGTTTTCTGGCGCTCTTGGACAGCGGGGGCGAAACACGCCGCGGATGTGGACGGCGCTGAAAATCGCCGTGCGGCTCCCGCTCTTAGCCGGCGGGATGATATGACAGCTGGATGAGGTTCTGCGTTCCCTTTTGTTTGTCTCACTCGCGGGAGACCGAGGGGCAAACGATGCTACACCGTCTTTCTCCCCCTTTGAATAATTTATTCCCATTAAGCCGTTAATGAACTGACAAACGCGAGTCCGCGCGAGCGACGTGATGACCGATTCGCCAGCTGGGCTACGTAGCTTCTCGGAATTCCGGGTTAGCTAAACGGGACTCCGCGGCGCTAATAGCGTAGCAGTTTGCGACGTCTCCGGACATTCGTCATTTAGTCTAGAAGCAGAAGCGTGCAAGTGATAAGAGCGATCCTAGATTTGGGAGCGTCCTGCAGAGTGGTGATAGTTAGTTAGGTCAGGTACAGTCTGAAGAGATGGGTCAGACAACGGTGGAAGATGGGCAGTGACTGAGTGGTTCGTAGAGAAGCAGGGAGTTCGTTTCCCCTCTGTTCTCTTGTCAGTTATACAGACTGCTGTGGTCTCTCTGGGGTCCCATTGGTTATACACAGTAACTCCCTGCCGTTGTGTCTCAGGGATCCTGTCAGTATTACATAGACCTGTAATCAGAGGCTTTTAGGAAGGTCTTCATTAGGACTGGTGCTGTAAATCTGCCCAATGTGTGATTGTGCTTTTAAAGTACCACATCACATTTCTGCACTGTAAAAAATGCTGCTTTTTGAATCTGGCACAATCTGTGTGTGTGTCATGTGTGTGTGCGTGGGTGGATAGGTGGGTGGGTGTAGTGTGTGTGTGTGTGTGTATGTGGGTGGGTGGGTGGGTGGGAGGCTGGGTGGATGGTGTGTGTGTGTGTGTGTGTGTGCTGGCAGGGGGACTCCAGAGAGACAGCAAAGAGAATATGGGAAAAATATGGCCTAAATTAAATCGCCCCATCCTCCAATTAACCAATAAAAGCCCCCCGTGTAACATAATATCAGACCCATAACAAAATAATTTGATCACTAATGCAGACAGACAGGAGCAGTGAGTAAAGATGCAAAAGAAAACCAAGCCATTCATGTTAGGATGCCCTCAGATGACCTTAGAAGAGGAATACTCAAATCTGGCCAATCAGCAGTACTGATACTGATAGTCCGTAGTCCAATAATGGCACCGATTGGCCAGAGATTACATCAGCTTTACATCAGTCCCTGTATTTGACTATCTCTGGCTTAGAGTGTTAAAAAAAACATTCTGATGAACAGAATGTGAGGGCTAAAGAGGAGGAAGAGAGAGGATGAGATGAGCTGCCTCCTATCCTTCTCATGCACTGTGTGGAGAACACAAGCGGACTGTCTTCAGTTTAAATATAGAAAAGCGACAGAAATACAAACGGAGACATTTTGAACACTCAACACCTGTCATTCAGTGCTACTGCTACCATGAGTTTGTGTGCATGGCTGGATCTGGGTCAGTGGTCATCAACCATGGTACATGGAGGGCTACACGGTCTGCTGGTTTTCGTGGTCACTTTGTGCTTAATTAAACAATTAGAGCAGTTGATTACACAGTTAACTCACTTTGCCTGGTTACTTGGGTCTGAATTGGGGGTCGGTTTTAAAGGTGAAAACAAAAGCCAGTAGAGACCCTGTGGCTCTCCAGGACCAGGGTTTGAGTCTCCTGATCTGGGTGTTGTGAGACATTGGTGATAGTTCTCTGATTCTCCTTTTCCCTGTTGTGTTTAGCCTAAGAAAAAGAAAAGGAAGACTGATGTTTCGGAGAAGAGAGTCGTCCTGCTGTCCAATGACCTGTTCTCTACCAAGGACAGGACGGAGGAAGAGGAGACTGGTATGTCACACTGTCAATCAAACTATCAGTCAGTCAGTCAGTCCGTCAACCAATTAACCAATCAACCAATCAGTGATTTAAACCATTCAACCAGTCGTCAATCAGTGAAACATTAATGCAGTCAGTAGGTCAGACAGCCAACTTATTCACCAATCAGTTGGTGAATCACACCAATCAATCAGTCAGTAAATCTGTAAAGCAGTCAGTCAGCGAATCAGTCAATCACCAAAATGGTTTAAAATATTATTGGTGCACAACTCCGGTCCTGCAAGGCTGCTCTGCTGTTGGTTTTTTTGTTCTGACAAATTACCTCAGTGTTTGTTTTCTGTCAGCTCTATAAACTAGGCTGGCTCACTCCAGTACTTGAGTCCCAACCCGTCGTTTAGACGTCACTTTACACCTCGCGGCTCGAGAGCATTCTTTCTCCTTACTGTGCGTTAAGATTACTATACGTTTCAAATTATGGTTACCATGGCAACTCGATTAAGCGCCGCCATAGGATTCCGTAGCATACGGCCATTGTTAACCACCCCTAGCCACGCCCCTTTTATACATTACATTACAGGCATTTAGCAGACGCTCTTATCCAGAGCAACTTACACAGCATTTACATAGCTTTTTACATGGCATCTATTTATACAGTTGGATATGTACTGCAGGTTAAGTATCTTGCTCAAGAGTACAGCGGCAGTGTCCTGCCCGGGAATCGAACCTCTGACCTTTTGGTTACGAGACCAGTTCCCTACCCGTTATACCACAGTGCCGCCCCTTATACCAAGGGACCGATTTACTGGAGGGTTACTTAGCGTGCAGATTGACCCATGTATTATGGGAAACATTAGCGTGGCTAAGGGCTTTATGTCAGAAGCTCAGCAGTGAGTGAGGGTATTTTTATTTAAAATGAGTTAAATATTCTTGTATCAATGCTGTTTTTTTGGTCTTGTTCTTCATTTTGGGGACCTGGAAATTGCTTCTGTTTGGGAGTTTATGTGCACCCTGTGCACAGTTATAAAAATAAATATAAAATAGAGTACACAAATCTTCGCTGAAGACATGTATCATTTTTAGCCTTTAATCTTAACACTGAGAGTTTCCTTAAATGTGTAACAGAAGATATTTGATGGTAATGATAGTGTAGAAGCTTGAGAAGAGAGTGGTAATTATGTTGTAAAAAAAAAAAATCTAAACCTTACTAAAAACCAAAGAAAATATTATTCTCTTCACAACTTGCATTTTGTTAGTTTTTTTTTTCCTTCAGAATGCCATAATTTTATAAACATTTTTTAATAATTGTTTTCGGGAAGTTTGTGTGTGTTTTTTGTATGGGTCCGTTGATATGTGTTTTTGTATGGGTCAGTTGATGTGTGTTTTTGTATGGGTCAGTTGATGTGTGTTTTTGTGAGGGGTAGTTGATGTGTGTTTTTGTGAGGGGTAGTTGATGCGTGTTTTTGTAAGGGGCAGTTGTGTGTTTTTGTAAGGGGTAGTTGATGTGTGTTTTTGTAAGGGGTAGTTGATGTGTGTTTTTTTAAGGGACTGTTGTGTGTTTTCGTAAGGGGAAGTTGATGTGTGTTTTTGTAAGGGGCAGTTGTGTGTTTTCGTAAGGGGCAGTTGATGTGTGTTTTTGTAAGGGGTGATGTGTGTTTTTGTAAGGGGCAGTTGATGTGTGTTTTTGTAAGGGGCTGTTGTGTGTTTTCGTAAGGGGTAGTTGATGTGTGTTTTTGTAAGGGGCTGTTGTGTGTTTTCGTAAGGGGCAGTTGTGTTTTGTAGGGCGTTGTGTTTTGTAAGGGCAGTTGATGTGTGTTTTGTAAGGGTAGTTATGTGTTTGTAGGGCTGTGTGTTTTTCGTAAGGGGCTGTTGTGTGTTTTCGTAAGGGGCAGTTGTGTGTTTTTGTAAGGGGCAGTTGTGTGTTTTTGTAAGGGGCTGTTGTGTGTTTTTGTAAGGGGCAGTTGATGTGTGTCTTTACCCCAGGGATTTGGGAGAGGAAGATGAGCAGCAGAGAGAAGAGGCAGATGAGGAAGGAGCGGATGAAGAGAAAAGGTAAGTGTCACCGGTGAGAAAGAAAGGAGATGCAGGAGAGAAGAGGGGGAGGGAGAGAAAAGTAGGGGGGCGTGACTGTGTGGCTGTGCAGAGAGTTGGGTGGACCAGCCCAAATGTGCGGCACCCATCTCAAACTCCAGTCCTGGAGGGCTGCAGCGTCTGCTGATTGTAGCGAGTTTCTGCCCTGAAGTGCTTCATTTAAGTCTCTGGTTAGCTATGGAGGTCTGGCGCCTTGTTCTCAAGGCTTAAAATGGTAGCCGGTCGAAAGGAAGCGACTGCAGACATTCTGGCCCTCCAGGACTGGACTGCGACGTCTGACATCACACATCACGTTTATTTGGCGGGCGCTGTTATCCAAAGCGACGTACGATAAGTGCGATAAAGAGCGGATGGGGTTTAAGGCCAGTGTGTGTGAGAGAGAGAATATGAGTTAGCGGTAGTATGTTATGTGTCTAGCTGTGCTGAGACCCAGACTGTGTACCCAGTACCCTCAGTGCCACACTTTCCTGGCACGCAGTCAGTGCTGTTTTCCTCCAGGGGCCGGATCAGCTGCAGCTGCAGTGTGAGTCAGCCGGGATGGCCCAGCAGCTGGGGGGGTGGGGGGGGGGTAGATGGGCAGTTAGCCAGCAGACGGGGGGCTTTATTCCGGGCACTTAACGCAGGAAAATTATCCGTTCATTCATCTCTGACAGAGCGCATTTCACTCTGATTAGAGATTGTCTCCGGGCTGCTCAGCCCTGTTCCCCGGTGATCTACCGTCCTGTAGGTTTTCGCTCCGAAGCGCAAGGCTCATTTAACAGCTCGGGCCGTGGTTCCCAAACCTGCTCCAGGAGATCTACCGTCCTGTAGGTTTTCATTTCACCCCTAATTTGGCACACCTGGTTCTGCTTATCAGCGGCTCAGTGCGATCTCTAGCTGCTGAATGGGGTGTGCTTTGTCTGAGTTGGAGTGAAAACCTACAGGGTTGTAGATCTCCAGGAGCAGGGTTGGGCAGCCCTGGTCTGTGTGTTCTCTGTTGGACTCTGTAAGCTTTGTTGGAGTTGAATTAACACTGAACATTTCATTGTGTAGGGAGGGGGGGCGGGGCTGCTTGACCTTTAACAGCTGCCTCATTCTCCCCCTCCTCACAGAGAATCCCAGAGGGGGGTCCCAACAGCGCCCCCCGATGGCGGAGATTCGTTGGAACGTCCCGCCCCACCCGGAGGGGGAGTGGCAGCCACGCCCGGCGGGGGGGGAGCCGCGGGGCCCGGAGGCCAGGTCGACTGGGGGCCCCCCCCGGAGAGAGGGGCGGCCCCAGGAGCCGGGGAAGGCGGAGAAGACGAGCCGCAGGGCGGTGGAGTGGGCGCCCCCTAGTGGGCTGGAGGAGGACATCTTCTCACACGTGGGTCAGTACTAACACCGGGCACCACCACCGAGTCTATGAACCCGGGCTGCCCAGCCCTGTTCCTGGAGATCTAGACTTTCATTTCAACCCTAATTTGGAACACCTGATTCTACGAATTATCAGCTCAATGAGATCTCTAGCCGATGAATGAGGTGTGCTTTGTTAGGGTTGAGAAGTGAACACCTACAGGACGGTAGGCCCCCAGGAACAGGGTTGGGCAGCACTCAGCTCCTGTGGTCCTTCCGTCTGCCATAACTGCAGAAATTTCCTACACTTTGCTGCAGTACAGAACCTCCGTTGCCATAGCGTTGTCCTTGGTCATGGTGCCGTGATCAGTTTTCAGAGGATGCATCGAACCGCAACATTTTTGGAGAGGGGAAGCAGAGCTTTAGTGAGTTTTAAAAATAGAATATAAAGAATCTTTGGAGCGGGCATGCTCAGTCAGCTGGTTCATGCTCACGTGTGTTTCGATTACGAGTGGACCCGTATTCAGGTTTCGATGGCACAGAGCACTGGTCCAAGATCAGGTCTCCTCTGTCCATTTGCCAAACCATGTCCATTGTGAGTTAAAAGGGTAAACTGATCTCAGATCAGCAGTCCTGCTCTGTTTGAGGACGCGTCCTGAGAGCTCGCCTTTGCTGTGCCTCCCAGGGACGTGGGATTCGAAAGACGTGAAGGCCGAGCCTGTCACGTTCGGGACTGTCCCTGACCTGTCTTCTGACTTTGGTGAGTAGGGTGGCAGGTCGTTGGTGAGTTTGATTGCGCTGAATTGCACTTCCTGGTTTTGGCGGGAAGTTTAATTGCACTTCCTGGTTTTGGCAGGAAGTGTTTGTACACGAACGGGTTTATTATTATTATTATTATTGTTATGCAAGGGTAATGTGAACTAGCTGAATGAACAAAACAGTATGAAATAATGTGATAATGACAAGCCTCCTTTAAGAGTGGAAAATAGTGTGTTGACCTCAGATATTGAAAATGAACCTCATGCAATTTTATGATAGACAACAGCAAAGGGCACCTAAAACATTCATGCTGTAAAAAAATAAAAATAAATAAAAACGTATCTTTCTTTCGCTTGCGGCTATTTATAAAGAAACGTGTTCCTTCTTTCGGTAACCCAGGCAACGGCTCATCGCTTCCCCGGGAGGAGTGGAGCGCTCAGACGGCGTCTCTGGGCGTGGAGGACGCCTGGCTGAGTCTAGGTGAGAGAGCGGCGTCTCCACGACACGACCGCAAACACACACACACACGGTGTGAGGTCCCCACACACACACAGTCTCCAGTCTCTGCTCTCGCTGATTGTAGTGAGTGTGTTTTATGTGTTTAATGTCTGAAGTATTTTCATATAATGTTATTATTTTTTTGTTTTTGTATTATGTCTCAGTAACAGTCACTGGCCACACTGTAAGAGGCTGAAAAAGTGAGGGACTTTACTGAAGTGTACTGATGAGTGCCATCTCTTCAGCTCTTGCTGGTCTCTCTTTGTTGATGCGATGGGCTTCACTAGCAGCAAGTGCCGTATAATCTGCTAATGCTTTGCCTGTTTAGAGGATCCCAGTCATGCAAGTGCTTTTATTCTGGACTGGGTAGGATCTGAACATCCAAGGTGCAGTTCCGCTGGTAGCCAGCAGGGGTCGTCAGAAGCATAGTAATCATTTTCACACATCGCTAATGACCACGAACAGATATGGAAAGTTTAATAAGAAACACTTGTTTGACCCATGCCCAAGGCTGGGATAGCAGCACATCTGTGATGTGATGAGTCAGCTTCATATGGTGTGAAGTTCAACCCCCACCCAAGACAGACCATTGTATCATAGGGACATTACCCACAATCCTTTTCTCGGTCTCAAGGCTGTCTCCCGACTAGAGGGGCAATTGCTATTGCCTGTGAATTTTTTTTGCCTGAACACAGCGAGGGGCTGAACCCCAAAAACTCCAGCCAACAGAGCAAGCAGCTCCCCCAAACCGCAGGCGACTAGAACAGGGGCGTCCAGTCCTATCCGGAAAGGGCCGGTGGGAGTGCAGGTTTTTGTTTTAGCCCAGCGATAAGACACCTGATTCTGCTTACCAGGGTCTGGGGGATTCCCGTTCTAGGAACTCTGACTCTTCACTCACGGGAGATCACATGACTGTACCGCCCAGTCGAATCCCGTTTAGATCTCCAGACCACTCTTAGCAGCCTTAGAACTCCAGTTAAAAGCTACAAACCTGTTCATCCTCTTTATTAATTTATCTGTTTTGTTTTGTTTAAACAATCTTTGTTTTGTTGGAGTACTGATTTGTGCCAAGACCGCTCTATCTGGTTGAATACCGAACGATTGAATGTGTCTTGTTTTTGTGTTGTCTGAGTTCTTTTTGCTTCATAATTAGTAACTAATTAATACGTTTTTCTGTTTATTACGCAGATCTGGTGCTGGCAGTTACCCGGGTTGTTTGTACGTGGTGTTATTTGTAGTAATGGAACAGTGTTTTTGATTGACGTCATACTGGGTGGAGCCACAGAGGTGCCAATCACTGACATTGCATTGGCATCAGGCTGTCTTATTTGCCTTTTTTCTCTAATCTTCCTCCCTGTTTTCCTTCTTTTTTTATATCCCTCGCTTTGTTCTCATTCCTCTTTCTTGGCTATTGTTTCATGGCCCCGGGTTCACACATTTTTACTTTTTCCACACGTAGCTACATAAAGAAGCTGTCTACGAGGGCGGCGGTGGGGTAGTACGTAAAAAAAAAAGAAGAAGAAGAAGAAGAAAAATCACTGACACGTTTGAACCAAAAAATGTTTTTTGTCCTCCACATAAAACCTGACGCTTGACTCAAATCAGTGAGTCACTTCTGGCCTTTGTACAACAAAAGCATCTGCCAAAGAGAAGCCCGGCTTTCAAATGCGGAGTAAATGTCCTCTTGTTCGTACACGAGCAAGAGGAAGACGTGCTAATAATAAAAAAAGGTCATATCAGCGACCTTTAATTGAAATAGCGTACTTCGGTTCCCCTGAACCCCCTCCCGCCCCGCCCCGCCCGCCACTGTCCTTTCGAACCCCCAGCCTAGCGGTGGAGGAGTCGCTCGCATTTCTCCACAACACCCCCTCCCCTCCCCCGCTCCAGACTTCCAGATTTTTGTGGGTTAAAGCTGAGATTGGATGTGCAGCCCAGAAGCAGTCTCCTGCCATAAGCCGGATTTGTCCCGCTCCATCCTTAACCCTCTCCCTGCCGTTCCTGACATTCCTGTAATCTCACTTCTGAAGAGTAGCGGTAGCTCTGTGGCTGCAGCACATTTCCAGTGCTCTGATGTTTCCCTTAAAGAAATTGACGCATACTGGAATGTGCTGTAAATATATGCTCTTAAGACAGTGACACGATTTTCGTTGTTTTTGGCTCCGTCAGAGCTGGCTGCTGGCATAGACGCCCCATGCAGTCTTTCCTGACCGCAGCCGTCCCAGGGCCACAGAACACAAAGTTTGAAGCTTTTTAATTTTAAATTTTTTTGTAAGGCAGTATAGTTATTTATGTGTCTGTGGAAATCGATTCCCCCGATGGCTTCTGCAGCTGTTTAGTAAGAGATTTTGGCCCCTCCCACCACAAAGAGCTTGCTCCCTGATTGGGCAGCCAGAGAATGGGAGTGACCTAAAGCACTTACCCTAACCCCCCACCCCCCCCCACCCCCAGGAAATGGCTTCCTTCCTCAGTCTATGAAACAGCTGTGACTGATAATACTTGCTCTGTCTGAATAAACTCAAGCACGTTGAAGAAAATAGGCCATCATTTTTAAAAGATGAAAAAAGTGGCTCGGGACCCATAATTCCCTGCTGTCCCCTTTGTTCGGAAGAAGAACGCTTCAGAAGGCTCCGAAAACGCACCCTATTCAGGGGTCTGATGGGATTCCTGAATGCAGTGCTGCCCCCTTGAGGCTAATGGGGACTAAAAGACCTCCAGGAGGGCATTGTTCAGTCCTTAGTGTCTACGAGCACTCTCAGGAATGGCTCTGGTTGTTCCAGTGCTCGTGATGGAGCTCTGTGTTGTGTTTCCCCAATCTTATCTGCTTTCAGTCATTCTTTCCGTGTCCCTGTGAGAGCATTAGCCAAGGCCAGCGAGCCACGTCCTTGCCTCAGGGCACTTTGCGTCGTGCAGCAGGGATCTCCTGGATGGCCGCCATCACTGCAGTTTTTCTGTGCGGATTTGTTTCAACCAGCGGCCAATTTAGGCAGCGCTGTGCGCGTGGACACCGTAGCTACCGTCAGTGACTCAATTCAAGCACTTCAAGCGCTGAAACTGCCCAAAAAAACCTGCAGATAATGTGGCCCAACGGAACTGCCGTTTGAGATCACTGATGTGTTGGCTTGTCACTGTGGGCAGGCCTAGATAAGCTCCGCCCCCCTCATATGTAAATATAATTATGACATCATCATTACTGTGTTCCCCTCTGGGAATGTTATCACATCCACCAGCCACCACAGGTGTCACAGCTAGATAAAGATTCTATACTTTTTTTAACATTAAAAAAAAAGAAAAAAAACATTTCTGTCGAACTGCCAACCACAAACAAAACAGCAGTTTTAATTCCAAAGTCAGCGAATGAGTCAGAAGAATCCTGTGATTTTGGATGTTGCAAAGAGCCTTAACTTTTTGTTCAAAACTGGTGGGAGTTTTGCTCTTGCTATTGACAATAGAGATATACAGTATTGATACTGTTAGGAAACACTGGTACCATGTAGTTAGCATTCTGTTTTTTTAGTTTTCATTTCACAGTGAGGCTCTACTTAGTATTGAAAAAGAAGTGTATACATGGATGACAGATCCATGTATACATTTGTTCTGTTAACAGTCCAGTCCCCTGTAAGGCTTGTTTCCAGTGTGCTCAGTGTGAACTGGCGGGGAACGCTTCACTGTTTACTTTCTGTTGACAGAGGACCCCTCTGAACTTGACCAGACGTCGGACTGGAAGCCTCCCAGAGAGGAGTGGGGTAACTGGGCAGGGGAAGACGGTGCCCTGGGGCAGGAGGCGGGGCAGGTGGGTGTAAAAGCGTGCTGATTGTGCCCTTACTGTGGATGCCAGGTAAAGGATTAGTATCCCCCTCTGAAAATTAATTTGGCAGGTCTGAAAGCCTTGTAGCAATACTGTCATCTGTGTTGTGCAAAACCTTGTATCTGCAAACGATAACACCAGATAACAACAGCAATTGTTAAAGTGTTCCATTCACCCATTCTCCCAAAAAAATAATTTCATTGTTCTGTCACATGGGATTTCTAACCAGCTAACCCTTGTTATTTGCAGAGTCGTGAGACAATCACAGTACATAGAGCTCAACGAGAATTTTTATTGTGTCTAAAAAAATGTAACAAAACAAAATGAAAAAAACGAAATTTCAACATGTAAGTTTTGTAAATAATGTTACGTTCAGGCTGTTGGGGGGTGTTTGGGGAGAGTAATGCAGCAATGTAAATGGAAAAAAACTGGATTTCTTTTGAGATTAAACTCGGTTCAGAAAAGAAAACCAGCCTTTAATGGTACGTGCGGGTATATCTCTGTCCCAGGGTGAGAGAGTCAGGCGTTTTGCAGGAAAGCTTAATGTCCACGAGGCCTGTGGAGAGGGCCAGTTAACTCAATGCTGTTCCTGGCCTATTTCACATCGCATTTCAGCCAGCTGTACCCCTCCCTCGGGAACACCCCTAAATAAAGACAGAGCTCTGCTATACAGTGAGAGGAAGTCCCCTTAATATAGCTTGAACGCAGTCAGAAAGGATGCCAAGGAGGTTTTTGCGGTTTGTCTTCTGGGAGAAGCACGTTCGGCAGGCTGAACCAGAGGCATTATGCAATGGTGGTTAATCTTCAATTATTAATTAAGATGCGATTCACCGTGGACTGTGGCTGGGAGAGAGCGGGGGAGCCTCTTGTGTGTTCTGGCTTTAATTATTAAAAAGGGCTTCGCAGTGAAGAGCAGGATTTCTCAGACGGACGAGATCCGCACTTACCGGCGATGCACCTTGCCCTCGCCCGAATAGCAGATGGTCGCTTCGTACGAGGGAAACAGCGCTCCCGTCCTTCCGTGGTCGTGTCTCTGCTGGTTTACGTCCTGTTGAGACTGAACGGAAACCTACCCTACCCCCAACCCCCCTTTTCTCTTAGGACACGGAAGTGACCCTGTGCTGTTTATTTTGTCTGGCTTCTAGTCCTTTCTGTAACTTTCTGTCAGTTTGTTTTTTTTTTTTTGTCGTTGATGTAAATGGGAAATGAAACACTGGCGATTTGTTGCGCCCAGAAAAACAGGAGTTTCACTGCACTTTGTGAAACACGGATTCGTTTGTTAATAAAAGTGCAGGACTAACCAGATACACGACCCCTCCCACTCCTTCCGCACCTGTGGACCGGTCGACGGTCTGTGGGAGAGCATCGTGGCTCACTATTTGATTGGTTGATTAAATAACCGGTTGGCTCATCGTTTTTCCTTTGACTTCAGTCTAGGACGGTGGTCTCCAACCCTGGTCCTGGAGAGCTACAGGGTCTGCTGGTTTTCATAGTGACTCTGCACTTCATGAATCAATTAGAGCAGTTGATTACACAGTTAACTCAACTCACCTGGTGCCTTGGGTCTCAAGTGGGTGCTGATTTTAAGGTGAAAACAAAAACCAGCAGACCCTGTAGCTCTCCAGGACCAGGGCTGGAGACCTCTGGTCTAGAGCAACGTTTCTGGTGCTCCAGTGTTAGTCCAGGGTTACTCAGATCCAGCCCCTGTGGCCAGGAGTGCTGCTGGTTTTCTTTCCTACCCAATCAATGAACACCACTGACTGGCCAGAGGTTTAACTCACCTGTCGCGTCAGGTTTACCCCAGTCCCTGATTGGACGGGAGGAATGAAAACCAGCAACACTACTGGCCCCGAGCGCCAGATTGGAGTATCCCAGTGTTCCTCCCTATCGTAGCTGCTGAATCAGCTGCCTCTGATGGTACTGTGGAGGGACCTGTGCCTGACCTGGAGTGGGGGGTTTTCTTTTCTTTTTTTTTGGCACCATTGCAGGGTCAGTGCCCGGGGAGGAAGACGAGGGGGGGTCATGACCTGGCAACCGAACAGGGAGCGGAGAATAAGGCCACGCCCACATCTGCGGACGGTGAGAACCGCACGCCTGATTGGCTCCCTGACCGTAACTCCTTCTGGGCTTCTGATACTTTGGATGAAAGCATCTGAACCATTCAATTAAATATTAATGCAAATATAAATATTCCAAGGACTTCAGTGTGCTAAGAGTAGGTCTGCTTCTGACTCTCTGTCCTCGACCGTGTTGATTTACCTGCCGTTTAATGCAACCCACTCTGCAAATGAAGCGACTTTCTTTCCAAACGCTGCTCTGAGCCCTGTTGACTTGGACACCAGTTTTTACACACAGTCACACACGCGCACACATGCACACACACACACACCCACCCACACGCGTGCAAACACGGTTGGCCATGCCGCATATAATTTTGGCACTGCAGAATGTATTTCTGCAAGAGAAGATATTTTTAGGGAAGTGCACTTGGGCTGACTGTACCAGATGCTCTTCCTGGGGTGAACCGCATTACTTCTTGATGCAGTTTCCTGGCATTTTCTTTTTTGCATATGGTCAGAGCTCTTTCACAATATGTCAGCCTTTCACAATTTAAGACCGCGTTTTGCTTACTTCGTCAGGGAAGTGCATGTGCTGAACGGACCCGAGTCACGATGTAATCTGCGCTTTTGCAGAGCACCCAGCTGGTCATCGGGGTTGTGGAAACAAGCACGGAGGAAGTGGCACGCCTGTGAAATACTGCATACGCAACACGTTTCATCTGAAGAGTCTTCTGACTCCTTTCTGTTTGTGATTGTTTATACTTGGGTAGGAACTTGAGTCTGTTATAATGTGACTTTAAGGGGTGACAGGAAATTAATCTGAGCGTGTGCTCCGGACGAGTCACAGAGATTCCACCGAAGTGATGTCACCGGGAACTGCCGTTATTTACTCACCATGGCGACGGGAGAGGGAGGGGGAGGGGCCCCGGGGAACAGCATCGCAGCGACTCTGTTGTTGTGACACAGAAAAACTCGTGAGCCAGAAACGCGCCTGCCTCCATATTCATGAGGCGGGAATTATGCTCTGGGCTCATGGAAATTTTTTATTTTTTAATCTTCTTCTTTCTTGGCTGCCTGGCACCATTCCTCTCTGAGCCCTGGGCGGCTCTCTGGGGAGAAGCCGATTTATCCTCTCGCTGGGTTTAGGGGACCCCGCGCCCTTTTTTTTTTTTTTGTGAGGTACGTTTTGCGCCCCGCTCTCTCTTGGAGGAGTTTGTCGCCATGGAGACCTCTGTCCGTCCATCCGGCGACAAACCCCCCCCCCCCCCCCACCCCCACTAAACATTTTTTGTTATTGTTCTGGAACCTTTCTTCCAAAAATGTGTCGCTTCCAGGTCAGAAGGTTTTTGCATGAAAGTGACAGTTTTAGATCAAATAATGTTGTTTCATCCTCATATAAAATTGCTGATTTGATTTGTAAGCTAATGATGAAAAAAAAAAATCCTCCCCAAAAAGATTTTTGGTGACTTATAGATGTTATGTTATTTGAAAAGGGGTGTGTCTTAGTGCTGGGCTCAGACAAAAACCTGCACCCACACCTGTCCTTAGATTAAGATTTGACACTCCATTTCTAGACCTTCTACTGGCAAATCACGTTGAGCAGGGGTGAGCAAGGGCGGCCATATTTGTTTATAGGCGTAATTGAAACAGCTCAGAACCGTTATTTCTCTTCAGTTGGTCAACTGTGCACTCCTGAATTGTGCGTGTGACAGAAAGTGTTTGTGTGTTTGTGTGCGTGTGTGTGTAGGTGTCTGTGTCTTGTGTGCGTGCGTGTGTGTGTGCGTGTGTTTGTGTGTTTTTGTGTGTGCGTGTTTGTGTGTTTCTGTGTGTGTGTGTCTGTGTGTGTGTGTGTGTGTGTCTGTGTGTGTATGTGTTTGTATTTGTATTTGTGGATGTGTATGTGTGTGTGTGTGTGTTCTGGAACACTGCCCTCAGGCTGAATGACCTCATCATTTCTTTCTCTTTTTTTATTTATTTCTAGACCCCGATGGTAAAAAAGACAGGAAGAAGAAGAGGAGAATGAGGAAGGAAACCTGACGTTGCCACCTGAAGCGGCCAAGTGGATCACAGTTGGAGTACGATGTCTCTACTTTACCTGGGAAAAGCTTCGCTTTTAGAAGGGCTGGCCAAAGAACAATTACCAGTGCAGATCGCTAGCGTGTGTGTGCGTTTCCGAGTGTGTGAGAGAGAAATGGAAAGCGAAAGAGAGAGAGAGAGAGAATGCATGGGAGCATGACGTGGAAACGAAAGAGTGACAGAGCAGGTGAAAGAGAGGACGGAGAACGAGAATGCGTGATGGAGGGAGAGATAAAAAGGGATGAGTGTGCAGAAGGTTCCATTCCCAGGCACACCCTGGGGTGATCCATTCATTGGCTGAGAGAAGGATCTGGAGCTCAGAGACCTGCAGGAAACACGACCGGGGGGGGGATGGGGGGGGGGCGAAGTGGGGGGGCATTTCCCCACAGCACCGGTCGTGAAAACCCGCCGGCCGTAGATCACCGCGTTTGAGCGCGGACCTCTCAAAAGATGGGGCGGTAACCGTGGCGACCCAGCCCCCCCCCCCAGATCCACCGAGGAGTCGGATCAGAAAGAAGCCGAGCGCTGACTTCACGGGTTAACACTCCCCCCCCCCCCCCACGCCGCTGCTGCGCCCCCTCTCGCCCTGGCGACGGCCCTGCTATATTCGGCGTGAGACAAAACAACTTCCTGCGGAGGCGTGACTCCACCGAGCATTTCTGTTCTCTGCTTTTTTTTTTGGTTTTTTTTTTTACAGTAAGTTTTTTATTTCAACAAAAATGTGCTTTATTATTTCTTTTTTTTTTGGCGCAATTCATTTTGGAACACTAGCAAACAAATAAACAACCAGGGCTGGAATACCGTTCTTCTCTTTTCAGATAAATAGAATCTAAATCTTGGCTGAGCACCGGGCGCCTTTGTGCCGAGCTGTTGCCAGGCCACGGCAGGATAAGCGCAGCAGTTTCGGTACTGATGTCGAGTCCAGTGGCCCCGCGGTGCCGCACGCAGAGAGCAGGTGTGCGTTGGTGTGCTTCCGGCGTGAGCGAAGAGCCTGATCAGGAAATGAACGCCTCCGCTGTGTAGCGTTTAGCCGCGGAGCCGCAGAGCAGCGCTAGCAGCGTTAGCCTGGCCGCTTCGGCGCCTCGGCGTGAGTTACACGCCTTGGCATTCGGCGATGTCGATAAGAGATGTTTGCCTTTCGTGCCCACTGGCGCAGGTGAACGGGACAATCGCATTTCGCATCGAAGCTACGGAACTTCACAGAAGTTAATTCGCTCGCTAGCAGCGCTGGCTGGCCCGAGTGGCTGGAGCGGCGGCAGCCAATCCCGTTCCAGGAGATTTAGTGGACCGTCCTGCAGGTTTTCATTCCAACCCTAATCTGGCACACTTATGACTCTGCTTGTTAGCCGCTTGTGAAGATCTCTAGCTGTTGAATGAGGTGCGCTTTGTTAGGGCTGGAGTGAAAACCTACGGTGCGGTGTACCCCTAGGAAGAGGGTTGGTTACCACTGGACTTGAGTGAGTGTCATTACATTACAGGCATTTAGCAGACGCTCTTATCCAGAGCGACGCACATTGTATCCAGTTATACAGCTGGATATATACTGGAGCAATGCGGGTTAAGTACCTTGCTCAAGTGTACAGCGGCAGTGTCCTACCGGGGAATCGAACCTGCAACCTTTAGACCAACTCCTTAGCCATTATACTGCGCTGCTGCCCCAGAGCGTCCAGAGAAAGAGCGCAGGGTCTTTGGAGCACTGTGGACTGGGCAGCCTGCTCTTGTTTCCGTGCAGTGGGAACACCCCGCTGTTGCCAAGCGCCCTGTTGCTAGGGCACTGTATGGAGCTACATGCACGGAGTGCTCGAGTTTGCTCGAGCCTGCCGCCGACGTGTCACCTGGAGATTCATTTAGCTGTCGAGATGCACAGAATGGGGACGGCCTCTCCTCTTGTGCTTAGAGATTAAACTTCCTTGCGGCTGCTTTTGTAAGAACAAGTGTGTTCTCTGTTTGCTAAAATTGACTCGAGTGTTAATCTGAAGTGATATATCCACTGAGAGGAAGAAACCTATAATTTTTTTTTTACAATACTCAAATATCCTCTTTAAATCAATTTTAAACAGCCGACTTCACATTTTATAAACACTTTGCCTCCTGCCAAATGGCATTCAGATACTGCACAGAACACTGCTGAATAATGTGAAATCTTTATGTATGTGGTACGTATGTATTTATGTATGTATGTATTTATCTATGTGGTGACTGCACCTTGGGGATGGGTATACAGCTCACGCTTGTTGACTGAAAGTTGTTGTTGACTCGAGAATTACTTGTTTCTGTTTATCCTGAAGTTTGGTCGGTATACTCTACATCAGAAAACCTGGAACTCTTTACCTGTGATTTTTGCCCTCAACATTCTACTGCCCATTGCAGACATCGTCACTGATTTGATTTTTTTCTTTTTTTCTTTGCGAGATGTCATAATTTGATGATTGAATTTGAAGCTGAACGTTCAACTTCGTTTGCAGTACAGAACATTATTATAGTTGATCGGCGTCTCATATTTTGAATGGGCTTCATCAAAAAGCCTTTCATTGTTGGATTAAAGAAGATTTCTTTCAAAAATTCTAAATCAGTGAGTGCACCATTGGTCTCTTACAAACCCATGGTAGCAATGTTTTAAGAACATTTCCTTCTCCTCCCCAAAATAAAAACCTTTCCTATAGCTACGTTGTTCATTTTTTTACTCAGAAAAATGTGGTATGGAGGTGGTTGCGACCCAACAAAATCACGAGAATGCATTTGCTCAAATTTAAACGACCTCAAACTTTGTAAAAAAAACCTGTGTGTGACTGGTGATTTTATTACACTGAATACCAATACAAATGGACAACAAAGACTGCTATTGAGATACTGGTGCGAGACAATGAATTGTAAAGGGAATGGTTCACTTTAGATACTGCATGTAAAAAATATCAAATTCGGGAATTACAGGTAAAATAATACTTCAAAAATGATTTTTGTTATTCTTAATGTGTGCATATTTATAAAAATGTGTTGCATGTTTCCAATTTTATATGTGTTAACTTTTTTACCAGTGTATCTGAAAAAACACTAAAATAAAGTTGTTCAACATACAGTAGCTGACTATTACTGCAATGCCGATTATTTTATATGAAACCTAGGTCTATATTTGTTTTGTGTTCAATAAACAGAATTATGTAAAGCTACAGTTCTATAGATCATGGAGTATTTGGGTAACAACTGAAATGTAATGTATTAATTTACTATAATGCCCTAGTAATGAATTAATATCCATTATGTTTTACATTGTAGTTCACGTATAAACGTTTTAATAAATTAAAATTTGTATTTCACATTTAAAGCATTACTACACGACGTTCTTTCCATAAGGACATACGTACAGTTGGCTGTAATGTAGGTGTGGTATCTTCGCTGAAAATTTAAGAATGTCACAACACGTTCCTGTTTATTGGCAATCGTTCACGGATGCGTTTCGTTTTCCAAATGATCTCACGGGTCATTTGGCACCATATACAGTATGCTCTATGTCTGGCACCGGCCCAAACCCATAATCTCCAAATGGGCGGGTCAAACCTTATTTGGATTAGAACGATATTAATTTAGCTTCATAATTCGTTACTTCCCTTGTCTGTCAAAATAAATTTGTTGACGATAATTACGTCTCTCTCGCTTATTGGTTACACTTACTGTTCGTCAAATGTGTCAGTTTTGCATTGTGTCTAGTTTGCGTCAGTCGCTAGTGCAGAAGCCTTCGTTGTGCTGTTTGGTGTGGGAGGTGTTTGCATTGGGTTCTTCGGGCATTTTCTGGCCAGCAATGTTTCTCCCTCAGATAGAGGACAATATGCATTTTAAACCGAGTCGAGACAGATTCTACACTACCAGATGTTGTGGATGTTGCCATGTTAGAACTGGGACCATCATTCTCGGAACATGGTACATGGTAAGTAGCTAGATGGCTAACACGTACTTGCTAGCGCTTGCTACATGCTAGTTAGCCCGTTTCCTATGTAGCTGGCAGAAGCTCATCATCCAAGGTTAGTTAGCCAAAAATAACGTTACCACGTACAGTTTGGTGTGTTCGCTGTCTGGTTTCTGTGGCATGTTGTTATGAATTTGCAGATCACCAGATGACTATTTTCAATTTTTTGTTTCGTTTGGATGCACACGCTAGCTGGGCAACGTTGGTATTTAACCTTCGCTGCTGCTGGTGTGCAGTCTTTGCGGACGTCAGCCAGCTTGTGGACCGATAGCAAATGTAAAACGTTAGCTGGCAGTTTAATAGATAGCTAACGAGCACTATTCTGGTTAGCATTCTAGCAAAGTGTGTGGCTTTTGTTGACAGTATGTGAATTCGCGAAATGCGCATTTGGTCACCGCATTTTGATGACTGTTTAGCGGTTTTATCCTTGAAACAGGCTAGCGAAAGCTCTATGGTTTTAAAGTAAGGCTAACTAGACCAGTTAGCTACTGCGAGGTCTTTAACGCATACTTGCTAGTTGGCTTGGTAGGTCATTGATTTCATGTAACTACAGTCAAATGTGAGAAGACTTTTTATCGTAAATAACATTTAGCACAACTGCAAACTAAGGAAATTGCTGTTGTTGTTTTACAATGGCCACATCAGCTGATTAGCTGGCCTTTTTGTTTAGGTGTAGTTAGCTAGCTAGATTTTCTCAGATTTTCCAGTATGGACGTCATTTTGGTGTCTCGGTTTACTAGCTAGTAGTGTACAGCATGCTCCCCATTTAACCGTGTGTGTAGTCGCATTGGATAATTAGTCTATATTGAGTAATTACTTTGGTACAGTATCAATTTTTAACAGTTATAGACTTCGATTTTAGACTTATAATGCTCTATCTGCAGAAGTCTCTGCTTTCAGACGTAGCTGTAGTTTTAAAGTTCAGTACCAGGCATTGCATTGTGATGTTTTGTTTTCATGATGGTTTTAAAAAAAAAGAAAAAAAAACCTCGTGTAAAGCAAAGGGACACGGCAGGCCATTCCTGTGTCAATTCAGTTTTGTCAGAAATGTCACTTAGACGCCTGTAGTTCTGGCGTTTTATTTATTTTATTTATCCAAGCGAAGGATTGTCCCGACATCTGCAGTGGACGGCAGTAACGAAAATACGAGTGTTGGCCTCGGTTCTGTCGTTTCAAACATTTATTTCGGCTGTGAGCCGCGCGGTTGTTTGGGAACTTCGAGTGCCCACCGCAAAATGTGATGCAGCGATTCCAGCCACCTCATCAATTTTATGACCGAGAATCTTGCATTCCGTCTCAGTGCGAAGCAATAACTTCTAGGACTATTTACTGGACTGTCTTTCCCCTGATTTATTTTCCATACCAGTATGCAGATTTACAGCGTCCCCGTGCGAACAAAATACGCCTGTTTCCGTTCTTTAAATGACTGCAGCTATTAAAAAAACGAGCAACACTCGTATTTCCGTGAGTTACTTATACAGAATCAGCATGCTTGGGGTGAACAGTTTGTTGTGGTTTCCGGTGTTAATTTTTGAATAATGTTGACATAACGCACGTCGGTTTTCGTAACTGAGTATTTATTTGTTTCTGTTTTTTTTAAAGGGCTGTGCATGCCGTGTGTTTTTTGTCAGCCTCGTTTTGCCTACTGGCACTTTTCATTCTCTCTATTATGTAAGGACGTTTGATGAAGCCGTTATGCTCCCCGCATTGTGAATTTCTTTGAATAGAGTCATTTTGTTTCCGAGGGGGGGCTTGGGGGAAGGGGGGTTCTGTAACGGAAAGAACTGCTTTTTCCCCTCCAAATTACAGTACAATTGCAGCACCCTTTCAGGCGGTATAGAGTATGCTGCTATTTTGGTTCTGGAAAAGCAAAAGAAAAAAAAGCTTAAATTATTATTGAACTATGGTTCAAAATATTGAGAATATTTCATTAGAATGGGACATAATTTTTATACAGTGAGTGAGAGAGATCATTTTTGATCATCATCGTTGCATCATTGCAATTCTTGTTAATTGACCCAAAAAATACGAAAGATCCAGTTGTATTCTTTCTAATGAATATTTCTGAAATGGGAATCAAAGTACTGTACATAATTTTTAAAAAAGTGATTCATTGATATTCATTAGCCTGCCTGGAAGTGCGAGTGAACGAAAGATATCTTCGCAGCCATAATATATGATTGAGGGAGAAGTCAGGCTTTTACCCAAATCTTGAGTATCGGGAGCCGCGGATTATTTAGGTTATAATTTGTTTGTGCAGAACTCGCGCTTGAAATGGTTAAGCTGCGTTTAACAGTTATATTTAAGGTAAGGTAGTGGATTCCTTTTATCCAAGGTGGGGCGGCGGTAGTGTAGACTGAAGTAAGGCACCTCATTTTCATCTGTGGATGTCTCGCCTTTTCTGCGATTTAATACACGTGTGACTGCGCCTGAGCACGAACAGAGTGAGTTAGGAAAATAATACATCTAATCGGAAGACTTATGTGTTTTTACCGAACAGAATGACAGCATCGCAAGCAATTTTATAAATGTTGTTGTTGTTACTATTATTATTATTATTATTATTATTATTATTATTATAATTTCGCTGTTAAAAGCGCCGTTAATTCACAATTAATGGCGTGGAACACAGGAGGAGAAAGCGGTGGTTGTGTACCGCCAAACGCCGTTGGGATGCAAATTAAGCGCCTTTGAGTAATGAAGAAAACTGTTGTTGTTCAGCACGCCCTCGTCCTCAGTCCGTTCGCAGTCGAGAGGGAACACAAGGAAGCCATTTAAGCCCTCGAGATTTACGGAAGTGCTGATGCAAGGATCCCTTAATTCACTCCCTGCTTTTCGGTCTTAAAGCAACGGTAAAAGTCAAAACGGATTCGTTCGTTCTTGCCTTACTGGTTAGTGGGCGTGTAGATATGCAGAACACACGGTTATCGGGAGCAGAGAATCCTCTATTTTCAGTTACGCTGCCGTCTGAACTTTAAATCTGTCGCTCCCGTGAGTTTCTGCACGTTAGCTTGATTTCAGGCGCTGCAGCTGCTGGCAAGCATTTTCAGTAGCGTGTGTATGAGCTCTGTAAGCATATTGGTGTACTTGTCCTGGACCAGATTCACTGGAGGATGAATTTAATTTCCTTATAAGGGCAATGAGCTTGCTGGCCGAAACGGTTGAAACACTGGCAAAACAAAAAGAATATCTGGTGCAGAGAATTTCTCTTTGGTCAGTAAGTCTGTGGCAGAGTGTCCCCATAGCATTGCCTACCCCTCGGAAAGGTGGGGCAATGGTTAGGGAACTGGGCTCATGACCTGAAGGTTGCAGGTTTGATTCCCAGTGCCGTTGTGGACCCTTGATCCAGATGCGCAGCTGGGTTTGTTGTGTGAAGATGAGGAAGTTGTGTAAGTCGCTTTAGTTACGAGCGTCTGCTGAATACCCGTGAGGTGACGTAATCCAAACGCAGCTCCTGGAAATGCTGATTTCCGGAATGAAATTACCGAGAAACTCCAGGCTTTAGGGAGGCCTGCATCGCCCCAGTTGTGCAGCAGAGCGGATTTATTCCTCAGGTTTAGCCGGTGGTTAATCTGAGCCCGGTGCTGATTGACTGGCCTGGTGTTTAAGCTCTGAGGCTAAGACCATAAAGCGCGCACGCCCAGACTTATCGGCTGAAGAGCCTTTCCACCTGACTGGACGTGGTCAGCCTGTCCCCGAGGCCGCCTAGCTCAGGAGGTAAGAGCGGTTGTCAGGCAGTCGGAGGGTTGCCGGTTCGATCCCCCCTGCCCTGGGCGTGTCGAAGTGTCCCTGAGCAAGACACCTAACCCCTACGAGCTGATTGGTATCTTGCACGGGAGCCTTTCACCGTTGGTGTGTGAGTGTGTGTGAATGGGCGAATGAATGGGCGAATGAGAGGCATCAATTGTAAAGCGCTTTGGATAAAAGCGCTAGCCTATATAAATGCAGTCCATTTACCATTTACCAGAAGAGCGTTTCCACCTGACGGGACGCGGTCAGCCTGTTCCGCCTTGTCCAAATTTAACGCTCCACTGCACCGAACGGCCGGTGCGAGCCAAACTTCCTGAGTAATGCCGTGCGGCAGTCCAGGGGGAACCCTGCCGCGGAGGGGAGTCTGTGGGGCTGCCCACCCAGGTCTGCAGGGGCAAGGCCACCAGACTGTGTGCGGAGGTGAAATATTAGGCTGAATATCAGTCCGTGTGCTTTTCTTCCTGTTGGAAATGGGCTCTGGGGAACTCAACAGACTGCAGACAAGTCCAGGTTAAAACCTAGTATATGGCTGGACCTAACACACGTGATCCGGCCGACCAATGGTGTGACTTCATAACTCGGCCGACCAGTGGTGTAACTTCATCACTCAGTCACTCAGTCACAGACGTTCGCGTTTGTAGGGCTGGCCCCGCTGTTGCGGTCCAGCCAATAAAGGATTTTGGGGTTTATTAGGAATGGAGGAGGTTGACCATGGAGCCCGGTTGCTGGGAGGTTGTAGCCCCCCGGGCCGGTTGGCTGGTGATTTCAGCTTGTCATCAGCAGTCAGTCTGGACTCAGGAAACCAGGTGAATGGCTACTGAGGTTAATCAGCAACTTTAACCGATGGAACCGACAGAATTTGTTCTACGAAAACCTGCCGGCACTGCTGCCCTCTAGGAGTAGTTTTGAGAACCCCTGCAGTCTAAGTTAACAGAAATGACACGCGGTTTGTGTCGTTTGGGTTCCCTGAAACTGGTTTCTTCACATTCAGATCATGTTTTTACAGTTGTTTTTTAAGCAACTGAAACCGATAAATGCTCCCAAATGAACATTTCATACGGAGGGTGAAATCCTGAGTCTTGGACCAAAAAAAACCCCCCAAAAAAACAAAACTTTAAAATTAGTCACCCTCCTGACATGGCGTAGCATTCAGGTACAAAGGGTAGTGAAGTCATGGCACTAGGTTGCCAGGCAACATGACTAACAAGACTGCTGACAGCTGCGTTTTGGTAATGGAATGGCAATGTCAGTCATGTGATTTGGGGATTATTTGTGTGTGTGTGTGTGTGTGACTGGTCGGAGAGCACTCCCACTCAGCCTGGTATGATGGGGACATGCCCATATAGTTAATGTAGTGCCTTTTACTGCAGAGCTAAGCTAATGCTAAGTGAAAGCACACACCCTCTCCTTTGCTTTTCAGGATGTGTGCAAACTGTTTTTCTTTTTTTTCTTTCTTCTTTTCTTTTTTGGGTGTTTATTAATGATTGGCATGCTGTCCCTGACGGGACGGGACGGGACGGGACGGGGCAGGGCAGGACGGGGCTGGTTGTAGCCTTTGGGTAGGCGTGGGCCTGCGTTCAGATTGAAGCTCTTTGAAGTGGAGCTGACGCCTGGCGTGAGGACAGCAGGCGGCGGAGACGGCTTCTGACAGGAGGGATTGATGAGCAGATAACAGGCTGCCGGGCTGGGAGGGTAACGCTGCTGTCTGTCCCATTAAAGAACAGACCTCCGGACGGACCATAGAAGTCTTTCCAGAGCACTCACACCTCGGGCTCCCCACAGCAGGTTATATACGCGTGGAGGTGCTAAGTTTGGTGCTTGCTTTGTTTTGGAATCAGTCTCACTCTCTCGTGTTCTCTCTCCCTCTCTCTCTCTCCCTCTCCCCCCCCCCCCCCAGGTGGTGAACCTGTTGATGGGGATCCTCCTGACGGTGGCTGTAACTCACCCAGATAACGTGCCCACGGTGGATCTGCAGTATGAGGTCATCGAGCACTACTTCGCCTCCGACCGCATGGCAGGTACGGCCCGCTGGACGCCCGGTCCTCCGCTCGGCTTTCAGAGAGAGAGAGTGTGTGTGTGTGTGTGTGTGCGTGTGTGTGTGCGCGCGTGTACGTGTGTGCGCACGTGTGCATGTGTGTGTGCGCACGTGTGCATGTGTGTGTGTGTGCACGTGTGTGTGTGTGTGTGTGCGCGCACGCGTGTGTGTGTGTGTGTGTGTGTGCGCACATTAGTGTGTGTGTGTGTGTGTGTGCGTGAGTGTGTGTCAGGGTCGTGGTTCTGTGGAAGAAACCGGGCCTCGCTCCAAGGCCAGGATTCACCAAACCCCTGTCCTTACCATGGACTCACATGGCACTTCATTGTCCCAGTTTGGGGGAGTTTGGCTATTGCCAAAACAAACTCGCCCTCGCTGTGTTTGTGGTGGAAATGTAAGTCAGAGTTAAGGACTGGTGCTGGTTGAACCCAGGCATGGGACTCCGTGCGACGCCGTCTGCTGGCTGTTGTCTCTCTCCGCCCACAAGCTTTGCACATGGAACCGACTTGTTTGATTTTCACGTGGGCCTCTGATTCGTTCGCACCGGACGATGAGGAGCGCTAGATTCGCCGGCCGCGGTGCCAGAAATGTATTTCGGTTTTATGTCGTCTTGGTATTATTTTGCTCAGGTGACCGAAAGGGAGTTTTTTTTTTTTTTTTTTCGCCCAGCGAAACACGGATTTAAAAAAAGTTCTGGCTAATCGGTACGGTGGGATTCCAGGAACACGGTTTCCTGGCTGTGATTTTGGCGGGGGGGGGGGGAATGGGTACAGCGTCTGATTGGCGGTTTTCCTTCCGTTCTGGCGTCTTTACCAGAGTAAATCTTTTCCCTCCCGGAAACATTAGCCAGCAGCTGAAGGCCCGCTCTTGCTGGGGGTGAACAGCAAGGCATTGTCTCGCGCTGAGATTTGTCCTAATCCTGGAGAAAGTAATCCGAAACAGCAAAATGGAGGCTTTCACTTTCTCGCTGGCGCGTGCTGAAACTGCGTGGGTGCGGCTGAGAGTGTTCTGGCGTGTCGCGCGTGAGGGGGGGGGGGTGCGGTTTTGGGCAGTCCTCCAGCGTCGTCCCGCGGAGCGTTAGCGCTCGGCGGCGCGCCGCGCGTTTCCGCGCGCGCCCGTAAGCGATCCCTGGCAGCCCGAGCGGTTTACCCTCACGCACCAGGCTTGCGCCACTGCGATAAACCTGACGAGAGAAAGGGAACTCCAGAGCGATAGAGCCCACTTTCCCACCCTGACCTGTAAATGCATTGTTCTTAAAAGTTGGGCGGGTCTGTCGCTGTGTCAGCCCAGCGAAGGCAGGTGTGAAGTGGACTGTTGTACAGAGGGTGTGTGTGTGGAATAGAGGAGAAGGTGTGTATGTGTGTGTGTGTGGAATAGGGGAGAGGGTGTGTGTGTGGAATAGAGGAGAAGGTGTGTATGTGTGTGTGTGTGGAATAGGGGAGAGGGTGTGTATGTGTGGAATAGAGGAGAAGGTGTGTGTGTGTGTGGAATAGGGGAGAGGGTGTGTGTGTGTGGAATAGAGGAGAAGGTGTGTGTGTGTGTGTGTGTGTGTGTGTGTGTGTGTGTGGAATAGGGGAGAGGGTGTGTGTGGAACAGGGGAGAGGGCATGTGTTAAATACAAAACATTTCCACTGGCCCCTCTTTGAGAATTCGACCCGTGTATAAACCAGACTGCTGTGGGCACACACTGGCACAGTAAGCTCTGTTCCTGGTCTGTAAAGACACTGTGTTCCGATTTCCAGGTCTGCCCAAAAAGTGAGCGTCCTTTCGACGCGTGAAGTCGGCCCTGGCCTGGGCGGTTCACGCTGACGCAGAGGTACTCTGGGTAATGCGGTCTTTCGGGCGGAGTCGCGGCCGGCTTGTGCTGACGCAGAGGTACTCTGGGTAATGCGGTCTTTCGGGCGGAGCCGCAGCCGGCTTGCGCTGACGCAGAGGTACTCTGGGTAATGCGGTCTTTCGGGCGGAGCCGCAGCCGGCTTGCGCTGACGCAGAGGTACTCTGGGTAATGCGGTCTTTCGGGGCGGAGCCGCAACCGGTTTGCGCTGACGCAGAGGTACTCTGGGTAATGCGGTCTTTCGGGGCGGAGCCGCAGCCGGTTTGCGCTGACTCAGAGGTACTCTGGGTAATGCGGTCTTTCGGGCGGAGCCGCAGCCGGTTCGCGCTGACTCAGAGGTACTCTGGGTAATGCGGTCTTTCGGGGCGGAGCCGCGCCGGTTTGCGCTGACGCAGAGGTACTCTGGGTAATGCGGTCTTTCGGGCGGAGCCGCAGCCGGCTTGCGCTGACGCAGAGGTACTCTGGGTAATGCGGTCTTTTGGGCGGAGCCGCAGCCGGTTTGCGCTGACGCAGAGGTACTCTGGGTAATGCGGTCTTTCGGGGCGGAGCCGCGGCCGGTAACGTGCAGCCGCAGAGCGTTGGGAGACGGGCTCGGGAAGGGGAGGGAGGACGTCGGCATTGTTTATGCCTGTAGCCGCGGCGCCAGGGGCTTTTGGGGGTGCCGCGGTGAGAGAGGGCGCTCGGCGGATCGATGGGACCCCACGGCCCGGTTAATTAGGGGCCTGCGCGGGGGGCTTCCAGGAAAGGGCCCGGGTCGTGCCGCGGCCGCCGGGGGGGGCTCCCCCACCGGGCGCTATTTTATCGTCGGGCTGATTGAGCGGCGATTCGGCGGGGGCCCCAGTGTGCCCTGGAGGCCGTCCAGCAGCCAATGAATAACTGCTGTGATGCGGTGGGGGGGGGGGGGGGGGGTCGGCCTGCGCGTTTGTGAATAACGGCCAGCGCTCCGGCCTGCCTGTAAACAACAGAACCAAGGACAAAGACGTGGAACGGCCTTGAAAGCTCTCTGTACGCGTTTCTGTTTTCGTTATCGTTTTATTTTTAGTTTTTTTTTTTTAGTTTTTTGGGTGGGGACTCCTTTGAGTGTTGGTCCCATTGTTTTGCAATCCAGAAGGTTCCACCCTGGCTCTGTGTTGCATTAGAGTAGAATTTTTTTTTGATGTGTTTTGTTGCTGTAGGCCCGGCTGGTGCCCACGAGCATCTCCGTGTTGGTTGCTAGCCATCTCCGCCGGTCCCTGTCTGCCTACATTACCCAGCTCACAATGCCTGATTAGAATGTTCATAACTCAACATTCTAATGCTGATGTCACAATCACTATTGGTAACTGAAAGCGATGGAGTTCTAGAACACTGACATGGAATTCAAACCTACTCTTCGAAAGGGTTAAACTTAGCTGAAGGGAAGTAGGCCATTTTCGTTTGTTTTGTTTTTTTAAGTTCCTTAAATGATGCATAGCATGGCTTGGCTTTCGTTTGCACAGGCTCCTCTGAACAAATGGTGAGGAAAACAAACGCCTCTGTCTGAGAAACTGAGGGAATGGCAGCCTAGGTGCATTTACTGGATGGATTGGCCTGCTCAGTCTTATTGAGTCCTCCTGACTGTGAAAATGTGCACAGCCTCTCTCTTTATATCTGAATTTGGTGGGCATGCTGTTTGTGCTTTCTTTGCCTGGGGGTGGGGGTGGGGGTGCGCCAAATTGGGCATTGCTGAATGCTGTTTAATTCTGAGTATTCTCCTGTGTATGGGGGAGGGGGGGGGGGTGGACATTAAAGCATCAATATAGCCCTGGCAGTGCCTCGTAATAAGCCCGTCATTTCACCAAACGAGAGCATTTCAGCCCGTTTGAAATGAACTGCAGCTCAACTACCCCTTGAGTGTTAATTATTTGACAGTACTGCTGATTTAGCGAGAGCTACGTTTCAATGAAACTGAGGTGTGGCCTCAGAAAGACAGCTGGTGCATTCATTCGCTTATTGTGAGGCAAATGGGGGAAGAAAGCATAGCCAAAAGCTACTTTCCAACACCTGGCCCCACTGTTGCTATTCAGTATTATACCGCATGTACACGCACTAGGCTGAACAATACATACTAATGAACTAAGGTAATCTGTCAATCTGTCCTCTAACCTGCTTATTTCTGGTCAGGGTCGTGGGGGGGGGGGGGCAGGGGGAAGGGGAAGGGGAAGGGGAAGGGGCTGGAGCCTATCCCAGCATGCATTGGGTGAGAGGCAGGTATACACCCTGGACAGGTTGCCAATCAATTGCACGGCTCTCACATACGCATGCTTGCGGGAAATTTAGAGTCTCCAGTTAGCCAGTTGGGCTGTGGACACGGGGAGAATAAACCAGCCCCCACCCTGCGATTCGAAATGAGGCCCTCCTTCCTGTGAGGCGCCAGTTCCAGCCAGAAATGATGTCATTTAGAACAGAAAAAAAATGAATGAAAGCAAATGTTTCAAAACTAGTGAAAGGAAAACCAGGTGTACCCGTGGAGGTCACTAGGGGGCGCTGTTTTGAGTTGCTAGAGGCTGAACGGTCCCGGGTCAGGTGCTGGTGGTGATTATGACCACTGAGAACACCGGGTGCTGCTGCCAGTTTGTACCTGCTTTGGTCACATGACTATAAGGCAATCCATGTGTGTGTACTGTGGTGGATTCTGGGATATTGTGTACAGTGTCTCTCCTTTAGACCCCGTTATCCTCGTAGTTTAGTTTGTTGGTGCAGTCTAGCATCTGCTGGCAGCTGTAGCAACAACAGTGTTTGGTTTTCTCTCAGACCTTACTGATTGGGTTTTAAGTATGAGTATGAGTGTGAAAATATGTATTTGAAAATGTAAATAAAATCACCTGAATTTGACACTTTATAAATTGTAAGCTGCAGGAACCAATTTTTCATACGAAGACCGACTTTTGACTGTATTTGTTTGACTTTTCTTCTTTGAGAAGAGTGATGTCATTTTTTCTCTCTCTCTCCCTTCCAGAAAACGCCTGCGTGGGATTCGCCATCTCCTTGCTGATGTTCACCATCAGCGCCATGATGGTGTACGGAGCCATTACAGTAAGTGGCGGCTCCGCCTTGTTTCCTCGGCAACCTGACGCTGCATAGCGGTGACAGCCCGTCTCCCTCCCTCCCTCTGCCCCCCCCCTTCCCCCCGGCAGCGGGGGCTGGCTACCCAAAGCGCCAGACTGCGAAAAAAAAAAAGTTCCGCGCCACATTTCCTTCGCCCTGTAAAACAAGCCCGGCTCAGTCCCTACCGTTAATGGCGGGACCGCTGCCCGTGGTTTTTATTTATTTTTTTATTTTCGTCAACGCTTGCTGAGCGAACGTCGTTTTTGGCGGCTCGGCTGTGTGGCCGCGCGCGGAGGACCCGCGCGGAGAGGAATGTGTTTTGTTTTTTTTTTTTCAAACTGCCGTTTTACGTTCAGGTTGAGGGGTTCAGCTCGGGCTCCCGCACACAGCAGCTTGGGCAGCTAACCGTGACATTTTCACTGATTTTATCGAAACCTGTTAACGGATAACACCTGTCATTTTCATTTTTTCAGTATCGTCACCGTGTCCTATGAAAAGAAAAAAACTGATAATGTTCCTGTCCAGCTCTCAATGAATTTGGCCTACAAACAAATCATAGTTCGTCTAGCCAACAACGATATACCGGAAGTCATAGAACTACATCGCTGTCCAAAGAAAAGTATTAAAACATGCTTTGGTCAGCATAATTTACCATTACGAGAACCTAGCCTTTGTACGTTTTCCTGAAATTCCTTTATAAAGTGACAACGATTGCTTTTTCTGCATGTGGAAAATAGTTTTCCGTGGCACTCAAACACTGAAAACAGTCACCTTTGTAAATTTGGTAAAGACTACACTGGCCATGTTTTTTTTATGGTAATAGGTTGCGGTTTCTGAAATTGAAAATATATCTTTCTGAGCTGCGTTTAATGAATTCAGCGCGTGACTGAAATTAATGGCTTTCCTGGTTGAACTCTGAATGGGGTGGGGCAATGTGGAAAAGTACTGAGAGTTGGACAGAAAACATTTTGGTATTTTCACGGGCTATGTTGACGATACTGAAAAAAATTACAGTTGCCCTTTTTTGTTGCTCTTTTAACTAGCAGTGTACCCGAGTGTGCTTTTCTCCACCTGGGAATCAAACCTGCAACCTCTATAGTTACAAGCCCGGCTCACTGTCCATGACATCATGCTTCTGCTGTACTCACTGCAGGTGGTGCCTGCACCCGAGGCCTGTCCTGAACCCGCACGCTTCTGTGGGCATCGCTAATTGACCGGCGTTTGCCCTGTGTAGTGACTCTCCGGTCTAACCCCTCCCCCCCTCGCCGTGCCTGTTTCATGTAACGGCACGCAAATGGACTTTGTCCCTCTGGCTTGAGCAGGTTGCTGACGCTTTGCTTTGTGTACAGAGTCTTATTTGCGCAGGATGGAGGGACCGTGGTTCTGGCAGAGCTTGTTCTTTTTAAAAGAAATTTTTTATTTTTATAATATTTTTTTAAGGCTGGTAGTTCTCGTAACCGTGGCAATGGCATCAAAGGGAATGACTGATCTGGGACGAGCCGCCCTCGTCCTCATTTCCCCCCCGATGCTAAACCCTGCTCACCGGATCATTTCCACCGCCTGTCTGGCACCATGTGACCTCAGGCCCTTGTGCCAGTTGTTTATATATTTAAATATAATGAGCTGTGGTCTTGGGTTATAATTATTTTATTTGTTTAATCAGTTACCTGACCACAGCTCAGCTCTCCGGTGGGTTGGTCTGCTCACAGTGCTGACTGCTTCTTTTTGTTGAACAGCCGTACGAGAAGAGATTGCCAAACAGGTGCGATGTTTATTTGTGTGTAGCTGATTGTAGTAGCTAACTAGCATCTAATAGTCCTATATTAATGTTAGCTCCCGGTATTAGTTGTGTATGAATTAGATCTGTTACATTTGGTAGAGAACATGCTCAGTGTATTCCCAGCTAATGGCTTTGTTTAGAATGTATTCTAGAGAGAGTGAAGTGTCAGATGAAAAATAAAAGTATTCAAGCACAGCACACCACAGTTTGAGCTGGCTTTCTGGCTGCACATACATTTGGTGGCCTTTTTCTCTGGGTAGAAAGCTTTGTGCTGCTTTACTGGTCTCTCTAGCTGTAGTTTATGCAGTGCCGCTCCTCAGATGCTGATCTCTGATAATCCCATAGCTCGTTTTTTAAAATTTATTTCACACTGATTTGATGGCGACAGGCTGATATTAACAGAGGGGGCGTGGTTTAAACTAACGCACCAGACCGTGACGTCTGTCCCTCCGCTGAGCGCCTGTCTGTCGAAGGGATATTTTGCGCGCACGGTATACCGACGGATTCACGGCGAAAAGAGGCGTGGTGCGTCCGGCCCGGTTCTGAGGGGTGGGAAGGGGGGAGGAGGGGGAACACCTGTACGCTGGATTACCGGCTTCTCAAGCGCAAAGCTGCGGAAGACCTCTGCGGGTGGAAATGATGTCGGTAACGTTAAAAAACTTTAAAAACGTGCGTTTGGAGCGTGGAGTGCCGTGTGCAGGTGTTCCTCGTTTCCCAGAACCCCCTGAGAGAAAGCGGGCTCGCAGGTTTCAGTTTTCTTATTTTGTGACGGTTTTGTTGGGTCTCTCCCCCGCAGCACCGCGACGGCTGGCTCATCCCCTTCTTCTGCTACCAGCTCTTCGACTTCGCCCTCAGCTGCCTGGTGGCCATCAGCTCCCTCACCTACCTGCCCAGGATCAAGGACTACCTGGACCAGCTGGTCAGTGGCCCCGCCCCTCCCCGACTGCGTCGCATTTCACCCGGCTCCGAGCGGATGAGCTTGCTTTGCCTGTCAGAGAAGTGTTGCATGGGGGGGGCGGGGGGGGGCGTGGAATGTGAACCACACCGAAATGCTCAATTAGCCAGCTGCACTGGGCTAACGAATGAGCTTGGGAATATTAATTAGAGGGGAAATGTAGCTGAAAATATCCTCTCTGGGATTATTGTTACGTGTGTAGGCTAATGGCTCTCACTGCGCCCGTATGCTAGCCTGGCTTTGGGCTCGTCCTGTTTCAGCTCTGGAAATGGGAAAAAAATAAAGAAAAGAAGCCAATAGTGTTCTGTCATTATTTTTCACTTAATGAATCGAATTCCAGTTCATTTCCGGGAACTAAATGGCATTGGCTGCATTGCTGGTGATAGTTTCAGTCTCGGCGTGTGTGCGTTAGTCAGTCAGTGTGTCAGGAAGTAAGGCAGCCAGCCAGCCGGCCAGCCAGCTAGCCAGTCATTCAGTCATCTGGCCAGCCAGCCAGTCAGTCAGCCAATCAGGGCGCATTTCTTGCGTGACTGACGCAAAGCTCTCTGCTCTGTCCTCTCAGCCCGATTTTCCCTACAAGGACAACCTCCTCTCCCTGGACTCCAGCTGCCTGCTGCTCATCGTCCTCATCTTCTTCGCTTTCCTCATCTTCCTCAAGGTAAGGCCCTCGCTCTCAACCCCCCCCCCCCAGTGCTGGTCCAGGCATGCAATCCCACACCGTGGCCTTGTATTATACAATCACATAAGCGTTGCTACGGCAAGCTTCGTGGTTTCGTACGGATGTCTGCTGCGTGAATTTATCGTTGGTATTCCGCTTGCAGGCCGGCATGCTAACTGGCATTTAGTGCTTCAGTGAAGCTGCTCATGCTCTCGCTGGCCGGCTAATGTTGTTAGCCAGGTCTGGCAGC
Organism: Anguilla rostrata; assembly: GCF_018555375.3. Classification (NCBI taxonomy): domain Eukaryota; kingdom Metazoa; phylum Chordata; class Actinopteri; order Anguilliformes; family Anguillidae; genus Anguilla; species Anguilla rostrata. The sequence continues at coordinate 79,454,238 of NC_057933.1, read as the reverse complement.
TGTTAATAACGCTCTGCTGGACACTCTTATGTCCCCTCGCAATGGATAAGAGCGTCTGATAAATGACTGCAATCCCAAGTGACCCAGCTTCACAGCTCTGGAGCAGCGCTGCAGTTAGAATGCAATGCAGTTAGAACAGTCTTCCTGTAGAATTGCTTTGTCAGTCTTCACTTTGTACTTGAGTCTCTATTCTATGTTTCTTATTATGTTTCTATCTAAAATTACAAAAAAAAATTTAGATAGAATTTTTTATTATATTGCTTTTTTATGCTCCATTTTACTATCTTGTCATTATTTTAGTAAATTCTAAATTCCCCTTGTCTTTGTTTAAAGACATACTATGCAGGATTTTTTAGCCTTGCTATGGCTATGTGTTTACAGTCTAAGAAGCCTCCTCCTCCAGCCCTTCAACCCTGCCCACTCACCCCCGAGTAGGCTACCCGACTTTGGCCCTCTAGCTAACTAACGTATCTAGCTGGATACGTTAAGATACTTACGGGTCCTGTAGAAAACAAGCCAGCTTCGCATTGCTTTTCAGCCTCAAGGCGAACCTCAGCTGACACCACTGAGGAAACGCAATGCCAAGGTTAGCTCTAGTTCTTGAGCGAGCCCTGCCGGCTTGTCTTTTTGCTTTGCTGCATCTGGGGTTCTTCCACCATTGCAGCAGCTAGCCCAAACCACCACCTCTCCCCACACAGCAAAGAGGACGGCATGCCCAAAAACGTCCCAAACACATTTTAGAATAGCAAATACAGGTGAAGGTGCACGAATTTGGCAAAAGTGCACGAAGACAGATATTGCCAGTGCCTCGTAGATGCCTTAGCGTGGTTATTTTATGATATTTTCAAGGTAAAAAAAATCCTGCATTTAAATTTAAATGCCTTCAAATCCGTCGCAGAGCTCTTATTCTGTGAAGCGTTTTGTGTCGTGCTGCTGAAGAGATAAGGGAACGAGAAACTTGCGAAACGCCTCAGCTAGCACCAGGGCTGATGCAAAGCAGAAGCGATTCTTGTAAAATGGAAATGAGTCCATATCGGTTTGGGGTACATTTCACGCTTCCCGTTTTTTAGGTAGAAACTGCTGGCTAATTAATATGAGCTGAGAAAGCTTGTAAACTTTTTTTCTTTTTTTTTTTTTGCATTCTTTTAAATGTGCTCTGAAGACTGAAGTTTTTTCATGCTCCTTTGTACAAGCTGAGGGAGAGGTAGACGTTTTTGCGTTTGCTCTATATGCACGCGGCACACCGAAACTGTGTTTGTGGCGTAGGGTCAGGGCGTAGAGTCAGGGCGTAGAGTCCGGGCGTAGGGTCCGGGCGTAGGGTCCGGCGGGGGTCGCGGTGGCGTAGGGTCAGGGCGTCAGGGTCGAGGCGCTAGGGTCCAGGGCGTAGGGTCGGGCGTAGGGTCGGGCGAGGGTCAGGCGAGGTCAGGCGAGGGTCCGGGCGTAGGGTCCGGGCGTAGGGTCCGGGCGTAGGGTCAGGGCGTAGGGTCAGGGCGTAGGTTCTGGACGTTTGTGGCGCAGCGCGCGCTGATCACACGCTGAGACGATGAGGCAGCGGCGCTAGTCTTCCTCGTCTGTAGTTCTGCGGCGTGTGCAGGGGGAGCGGAGCGTGTTCCCGATTGGCTCGTCTCCTCCGCCTCAGGCGGCTTCCAGATGGCGAGAGGCTGCAATTAGAAAACGCTCAGAGTGTGGAACCTTCTCTCCCTGTCATCCTTTCTTTCTTTTCATTTTTGTCTTTAAACGTGGCTGCGCTTTATGCGTTGCTGGGCAACCAAAGTACACCCCCCCCCACCACTTCATCTGCTGTTCAGAGGCCGCTCTGGTGTCTCTGGCGCTGCTCACCCAAATGCATGCTGGGAACTACTAACATGTATGGCTGGGCTGTCGCCATCGTTGTCAGGAGCTCGGTTTCTGTGGTCGGAAGGTTGTTGGTTCAAGTCCCAGTTGGCGTTCTGCTGTTCTCGCCCCTAGAACCGGCTGGTGAACGAACAGAACGGCCGCCAGCCCATACTGCTGAGGGCACTGGAACCTTTGTCCGCCGATAACTGAACTCATATATTTTCTCTCTGTTTAAAGGATATAAATAAATTCCTCTATGTAGGCCTATTTATATCGGTAGTGATAATTTACTGTAGAATGCGCGTTTATAGCAGGTTTAGGGAGTGTTCAGTGCAGAGCCGATGTGTTGGAGAAATGTTCACAGTGTGGTCAGTGTCACCATGAGGGAGTGTCAGCATTCTCTTTGTCTATGTTTTTTTTCAGCCTTCTGAGGCCATACATATGAAAAGCTTAAAAAAAAACTCAGAGACCTTGATATATTACAGCCAATCAGAAGCACAGCCATGCAGCTTCCATGTGATTGACAGAAGCACATCACATGATCAAATGGGAGCTGTTTGGCCTTGCTGCTGATTGGCTGTCACATCACTCCCAATTACAAGGATGTATGTTTTTTTTTTTCTTCTTTTTTTTGGGAAGCATTTCACATGAATTTTAGAGGTTCAGAGCCACGTTGGGTAGTATCCAAGAAAGAAAAAAACAAAGTAATTTTATATGCCTCATGGCAGTGAAGATTGTTCTTGAGTTCAAGAAATATTTTATAATTATTGTTATGGATGATCGCCCAAACCTAGGTTTGGTTTCGTTCATTTCGCTTAAATTCGACCTTCAGGCTGGAGCTGGAAAGTACCTTTATTTTTCTTGGAAGGAAAATAATGGACATGATGTCACTGGGAGCAGCCAGTGAGGGTGCCTGCCAGGCCTGTGATTGGTCACCACGGTGTGTCATTAAGGGAGCCCGGACTCACTTAGCTCCACCCACATGCCATTCCGTTGATTTAATGCTGTGATTTCAAAGTCCGGTCCTGGAGGACTGCTGACTCTGCTGGTTTTTGATGTCCTCCTGCGCATAACTGCTTAATTTAAGTCGGCGGTTGGCTGAAGTGTCTGCACACCTTGTTTTCGTTGGTCTACGTTGGCTGCAGATTGAAATTAAATCGCAGAAGCCAGCAGAGACTGCACCCCTTCAGGACTGGAGTTTGGCACTTCTAAATCAGCTGAAGGGTGTCTATTAGGCGTAATTCGGTGAGTTTGGGGAGGAGGCGGCTTCGTACAGGAAGTGGCACCTTATTGGCTGGCTCTCAGCCAATGAGTGAATGGGGATAAAGGCTGGAGCTGAGGCTGTACTGGCGTGGGAAAGGCCGCACTGCAGAATGACTGGCTGACTGTAGCCATACTGAGTGACTCTCTTCGCTTCCCCCAGGCCTACCTGATCAGCTGCGTGTGGAACTGCTACAAGTACATCAACAACAGGAACATGCCTGAGATCGCCGTCTACCCGTCCTTCGACACCCCCCCTCAGGTACCCCCCCCCCCCCCGCCCAACACAAGCTTCAGCTTGCGCAAGACAGACAACCACAGCCATGCACCATTATCTGATGCACACACACAACGCGCAGACACACGCACACATGCTCGCACACATACACACACACGCACACACGTACATATACGTACTTACTCACGCACACACATACATATATAGACTTACCACACACATCATGTACGTATACGTACTTACTCACGCACACACACACGCACGTACTACCAGCACACACCACATACAACACACCACACACACGCACACACATGTACATATACGTACTTACTCACGCACACACACACACACACACACAGTCAGTCAGCAGTACTGCAGGGTTTCTCTATCCCACCCCATAGTTAGTTGTTCGCTCAATGCCACAGATTGGCCGGAGGTTTAACTCACCTGGTGCCCCGGTTTAATTCTGCTGCCCTGCCGACACATTCTGAGTAAAATGGGGTTAAGTGCAGTTTAGACCATTTCTGGAGAGGTGTGTGAAAATTCCTGCTGTCACTCATTTTTAGAGCGTGCAGAACCGCGGTGTCACAAACACGCGCTGACCAATCCCCTGCTTGCTCCTCCGCAGTACGTCCTGCCCACCTACGAGATGGCCGTGAAGATGCCGGAGAAGGAGCCGCCGCCCCCCTACATGCCGGCGTAGAAGCCGACGCCCCCACGCGGCCTGTACATAGCCACGCCCCCCTGCCCGCCATTTTAACTTCGCTGCACCTTTCCGGGGGACCAGGACTTCCTGGGGCCTCCAGTAATCTTTTTTCGAAACCTCACATCCTGTAGAACTGAGGGAGGGAGGGAGAGAGTGAGCGACGGAGGGAGGGAGAGAGGGAGGGAGTGAGGGATGAAGGGAGGGAGGGATGGAGGGGGGTGTTGGATTAGGTGACCACGATTTTCAGACTTTTTTCTCCTCCCTTTCTTCTTTTCATCTCCATTTTTGATGTCTTAGTAAAAAAAAAAAAAAAAAACGATAATGTAACATCAACATTGCCTGAATGCTGATTATGAATCTATTTTTAGAGATCCATCCATCTTGTCAAGATGAATATTTATAGGTATTTAAAAGGAATCTCATAGACAATCTCTTTTTTGAAGCTTCGATATGATGGCCATTTTCTCTTCCCTGCCACCCCCCCCCCTTCATTTTGGCTTTTTATGGTTTTAAATGAGGCTGCTTTCTTTATTTTTACTGACGTGTGGTACCCTTATAAAAGGATTTCTCCTTTGCACTTCATCATATGTTTCATCATATGTGTTGAGCCTCTGTGTCTGTCCGTCCGTCCGTCTGTATGTACACGTGCCATGCTCGCCCCTTTTGCCCCCCGCCTTCCTGGGGTTTGCCCCCCCCCCCCCAAGCGAGCTGAAACAACACTGCTCCTCCATGCACCCAGGGGGCGCTGTGGGGTATGCCAGGGCTGTAAAGAATCAGTGGATGCATGCTTCTTTCTTTGATTGTGTTCTGTTCCTTGTGGAAAACAAAATGGCTTCAATAAATGTTTAGAAAAATTTGTAATCAATCTTGGTTCGAGTTGCACTTTTTTATTTCATTGTGTTTGCAATACTGCTTCTGTGTCTATTTCCATCTACTGTGAGAGGGAGTTTGATGTCCTGCTGTGAAGCGTTATAAAGCATTATAACCATTACCATGTAGTGCAGCATAGCAAATTGGTAGCGATTGAATGCAGCTGTAAAGGTACACTCTCACCCAAACCGTGCCCCAAAACTGCTGGATGGGCGGTGCTATGGAAATAATTTTGGCATATTTCATCAGATAGATGCCTCTGTGGGATCGGTACGGGGCCAAGCGACGTCGCCAGCCTACCACGCAACACTGCCGGCGCCTGATTGGATAGACACGCCAGCGGCCCTTAGTTTCGGCTCCCAATTTCGAACTGAACAACATGGCGGCCTGTTCGTGAAGGTTCTCTTATTCCACCTGTAAACTGTCCTCTAAAATGCGGTTCTGAAAGCGTTTGAGGCGAGAAAGAGGTGCAGTTGCGATTGTTCTGTTTCATCAGGGCCCATCTGACGGATCGTAGGACAGCGCAGCTGCTCGTAAGATTAGCGAGTTTCTTATCAATGAGACGGCACCGCTGCGAGACGCTGGCGGTCTGAAGATAAACGAAACGCATGGTCGTGGATGACGCCCAGCAGTCACGCACAGCCGCGCCGTCCACTTAGTTTGGCCATTGAGGTAAGGGAGGCGCGGAAGGCTAGACGTAGGTCAGCGTTATGCCATAGACGGAGGCGAGCCTGAGTCTGTGGTGAGCAATCCAGTCTGTGCTGTTCTGAGGAGGTGCCCGTCGTGGATCAAGCAAGCTATCACTGCTGCTCTACTGTGATGTCAGCAAGTTACATCGAATCAGTTTTGTGCTCAGCTGGAGTTCGCTCGCTGTAGGTTTCGTGCTCAGCCGTGTTAAGCATGAGAGAGGCCCCTGTCTTTGTGCTTTGGTAACAGCCCAGTTCTGCTCGTGCACGCACTACCTGCGACGCACATGGAGCTAAGCTGGTGAGGGTAATGCCCAGCGGTCAGAGAGGCCAGGGGCCCAGGGACGGGTGCCAGTGTCTCTTTGCTGGAATACAGGGCACAGAGTGTGCCAGAGGGGGAGGGGGAGCTGAGAGCTGGCCGTTAAAACCAGCAGGATGCGTTCGAAAGGCGCCCCCTGCGGGGCGAACCGTTTTTTGGCTGAAATATGGGACGGCCCTGCTGATCTGGGACTTGTGTTTGCCTGGCCCCCGGTTCTGTGGAAGGAGGTAGGTGGGGTGGCGGGGGAGGGGGGGGGGGTGGAGGGTGACGAAGCTAAACTGAGTCTGCAGTGAAGCTGCTGACGTTCTGTATGTGCTGCAGAGCCTCTGTCCAATCAGAGACAGGCTGGGGTGGGGTGTGTGTCTGTGTGTGTGGTGGGGGGGGGGGGGGCAGGCAGCAGACAGATGGATGCTGGGATTATCCTCTGTGTGGGACATCCTGCGGCGGTGCTGACATCATAGCTTTTTTAACAAACCATCACATACTCGCATGCACACACACTCTCTCAAACACACATACTCACACACACACCCACACACGTGTGCGCACACACACGCACACATACACAGACACTCACACACACGTATGCACACACACACTCACACAAACACCAACACACGTGAGCACACACATACACACACACACACTCACACGCATGCGTGCGCACACACACACACACGCACTCACATACACACACACACACTCACACGTATGCACACACACACTCACACAAACACCAACACACATGCGCACACACACACACACACTCACACGCATGCGCGCGCACACACACACACTGGAACACCTCTGCTGTACTGAGGGGATATTGGGTATTTCAGATGCTGTAGTTGTGGGGTGGGGGCTGTGGAAGGGGGGGGGGGGGGGTGCTGGTGCTGTGGATGGGTCCTACTTCCTGCCAGCAGATAATAACAGAAATAAAATCATGGCTTTTGTGCAAATGCAGTAATCGCATTTTCTACGTGGGCGGTAATCTCGGTGACCGGGAAATGGTTCTATATATTTATAAAGCCATGTTTTTTTTTTTCATGTACAATTAATGTAAAATGTTGAGAGAGAAGTTGTTAACAGAAAAAAAAATTCAGTGTATAAATCAGCGCATATAGAACACAAAACATATGGTCCCAACTGGACTAGCACTGCGTGAACACTGGACATTTTACTGTGTGTGGGTAACGACTCCATTTTATCTCTCCTTCCCCGAGTTGTGCCCCAGCACCCATGTAATTCTCCTTCCTGAATTAAGCTCCAGGCTTCTCGGTATCTTCAGACGGTTTCTGCTTGAACGGAAACCGTCTGAAGTCATAACTGAATAACAGGTGACGTAAAGACGCAGCTCAGGCATTACCTGCTCAGGTATGCACACCTGTAAATTCGTCCTGAACGTGATGCTTACACAGCAACGGGAAAGACCCCCGGCGTTCAGCACGTGATGGCCGGAGAGGAGATAACGGAAATGTCAGGCTTTGTCTGTTCCGGTAAAATATTTTCTCATAATCGGGACTGGTGGTGAAAGGAGACCGTAGATGTGATCTCGGGTGAGTCAGGACTGCCAGAATCAGTCTGAAATCGGTCAGATATCAAGTAACAAGCAGATGTTGTTTTTTTTTTTTTTTGGAGGGCTGGAATATTTATTACCCGAAATTAGTTGATTAAGTATGTGTGAGCCTAATGGGTATTTTCTGTTTGAATCAAAGGCAGAACTGAATTGGAGAACTGTAAAATGCTGGAAATTACAGGATGAGTGCATAGTCCTGCAGTATGGTGAAAATGGTGGCGTGCTCACTATCGATCAAGAGGGCTGTTGGAAGCTTCTTTTCTTTTTTTTTCTTTTTTTTGAGGGCAGCACAAACCTGTTAGGTGTGGCAGTCATATTTAAGATTTGCCTACTGTAGGAATCCGCACTGGACCGTTTATTCCTGGGTCTGCACGAGTGATTCTGTAGGCTATTCGTATGCCGAACACAGTCTGTAAGAAACAAAATGCATTTGATAATCTACAAAAGAAATGTCAGTCGAATGGTTCTGTTTTGATAAAATTTTGAATGCAAGCCCAGTGCTTCAAAAGTAGGCCATTTGAATCGTTCCCTCCGATGTTGAGTCCGGGGCGAATACAATTAAAGTGAATAGAGCGCCATCTTGTGTGCATCATGACAATCAAATTGTTGAAAAAAATTTGGACGTTATCCAGACTGTCAAATTCATATGCTGTAGTGGCTATGCTGAACCGCACATACTTAAACAGTACAAGAAAAAACAAACATATTATTTTCAAAACCTGTACTTTACCAGGAAGCATCTTAAATTGAATTACATTCCGAAAGTGAAACGCAGAAAATGCGTCTTCCCAAAATTGATATAGCTATTATTAATGTACTTAAATACATTTGCACAACTTCTTTGGAGATATAAACCAGTTTATTTGATGGAAGATGCTGGAATATCATTTGTGAAATGTTCAAAATCGTGGAAAAAATAATTAATGACAGCCATAAATTTGAAAAGCTGTAATCAGTTTTCTACAATGATTTTGCCGTTGCGGCACTCTCAGGCTGTATTGGCATGTTAGCACGATAATAAGGCGTGTTTTCAAATTATTTAAACTTCTAGGCTCTAGAGCTCAATTGTACCGCACTTCCAGGAAATTATCAATTCTATATTTAGGATAATAAACGAAAGAAGCCCAAAAGGTGTCAATTCTTTTATACAAGCGATTAAGCAACTCGCCTCTAATGTAATTTGGGTTTTTGTTTGATTTCTTGTTAAGGCCGATTTCTTGTTAGCATAATCCTTGTCTCTCTATAGCCTCAGAGTGAAAACCAACACTGTTTCCACTTCACATGGGAACTACATTTGAAATTGGCTTCCTCTTAAAATCAAACCCTAATGACTGTAATAGGCGGTTAAATATTCTGTTTTGAAACTATATCGGGTAGGCTGCGTAGTCTAACAAATTCCCTGAAAGCAGGGTGTTCTCATTTTTTTTTTCCACATTACATCTCACTTTGGATTGGATAGGAGTCTTACACGTGTCTTGGTCAACGTTCTTTAAATTTGCTCACGGCGCTCAGACGCGCATAAAGACCGCGCGAGAACGTTTAACTGATGTGAGAAGAACAAACTGCAAAACAATGAAATCCTTATTCGGGGGTCTGCTGTACTGTTTGTCCGTACTGGTGTGTGAGGTCCGGGGAACGTACAGGCTTTACGGATACGACCCACAACGACATGCGACGAGACCTGTTGCGCGACCGCGCTTGCACCCGAATTTGCAACCGCTGCACAATACGCTCAATTCAGGAGGTAGGTTATTTCCGTTCTTCGAACCAGTAGCCTTTTCTCTGACTTGTCAATTGTACAGTGTATGCACCTTACACAAAGTGGGCATATAACTGCTAATTATTTTTTTTTAAATGTATTAATGTTTTATTTACTTTAGTGGATATTTTCAAGATAAACAAAGCCTTATGTTTTTTGACAAGGTTTTCATAACACACACACGCAAATTCAGTTGTAATGCTAATCTGTGGAAACATAAAATAATGGGACAGAAAAAGTACATTATTTGTTTATCACAGGTACAGGTTTAACGAATCTGATAAAATGTTGGAATCCAGTTAATGTTGCTTAAACGTCATCTAAAGAGTTTTCTCACTTTATTATTAGTAAGTGGCCTTCACAAAAAAATTTTTTTATTCGTACAGTGTTATACTAATATTAAATTCAAGAAGACAATTCCTAATTATACAACGTCATAGTCCTTCTTATTTTGAAATATTTTTGAACCAATGTCATGATTTATGAAAATTTTCTTCCACAGATCGCTTTAGTTTACATTAGACTGACAGTACCGGTACAGACGTATTCGCCGATATGCTAACCTAATCGTTATCGTATTATCCTCGAATGTTTGCATCCAAATCAATATCCAGTAGCATATGGGGTAGAGGTAATTTCCCAATTTCGGGATCTGGGACTGAAAGAATTGGTTTGAATTTACATTGTAAAAGTAATTGGAATGCCTTTGCTCCTTGTACAAATGTGAATGCTTTAATTGCACCACACCATTCATTTGACAAGAAGTGTCGGTCTATGGACCGTTCTGTAGCATTCAATAGTCTCAAAAAGTAAGCTAAAAGCTCTGTGTGAGTAACAGCTAGCTTCTTTAAAGCTATGCTTCATCTCTAGTAGGCTAATGTTTGTCATTCTTGGGAAAGAGTTCAATACATTGGATATTAATTCAACACCTATATGTAAAAGAAAAAAAAAATCTTGACAAAATAAATTTGGAACAGAATAGCCTAAATTAATGTTCAGATTTTTTATTATGTTTTATATAATGTTTTTTTCTTAATGATTGCCTGGTGAAATAAAGGTGAAATAAGAATAAAATAAAATGATTCAGACGACGCATTTTAATCATATATAAATTAATATATCCCCTACGAACAATATACATGCACACGTGATTTTAAAAAATTACAACGGTATTTTATTTGCTGTCCATGTACCGCTGCAGATGCACGTCCTTCCGTGCAGGGCCTGAAGCACGAGACACACATCCAAAAAGTTCGCCGGTGCTTAGCCAACTAGCGGCATGCTTCTGCTAATAACATTCCGCCGTCTCCCTCCAAAGCAGCGACAACGCCGCGGACGTCTTCCCCGCGCGTGCCGCTGCCAAGCTATTAACCAATGCTCTACCGCTTCTCCCCTTCTGGTGGCCCAAAGTACACGGCAATAAATACAGGTTTTATGGCTATCACTACTATCACCAACCGCCGAGGATATCGCCGCCGGTCATATACCCACAGCCAACCACGCCCTCGCCACCAGAGCAGCCGGTCAGTACCCAAAGTGGCATCACCCCCACCGTCACCCCCACCGTCAGTGCTGACACAGGTAGAAGATTCCTCAGTGAACGAACGGTTTTTTTCTTGACCAAACCACACCAGTCACAATCAATTCGTTTTTTTCCCCCAGCCTGGAAGAGTATCTTCTTGTGTGTTCTAGTGTTCATTCCTCCTTGCTTCGTTTCTTTCCCTTTGAACATTTACCTCTTTTCTTTTCATTTGCAGGTGACACAGATTACAGTTAGTGCAAATACTGCTATTTTATTTATGTATAAATAGGCCTACATTATGGTAGGTCTGCAGAGAGAAGAAGAGTAACATGAAATAGTTACTGTGAAATCTATCGCTTTAGATTTTCAGTTTAAAAAAAAATCATCACTGCTTTATGTTCTTTGATGGCAGGTTAGCCTACTAATGAACACATAACAGCAAGGTTTCCGTTTATTGCCGACGGCATCTGTTCATCTTGAACCCATAATCTTTTATAGATTAAGTGCTTGGCTCACTGCTTGTGAAAAAGACCTTGCCTCCAGTTAAGACCAAAAAAAAAAGGAAATTTCACCTTTGGGATGAATGGGGTCAAAGACTTCTATTCATCAATTATGTCTGTTCATATTTCTGTCCATGATTGCGGGATTCTTTTGAAATTACTTTGTTATTATTTAAGGCCAAATAAAAGATAGACAGGCTAGTACACATTCAATCTTGGAAGGCTTGTTTTATGCCCTGTGTGGAAAAACTGATTTTGCATTGTGGGATCGCTTATAATTTTTCAGATGACCGTTAAAGAATGTACATTGAAAAGTAAAAGGAAAAATTCACCAAGCAAGTAACAGAAACTGATAGATAATCTAAAGGCAATGATACAAACACCCTGAGCATGATATATGTAATTTCTAAGACAGCTTTATAAGACAGCTCTCCTAAAAGTTGGAGAAATGGCTCCTGATTAACTCCTGTTCAATACTAAAAGTATGTGTGCATTGGTATTTCATGCACTGGGTTACTAGTCATTAAGTCCACTGCAGAGTCTTTACCTACCAAACCTATGAGATGTTGCTGAAATGCTTGATGAGCAACGTGTCACGATGCCAAACTGGAACACCAATTCTTTTTCAAGCACAATGCCATTAAAAAAAAGTACATGTTACAATTTACGAAAACGAATCAAGCTATTAATTAGATTACAACCACAGTAAACAAGGGCAACAACATAAGGATTTAACTAATTGTGGTGAATTTTTCTTTTAAAGAGGGTAACCTGGAATGTGCTGTGCGGATTTGCCACCAGTCAACTTCAGCAGTCCAACTTTGCTTCTGCACAGCAAGCTGTTCTTCCACTTAATGCCTGATTCTGCTTCTCTCTACTTAATGCCTAACTGAAGCTGTTATCTGATTGGCTAAATGTGCCAATGCCTGACTGAAGCTGTCATCTGATTGGCTAAACGTGCTAATGCCTTACTGAAGCTGTTATCTGATTGGCTAAATGTGCTCAGATCTCAGAGATGGGGACCTTGTTGAGGCTCATCAGAAGCTATAGTCAAGGTGGAATATAAAAACCCGGTCACAAAGTGATCTCTCATTATTCTTCTGTCCGGTAGGTTTGAAATGTGGGGGTTTTTTTGCGGAAATGTTGTGAGCAGGGGAGCCCAGACGGTTGTAGACGGGGTGGGAGCCCGGCGGGTGAGATGAGGGGGTGTGAGCCCGGTGGGTAAGATGACGGGGTGGTTTTGGGATTGGCGGCGAGCTGCATTACCCCTGTTTGTCCAGCAGTGACGCACTGCAAGAGCCGCCCGCTGGACCTGGTCTTCATCATCGACAGCTCCCGCAGTGTGAGGCCCGGCGAGTTCGAGAAGGTCAAGGTCTTCCTCTCCGACATGGTGGACACGCTGGACATCGGGCCGGACGCCACCCGGGTGGCGGTGGTCAACTACGCCAGCACGGTCAAGATCGAGTTCCTGCTCAAGGCCTACCTGAGCAAGGTGGCACTGAAGCAGGCTCTGGCGCGGATCGAGCCGCTGTCCGCCGGCACCATGACCGGCCTGGCCATCCGGACGGCGGTGGACGAGGCCTTCACCGAGGCGTCCGGCGCCCGCCCGCGCAACGCCAGCATCTCCAAGGTGGCCATCGTGGTGACGGACGGCCGGCCGCAGGACAAGGTGGAGGAGGTGTCGGCGGCGGCGCGCGCGTCGGGCATCGAGATCTACGCCGTCGGCGTGGACCGCGCCGACATGCAGTCCCTGCGCCTCATGGCCAGCTTCCCGCTGGACGAGCACGTCTTCTACGTGGAGACCTACGGCGTCATCGAGAAGCTCACCTCCAAGTTCCGGGAAACGCTGTGTGGTAAGCCAGAAGCCGAATGGCAAAAAAATAAATCTGTCCCGCCGCACTTTCAGGGATGGCCAAAAACATTCTAAAAACATTGTCTTTTGGTATAAAATACAAAATGGCACCCACAATATATCCACATACTACTATAAAATTTGTGTTCCTTTGCCGGGGGACACAGAGGTATACACAATACAAAAGAACTGGCCGTCCATTTCATAGCGACATTTAACAGTATAGAAGCAGGATGTGGTTTTTGACGGCTTCACCTGTCATGTGAACATTTATGTGTCAGTTGGTTAGTTTGTTTGTTAGAGAGGAACATTGTCACACCAAATGAACAAAATGTTTTGGAATCCATAATCTTCTCACAGGGCTTAGCGTCTCAACCACCCATTGAATAAATGCAGTAGTACTTTGTTTCTAAATAATATGATATATCAGCATGTACATTGTATGTCCTGTGTATTCTGTACAATGCAGCGTCTTCTAGCTTCTGTCTGTAACATGTTTTATCCCTCACTTAATGAATGAATCTCAGTTGTGAAGTTATTTTAATTTCACTTAATTCAAACCCAATCATAGACGCGGTCGATTGAAGCTGCACTAATCCTGCTTGCTTGGTGACACTGTAACTCGCGCAGTCGCTGCCCCGGGGAATCTTTCACGAGCGTTTGTTCCAGGTCTGGATCCCTGCGCGCTCGGACACGACTGCGACCACATCTGCACCAGCGTGAACTCCTCGTATTACTGCCTGTGTCGGGAGGGCTACGTCCTGAACGAAGACAAGAGAACGTGTGCACGTAAGAGCGCCGGATTGCCGCCGTCGCTTATGAATTCCGTCATGGAGGCCCGGAGCGTTCACTCAGCGGTTAGAGAATGCAGACCACAAAGAGAACACAGAGGAACACAAGGATATGCATGTAACATTATCAAATGTAGTGAGCATTCACTGTTAAGGGGGTAAACACCAGCGGAGGATAACTGAATATTACCCATTTTGGAATGAACATCAGTGCAGGTCCATGAAGGTATTCTGGGACGATGCTCCGATTATTATTATAGTGTTTAGTGAGGGTTTTTTTTTTGCTGTGTATGGAAATACAACATTGTGTTATAAATCAAAGCCATTTACCCAGCGAGCGCTCCATCATGTCACTGAGAGCTAAAATAATTCAGTCTCTGCTACTGTATATCACTCCGAGTTATAATGATTTAGCCTGTAGATGAAATCCAGCACATTTTTTATTCAGTTTCTGTGTCTCATCCAGAGAATATGAACTGAGCAGTATTTGATTTATGATTTAATTTTAGTAGAACATTCAATTGCATCTCTTATGAAATGCATATCTGATATACAGTACATAGTACACACACACACACACACATATTCAGTATCTGTGGTTGCCATGCAGATGTAGAGTACTGGTAACTGTTTGTCTTTTCCTGCACAAATTCAAAAACGCTGTAGGGTGTGTTTGCAGTCGTGGGCGTGGTCATAGAATCTCCACCTTTGGAGCTGAAGGCTCGCTCCTGCAAGGCCAGGGTGCTTGACCTGGTCTTCGTTGTCGATGGTTCCAAAAGTGTCGGTCCGGAGAACTTCGAGCTGGCGAAGCAGTTCCTCAACCGCATCGTGGACTCGCTCCGAATAGCACCCAGTCCACCTGGGTCGGACTGGTTCAGTACGCCAGCGTGGTCCGGACCGAGTTCAGTCCGCGCCGGCACGGCACCAAGAAGGCCGTGTAGCAAGCGGTGGGCGGACGGGATCTGGTACATGGCCAAGGGCTCGATGTCCGGCCTGGAACTGCACCACCTGCTGGAGAAGAGCTTCAGCGCGGCCGAAGGAGCCAGGCCCCCAGCGGCCTCCGGCGTGCCCAGGGTCGGGGTCGTCGTCATCTTCGCGGAAGGCCAGTCGCAGGACCACGTCTCTGACCAAGCCCGGAGCCTCAGAGACCGAGGTGAGCTTTCTCTGCGTTTCACGATGATGCCGTGCTTTGTTTCGCCTGAACACGCAACACACACGCGCTACCGGATGATGAACTTTGGGCCAGGTTAATGCAAGGAAACTTCAAAGTTTAAATAGAAGAATTAAGAAATTAAGTTTAAAAAATACCTGTCCTGCAGAAATGCTGCTGGTTCACCTGCTAATTGCCATGCTCCTTAGACCCTCCTTGTCAAACAAAGTTGTGTAAGGTGTTAGCCTCTTACCTGAGATTTGAGGGAGTCTTGTGTTGCGTGCCCGCAGGTGTGGAGATGTACGCCGTGGGCGTGGTGAAGGTGGAGGAGCAGGACCTTCTGGAAATCACCTTCAAACCGCACAGCGAGCACTACTTCTACTCCGCCAGCTTCACGGCTATGAAGGGCATAGCCAAGACCCTAAAGAGCAGGTTGTGCTCCGGTAAGGAGGGCCAGGAGGAGGCGCAGGAGGAGATCCAGGAGGAGGTACACACGGAGGCCTGCCGCACACGCTTCCTCTCCTGCCAATCACCCCGGAACGGCTGAAGGAAGAAAACAAGGAAGTGGCGGAATGAAAGGGAGAAAAAAATTAAAAATAAAAGTCTTCTGTTGCCCTGCTTTGGGTTTGTCGCTGTGCTGGCCCGATGCTCGCGGATGTCTCGCCCTGCTTGGGGACACGCCCTCTACCGGTTTGTTCCGGTAACCATGGCGAAATTATTTTTCATTCGGCCGTTCTGCCGAGCGGCGATCTGACGTACTCACCGTGACCAAATCAAGCCCTAATCGCGGAAAGGTCCTGGCGCATGAATAACCGCTTCTCTGGAATTTGGCTTAATTGCCGGCCTGTGCTTTAATCAGCCACATTAATCCTCTTGTGATTTAGCGCTGCCACGATTCTCTGATGATTCAGATCGCTGCGCTTGTGAAAGATCTACATGTTCTCAGCCGGTCTTGCTGATTCACAGTGCCTGTGCAATCTCTGTGGACATCACAGTGGGCTGAGGTTATGACAAATATTTCTCACGGAAATTAGAGCATCATGTGTTTCTGCAATGTGTGTTAGAGATATGCAGTAAGAACACAGATGGTTAACTGAGGCCTGTGTTTAGTGCGTGCTTGTGTGTGCGCGCATGTGTGCGTATGTGTGTGCATGTGTGTGTGTGCGTGTGTGCATGTGTATGTGTGTCTTCATGTGCTTGCGTGCATAACTGGAATGTTCTCAACTCTTTTCAGTTGAGGTGGTGGCAGAGATTGTTGAAGACCCTTGCAAGTGTGAAGCTCAGGTTGCCTTCCAGAGGAAGATGCTGTCCACCATTGAGGACCTGACCGGCAAACATATCCTTTCATTTCTGTCTCACACACTGCCCAACTCAAGCTATAATTTTACTGTATTATTTATCTGTTATCTTGTTTTATGTGTTCTTCGAGAAGTTCTAGCAAGACTTCTTGGACTTTGTTGTGTTTGCTCAAAAAAATAATTTCCCCCTGCTTCATAAAGAGAAGTTTAATTCCTTGACTTATTTTCCCACTAGATCTTATGACAAAGAAGGTTCAACAATTTGAGAACAAAATGTACAATTTCTAGGCAACAAGACCACACCCCCTTCTCTTGGGAAACGCTGTAGAAAGCCACCTTGTCCGCAGCTCGCTAACCCAGCTAATCCCATGTGCAATTTAGCTTTAATCTCCTGCTGCTGGGACGTACCACCCGTTCACTATAGGCCTCTATAAACCCCTCAATGTGCAGCCATGTTGCTAACTCTCCATGCTAACCGTGGACAATAACATGTCTTTATGTGCAGGGAAGGTGATGTTCTGGCATATCCCATAATTCCTCAGTCCTGTGTGGCTCCTCCTATTTTTGACAGGCACATGAGAGACATACAGCTGTCACCCCTCCGACCCTGAACACCTTGCTACAGTAACCAGAGTGTACAGTATATGCATGTGTATCTATATTCTGTGTATCACTAACTGCTTTAAATCTTTACCTAAGCTAAGTTTTGTTACATTTTTTAAGGCACCAGTAATGAGCTGAATTTTTAAAGCAAGAACTTTTTTTTATTTGGTCCTGTATTTGTAAAAAAAAAAAAAAATTCCTTTAATTTTGTACAAATATGGAAGTAGGTTGAGTTACCCTAAGTCTAAATGGCAAAAGGTTTATTTAAATGGGGATTACAAAAAAGAAAAAAAATCATAAAAATGCGTGGAAATGTGCAGTGTGAATTCTATTCTATGTGGGACACTTTGTAAAAATGTATATGTGACAATAAAGAATTATTGGAAAAGTGTATTGTGGTAATAGTTTTTTGTGAATTGAGATCAATAGTTTATTTTACGTGCAGATTTGATTTTATAGAAGGAACAAACAGAGTTGGTGTCAATATTATATGCATCAGTTAAGGACAGGGGAAAGGTGCAAACCGTAATTATTTCACAAGTAGACATGCACAATGATAAGTATCAGGATATAATACAGCAGTTTAAAATGAGTTTATTTTAGCCAGGGATGTATTCACTTTTTGGCTACCCATAGTTAGTTAGTGGGTAACTAACTTACCCATCCAGTACAAAAATATTAGACAATATCTATGGGCTGCACGTAAACTTTTAAAAAAATAATATCAATTATAGCCTATCACCGATACTCACAAGCTTGTGCTCTTATGCTTAATAATTAAGTAAGCAAAGTTAAAATGTCTTGCAATACAAATAAAACGAGCTACATTTTTCCTTCATAAAGTGGCACTTGTGCTCGCCTGATTCTTCCGCGAATATGAAAACTTGGTTGCAGTTTGCATTTTTTTTTACTAAAATAAAAAAATGGTAGCATTGGTATTGCTATTGCCACGCACCATGAAGAATTCGCTGAAATTACAACTTCAGTTTCAAGTCTGTTCTAAGACTGGCGATACTGGTGATAGACTATATTTCAAAGTCCAGTGGCTAATCAGATTATCACACACATGCAGACAATGAAAGTTTTATAGTGGTACTGTAGTATTTAAAAAACGACTTGCAACAGTCACAGGTACATAGAAGCATTTACAGTCCCCAACAGAAGATACGTGGTTACTCTGAGTCAATAATCTTCTTATGAAAAAAAAAAGAAATAATCTTATTATTTTATTATATAATTCATTTACTGTTTAGAACAAAATCTCCTCTACTCAGGCTGATTTATATTGCTTACATTTCACATAATCTTTAAAATGTATAGTTGGGTTTAAACATGAAATTCCATGTTTTATGCAAGCTAACTGTAATGTGAACTACACATGCCGCCCTGCCAAGGCGTAACTCTTTGATAATCCCAATTATAGGTCGCATTTAATCCATGAATGGTCAAGCATCGCTCCATACTGCTTCCCCATATAGGCCCCTAATGTTCATAATCTTAATATTCTGTTATTTCTGAATGTTAAAAAAATCTCCCCTCCGTTTCTGAAATACATTTCCATGATCACAACAGCATTAAAAAAAACCCCAAACCCTACGATAAATTATGCGCCCACAGACACAAACGCTTACCACCAGCCGCAAGTGACATCACAAAAACTACAAGCACAGACTACAGAGACCATTGGCCATGGGACAGGAAGTAAGCATTAACCACCCTGTATTCCGGTTTGTGGTTACCAGGGCACCGAGGAAACAGCAGCTTCTGCAAACGAAACGTATCCATGCACAACTAAAGCTAGTGGATAATACATGGCCCTAAAACTATATGGTCAGATACAATTGGTAAAAATACGTTATATAAAATTGGTTTATGTGCATATTATTTTAGAAAGTTCGCTTTA
Organism: Anguilla rostrata; assembly: GCF_018555375.3. NCBI lineage: Eukaryota > Metazoa > Chordata > Actinopteri > Anguilliformes > Anguillidae > Anguilla > Anguilla rostrata. Next base: position 79,435,369 of record NC_057933.1, on the reverse strand, counting down.
GTTTGCTAGCTTGTAGCTAGCCAGCAAGCAACCATAGTTGGAACCAAATCTCAGTTCTATTTAACGCTGCTGGAAATATGTTTATTTATCTCAGTAAAAAGGTAAGATTGCACAAAATGACTTGAGTCCTTTTTTCAAAAGCGACCTGCGTCTGGCTACGCGGTGTATTAGCTATAGGAACGTATTTTATTTCTGTTTGTTGAAAATTGTCAGCGCTTGCAGCAAATCATTGCTCAATTAGCTAGATAAGGGAATACACTGCTAGGCTAAATAACTAAATAACAAATTACAGTTATACTGTACTGTAACGTTGGCTAACTAGCATGCTAATCGTGCATCTCGTTGGAATGCCAAGCTAGCGGGCCAACTAGCATGCAAAATAGACGCACTGAATATCCGTAACACTTTACCTTGCTGGGCAGTAACGTTATCTAATGAAAGCCAGAAAAATACCTGACGCTAGCTTGCCCGTTTGTTAAGTCTAAAAAAAAAATTACAAACATATCGTTAGCTTTTCACTACACTGTAAAATAAAACGGCAATAATGTTGATATCAGTCGGTTGTTTTTCTACAATATAACTGGTTATTAAGAAGTCTATACCATAGAACTTAATTATAGAAATAGGAGCATAGTTGTGACTAGCGTTATATCGTTTTATGTTGTCAAGTGAAATTACACATCATTTTATGGCTAGATGAAGTTGGATTAAAGTTGAACAGTTCTCGGATTTGCTCAGGTGGAAGCTAGCCATTTTCTGTGTGAGTTGACCAGCTGAGCGACTTGTTGCAGATTGCCATCCCTAACAACATACGGCTGAAATGCGTTTCCTGGAACAAGGACCAAGGATTCATAGCATGTGGCGGGGAGGACGGGCTCCTCAAAGTCCTGAAGTTGGACACACAGACCGGTAACCAGTCCCGATACACTTACTTACCTACTTTGAACCTTAAAATCCATTACTTTCCTCAATAAACTATTACAGGAGCTGCACATACAGGCCATTTTACATGCATAAAAACCAGAATGTGTGGAAACATCTATTGGTATAAAAGCATACCCAAAGCAAATTCATAGGCAGTTAATAGTTAGCCTTTCAGCGATGTTAATGTTGTAGTATTTATCGGTGGCAAAATATGATATTAAAGGCAAAGCAATGAGGCAAAGGAAAATGATTTGCCCTTGCATGGCATCATTGGATGGCACCATTTTAAAAAATGAGCATCGTACATCAGCTACATGATGTGATGGTCCTGAAAGACCTGGCAAAAGCACAAAATAATGGCAATAAGAAAAAAAAACTATATGTTTTGAAGATACTGCATCACAGTGATACGTGGGGCTATTTTGTGCCACTGTCAATGTTCTGGTATGGCCAGAAGTCTAGAACATTTTTGGTTTTAACCCAAAAGAGCTCAAACCAAGAAATCTGAATAAGGTGGCAAAATCCTGCAAAGTGGGCACCCTTCAAAATATCTCCACAAAACACTGTGGTGCAGCTTGTAGTGCTCAGCAGTGTAGCAAACGTGCATAAAATAAACCAAAAATTTTTCCACGGTTAATCTCCTTTAACTGCCTGTCTGAATTAAGTGACTTTTGGAGGGAAACCCAGTGACTTCCTGCTCCAGCAACACCACCTCCCTCTCTTATGTAACAGTCCCTGCTCTTTTGAAAATTGTGTTTTCTACTCCGTGCTCCTCAGCCACGCTCATGTGATGAAGATTTATGACACGCATCACACATTGTGATGTAACAAATAAAGTCTGGGAATCCGTAAGTCTCCAAAACCTCTAATCACGGTGTGGGGGGGGGGGGGCCCTGGTGCTTAGACAGCGGAACGGTGGTGTAGGGAGCAGGGTGGCACCGCTCTCTGTACAGGGAGAGCTCTGGCCCCAACAGCCTTGGGGGGGGGGGGGGGGAGGACTGAGTCACACGCTGTGCCTCTTTAAAAATGTCTTAGTCCCAGCTGATTGCACATGGGTGGAGAGCTTGAGGAGGACTAAAGCAGATGTTTTAATAGCTGCACTTTGATGGGAGCTTAGACTTTAAGCGGCAATATAAATTTACCTCTGGTCCCCGTCAGATTGATTATGCTACTGCAAGCGGAAATGCTGTACTGGGATGTTGCTAAGAATTCTCATGTCTCAGTTACAGTACTGCAACTCCTTGAGACAATTTCTGAGAGTGAGTTTTCTCATGAAGGTGTGCAGCCTATCTATCAGAGTGCTTGTCTCCCAAAATATGAAAGGCGCACCTGCATACCAATGATATAATAAATAGAATTTTATCACACTGCCAGGAAGGCAGCAGGGCATGTGCTGTGCTGTGCACACTGTCCATGAAGGTTTGACTGAAGCATTACTTTTAAGTTTCAGGATTTATTTCTTAATATTTCAGTACCATTACAGTATTACCTGGGGTTTGATAAAAATTGAAAAGGCAGTAATATTTCATTTTCTCTGCATATCTTTAGGTGTAGAACAGGGCTCTGCAATCCTATCTGTAAAGGGCCGGTGTGGGTGCAGGTTTTTTATTTTAGCTCAGCGCTAAGACACCTGGTTCTACTTATCTAGGTCTCGGCTGCAGAATATGATTAGTTAATTAGTTAAACGAGGTGTCATAGTGCTGGGCTAAAGCTAGAACCTGTACCCACACCGGCCTGTTTCGGATAAGATCGGACACCCCTGGTATAGAATAGGAGCCTCCTCCTCTGCAGCCTGTACACACATTTGTAGGCTGACTGTGTCGTATGCGTTTTCACAGATGATGCTAAGCTCAAAGGACTCGCAGCCCCTAGCAACCTGTCGATGAATCAGACGCTGGAAGGCCACAGCGGTAAGTTACGTGGTGTCCTTATGGGGACTTTGTGTTCGGTTGCACCAAGCTGTTAATGTGCTGTTTCAGAGCTATGGATCTCTTGAGGTAGTGCTGAAGCATAAACTTTCTTTATTTCCTGTCTGTGTGTTTATGTTGTGTGTGTATATGTGGCACAGGGGCAGTCCAGGTCGTGACTTGGAACGAACAGTACCAGAAGCTCACCACCAGTGACCAGAATGGGCTCATCATCGTTTGGATGCTGTACAAAGGTGCAGAGAGGGCAGAGATGGGAACTGTAGCCCACAGAGCCTGACTGTGTCGTTATTTGAACCAATAGGGTTCATTGTAGTTAAATTTTGGACCAATCACAATCCATAGCTATATCACTTATGATATGGAGGGCCCCTTAGCAGATACTATGCCTGTATTTTTCCATTCACATGAGGGTTCATGGGTGCTTACGTAGCGCTAGTGAAGATGTTATGTAGTCCAATGGCTTCTGTGAACAATTTGTTTCACCCACATGTTGGAGTCTTCAGTAAAAGCATTTAGAGCTTAAATTTATGTTGACAGTTGTCAACAAAAACATTGTTGCGGTTGTATTTGGCCTCCGTGCCATCTTAGCTCATATATTGCCAGAGAGGTGTCGGTTTTACCCCCGGCACGACACCTAACCCCGATCGCTCCCGGCAGGCTGTCTGGCGCCTTTCTTGGCTGCCTTGTTGGCCGTTCGTGTGTGACTCTGTGTGTGAATGGGTGAGTGAGAGGCATTCATTGTAAGGCCCTTTGTGCAGTAGTTTCTGGAAAATGCGCTATGTAGATGAAGTCCATTTATCATTACCAGAACCAGAATTCTTTCCTGAAAAATTGGGTTGACCGCTCGGCCCGTTCAGTGCAGGGGGTTGCCGGAGACTGGAATGTCCAAACGGCTGTAATACATTATCTTAGATTGCGCGGGTTTCAGCAGACGAAAACTCAGATACCTTCTCACATTTTACGGGAAGCTTTTGTACATCGCTGGTCTGTTCGTGCCCCTGATCGAGCTGAAACCCGAAACGGATTTCTGTACGGAATAGAAAATGCGTCTGCGGCGGCCGGGTCGCGGCGAAACGGCGTGTAGTGTGCGGTGGGCGTTTGGGGGACTCGGTGGGCTTTCGCTCACCTGAACTCCTGTGTTGGTGTGCAAAGGCTCGTGGTACGAGGAGATGATCAACAACCGGAACAAGTCGGTGGTGAGGAGCATGAGCTGGAACGCGGACGGCCAGAAGATCTGCATCGTGTACGAGGACGGGGCGGTCATCGTGGGGTCCGTGGACGGTGAGTAGCGGACGGTTCCTCACCTCGCGTGACCAAGCGACCTTTGCTTGTCCCAAGCCGTGTCTTTCTGCACACGTAGAAAAGCACGGCTTTGCAGTTTGTGATGTTGTGACGGTTGCCAGAGCAACCACATGTTCATAACTTTGACTAGCAATTAAAAGCAAGAATTATGCATTTTTCTTCACAAACCAAGTTTCAACTCATCTGACTCTTCAAACTGAGTTTGTGAATAAAAAATGGGTTTACTTGGCCAAATTAAGGACAAATGTTGATTGAATACAGGTCAATGTCTGTATCAGGGAGCAAGTTTAATTGTGAGGCTGTGGATTTGTCTGTACCTTTTCCACTTTTTAAAGTCAAGTCAAAGTTTATTTGTATAGCACATTTACAACAACCACAGTTGACCAAAGTGCTGAACAGACTTAAAATACCAAAAAACAAATATAAAAGTAGATAAAAATAAGAATAAAAGGAAGCAATAAACATAGTAATAAAATAATTACGTCTTAATCTCGAGACTCTTATTTTGTGCAGTGTGTTTAATGTAATCCAAAGTAACTAGTGAACAAACGGGTGTGAGAATGTTTTTGGCTCGGGGTGTCTCTGACGCCTGTCTGTGGTTGGTGCCTCCCAGGGAACAGGATCTGGGGGAAGGAGCTGAAGGGCATTCAGCTGGCCCATGTGGCCTGGTCACCCGACAGCAAGATCCTGCTCTTCGGCATGGCCAACGGTGAAATACACATCTACGACAACCAGGGCAACTTCATCGTGAGCATTTCTTCCTCGCTTTGTTACGATATCAACGATATAGCTGATTGTCCAGGGAATTGAAACCACATTGCTCAGTCAGCTGTATAAGAAGGAGTTATTGAGAGAAGCCACAGCTGGTTCTACGTCTGGAGTGTCAAACTCCTGTCCTGGCGGTCTGCGGTGTCTGCTGGTTTTTTGTGGTTTCCTGTCAGTCAACAGCTTTGGAGACAAGGTGCGTTGAATATTCAGCTCAGCAATGGCTTAAATTAAGCATTTAATCTGGGGAAGCACACTGCAAACCAGCTGCACACTGCAGCCCTCCAGGATTTGAGTTTCGAGATCTCCCCGTCCTACGTACTTCCTGTCCTGAAGGCTAGAGCTTGCGGTTCTTTTGCGTTCTTTATCGAATGCCGCCTCGCGGTCGTCGTGTGTTGCAGATGAAGATGGCGGTGAGCTGCCTGGTGAACGTCACCGGGGTGGTGAGCATCTCGGGGATCCACTGGTACCCTGGGACGGAGGGCTACGTGGAGCCCGACTGCCCCTGCCTGGCCATCTGCTTCGACAACGGGAGGTGTCAGATCATGCGCTATGAGAACGATGAGAGTGAGTATGGGGGGGGGTCCGTTAAATCATCTGGGACAGTCAGCTCCCCAAACCACGCTCCCACACCACTGTCCCAACCCCCTCCTGCCCTGTCAGCCACATATCTAACACTACCTGATTAATATTGCTATTACTTATTAATAACTCCTGTTATTACTATAGTAACTGTAATAGCATCTTGAATTATTACAAAGTAATGCTACTGCTACTACTATTACTTCTACTAACAACTGCTGTCCGATGATCATATCCTCAATGCTATTGGGCATTGTTCATGAACTGAGTGGGATCGTATTTAAAACTTCTCAAATACGCGAACTATTGTAAACGTAACCATTCATTTTACACATTGTATAAATGCAAGTATGCAAGTACGGAGTGGCTAATGGCTAACGTTTTGGCCGCGGCGCAGACCCGGTACTGATCGACACCGGCATGAACGTGGCCAGCATCCAGTGGAACCAGAGCGGCAGCGTTCTGGCCGTCGCTGGCTCGCAGAAAGCCATCGCCATGGACAAAGACGTCAACGTGGTGCAGTTCTACACCCCCTTCGGAGAGGTAAGAACCGTCCAATCCCCGGGCGGGAAGCATAATACTGTGCAATTGCAGGCAGGTGGTATTATGTGATGTCACAGGTCTTCTTCTGTGGTTTAGTCTGCTGTGATTTCCTCGTTCTACTTCTCGCAGCATTTGCGGACCCTAAAGGTTCCTGGGAAACAGATGACCGCGGTATCCTGGGAAGGTGGAGGACTGAGAATCGGCCTGGCCGTGGACTCGTTCATCTACTTTGCCAACATCCGTCCGGATTACAAGGTGAAGAGCTCGAACCCTGACAGCGGGCACCGTGCCCCTTTGTGTATCAACATGGTGCCAGTTACACTGGTCCCTTTATGGAGGAGCACCCCAGTATTAGAGAATAAACAGCCACTCAGCTGATCTGATGAATTCCGCTGAGCACAGTTTTGTCAGTGTGGATGACTCACATGTGCAGTGTGTGTGTGTGTCTGCGTTGTGCTGGCGGTGTATGGGATGTGAGGTCATCGTTAGCCAGTGTGCGTCCCTCTCGTGGCTGAAGTGCGTTCTCTGTAGACGCGCCGTGTGTGGACGGCCCTCCGGCTTCTCGCAGCATGTCGTGGGCAGTCTAAGAGCTGCTCTGTCTAAAGGCAGTCGAGTTGGGATCCGCGGGACCGCCGGTGCAGAGGTGGCAGAATAGAATAAGCTTTTAAAGATAACACTGATGGGTCTCAGAGCTCACTGGGTGGCATGGCCTGCCCCTCCTGAGCTCTGGGGGTGGGTCAGGGTGCGGCAAGCAGGTAGTACCAGTTAGTTAGACCCGCTTCAGGTGATAGTGATCTCTCTCCTTCTCTCCCTCTCTCTCTCTCCCTTTCTCTCTTTCTCACTCCATCTCCCTTTTCTCCTCTTCCTCCCTTCCTCTTCCCTCCCTCTCTCTCTCTCTCTCTCTCTCTCTCTCTCTCTCTCTCTCTCTTTCTCCTTTCTCTCTCTCTGTCTCTCTGTCTCTTCCTCCCTCTCTCTCTCCCTCTCTCCCTCTCTCTCCCTCCCTCCCCCCCCCCCACTCACAGTGGGGGTACTGCTCTAACACGGTGGTGTATGCCTACACGCGCCCGGACCGGTTGGAGTACTGCGTGGTCTTCTGGGACACGAAGAACAACGAGAAGTTTGTGAAATACGTGAGGAGCCTCCTGTCCATCACCACCTGCGGGGACTTCTGTATCCTGGCAACCAAGGCGGACGACTCGCACCCCCAGGTAAACCAGCCCTCCCTCCCCCCCTGCTTCCTGCTACCCTCCCCCCGCAGTGCCCCTTCTGACCCCAAAAGAACATCTGCCTAATGAGAAAAGGACTGGCAGGAAATCCCGCCTCTCCTCTCTCAGAGCTTGACCAACTTTACTGCTGATTGGCTGCAGGAATCCTTGATTTCCCTGCCCACCTCGTTTCCCCTGGTTGTCACAGCCAATGAGAAATCAGTTCCCATTGTCTGTGACAGAAGTGAATTCATTCATTTCAAGAAATTGAGAAAAGTGCTGAAAAAAGAAATGTAGGAAGGGATGTAAAAGCGAGCCAATCGTTCTGTCTTTGGAGTTCACAGTGAGTTCTGTTGTTGGGGGGGGGGGGTGGGGGGGGCGTGGTTTCAGAGCTAACGTGTCTCTCGATGTGTCCGTTTAATTCACCGCTGCGCAGGAAGACGCCGAGGCGGACGCGGTAGCGGCGACGGTACGGTACTTCCTGCTGAGGTCACTTCCTCTGTGCCCCGCGAATGCGTGTGCTTCAGTCTGTTTGCTGTTGTGGTGTATTTAAGGTGTTTAACCCTTTGAAGAGTAGGGATTTCGGAATGCTTTTACAAATAAATTCTCAGTCAGTGTTCTAGAACTCCACTGCTTTCAGTCACCAGCCGTGATTGTGACATCAGCATTAGAATGTTCCAGCAGTGATTGTGACATCAGCATTGGAATGTTCCAGCAGTGATTGTGACATCAGCATTAGAATGTTCCAGCAGTGATTGTGACATCAGCATTAGAATGTTCAGTTAAGAGCATTCTAATCACATATTTGCGATCTTGCACTTCAAAGGGTTAAAATGCTCTCGTGACGTGCAGTGCTTTCGTTCCTGAAGCTGCGTTAAAACGTGTTGTGGAGGTTCTGCTGTCTTGTTCCTGGACTCATTGTTGCAATTTGTTGCGTCTTGTGTCTGTTAAAGCAGAAACGTCAGTCACATGACCCTGCCGTGTCTTCCCGCCTCCTGCAGTACGTGCTGGTGCTGTGCAACTCCATCGGGACGCCGCTGGACTCCAAGTACATCGACATCGGTGAGTGACGCTGGGGACGGCGGGACGCGGGGGGTTTCTGGGGCCCTGGGACGGTGCGGTCGAGCGTGTTCGACGTTAAAGCTGAGCCCTCACCCCTCACCCTCCTGCTACCTCCCCCACCCCCCTCACCCACACACACACACAGGCAGCCGAAAGGCAAACACCATTAGCACGGGGGTGGGGGGGGGGGGGGGGGGTCTGTTTGGGTTTTGCGTTCTTCAAAGGGCCGTCGCGGTCTCGCCCCCGTTCCCTCGCCAACAGTCGCGCCTTTCATGGGCCTGCGCCGCGTCCGCGCGAACGTTTCCGAGGCATTCCGTAAAATTCCTGCCCCGTCGGGCGAGCCGCTCGTACAGCGTGTCCCGCTGCCTCTGTCTGAGGAGTCTGCAGGCAGAGCACTCTCTGGCCTTAACCCTTTGAAGAGAAGTGTTTTTAAAATGTTTTTTTTTTTTTTCCAAAAGTCTAAGTCAGTGTTCTAGAACTCCAGTGCTTTCAGTTACCGGTAGCGACTGTTACATCAGCACTAGAATGTTTGTTTTGCAGAACAGTGTTAGTTGTACTGTTCTAATGGCATATTTATGATTATGATAATACCTCAAAGGGTTGAAGGTCTGGAAACCCACATGTTGCAGGACGCTGAACGTGACAGAGTACGTAAGAAAAGTGTCTTCAGTTCTGTGGCCTCTTTTTTCCCCGTGGAATGGTTGGTTATTTTATATATGTTACGGGAAAAGAATTTGAAAGGCAAACGTTCCTTTTAAAGAAAGAGAGATATTTCGCATGGATGGGTCTGCCTCTCTTTCCCCCGTGGGGGGGGCTCTCGGTGTTTTGTCATTAAAGGATATTGAGAACGCCACTGATCCAGAACTTTCCGTCAGCTCAGAAAAAAATGCATCCCCTGTCGCTCAAGACCCCCCCCCCCCCCCCCTAGTTACGCAAAAGTTTTGGTTTGTATCGTTAACCGTCCTTTTCACGGTGTGGTGTGTGTCCCCCCCGCAGACCCGCTGTTCGTTACCATGACGAGGACGCACGTCATCGCCGCGTCCAAGGAGGCCTTCTACACCTGGCAGTACCGCGTGGCCAAGAAGCTCACCGCCCTGGAGATCAACCAGGTGGCCAAGACCAGGAAGGAGGGCCGGGAGAGGTGAGAGAGTGGGGCGCACGGGGGGGGGGGTTCTGGGGGGGCGCGGCGGGGGGTCGTCGGGGGCAGTATCACGCCTCCATGACTCATCCATCAGGGAGGAAGACGATGAGGTCACCGCTCTGTGTCACCCGGGTGATTTATCACACGTTCTTTCACTCTTGTTGTGTCTCAATTTTTAAAGCCCTCCCAAATACTTCCAGTGCCCTGAGTTTTGTTAAGGCGGTTTTGTTTTGTTGCTTTTTAACTAAGAATCAGTTTTTCAGCTGGACATTTGATGGACCCTGTAAGGGTGAAAATGCACTCTTTTCTGTTTAAAACATGATATGTTCTAATATGCCAGTATTAGTAAGTATAAAGTGAGACTGGCAGGAAATGATTTGTGGACATGTCAGTCATAGCTAAGTCACATCAAAGCCAATCAGATGTTCAGTGGCTAAACTGATTGGGAATCTGCCTCTCTTTGTTGTAAACTATCTGGATTTTTGAATAATTAATGGTGCGGCTGACATGCACAAATTAGCTTATCGCTCATTGTATGCAAGCAAAATTCCCTTCGGAGCAATAAAGGTTTTCATTCATTCATTAATTCATTCATTCATCCATTCATTCATACCCCTACTGAACCCCGCTACCGTCCTACCCGTTTTAGAGAGCGCCCTCGCTCTCTCTCCGATGAGACTGCAATCACGTTAATGTTGACCCCGCTGTGCGCTGGGTTTCTCCTTCAGTCCGTTCTTTTCCCCGCATCGTTATTTGTTATTAAGACTTGGACGTGTGAGGTCATGTTACTGCCGTGTGCTGAGTCAGTGTGAGGTGAGTCTGTAGGCATGGAAACCTAACGGAAAAGGACCGTCTGGTGGTGGGTCACACCTGAGGGTGGACAAGAGTCAGGACCCCCCTGATTGTCTATTACCGTCTGGTGGTGGGTCACACCTGAGGGTGGACAAGAGTCAGGACCCCCCTGATTGTCTATTATCTTCTCTTTCTTTTCCTCTCTCTCTGTCTCTGTGTGTCTCTCTCTGTGTCTCTCTCTCTCTCTCTCTCTCTAGGGTTTACCACATCGATGACACTCCCTCTGGAGTGGGTGAAGGAACGCTGGACTTCGGCAAAGCCTTCACTGTGAGTGGACTGCTGCAGTGAGAGAAATCCCAGTGCGTCCCCGAGAGGACAGGAAGTCCCTGTCAGCATCAGGGGCGGGGCCAAGGGGTATAGCAGGAAAAGGGACAGGGTTAAGGAAATATGACTGGGAAAGGGGCGGACCTAAGGGGTATAATGGGGAATGGGGCGGAGCTAAGAGTGTAACGGTGTATAACAGGGAAAGGGGCGGAGCTAAGGGTGTATAACAGGGGAAAGGGGCGGAGCTAAGGGGGTATAACAGGGGAAAGAGGCGGAGCTAAGTGGGTATAACTGGGAAGGCTTTCCCGGGCACTAGCAGGTACAGGGGGCCCTTAGTGGTGGAAGATTGCATGCGTCCCTGTGCCCCAGGTCATTTCTAGACCCGGCCCTGGTGAGCATCCGTAGCCTGAGTGAAACCGCACGCGTTGGGTCAGGTTGTGGCGATCCGGTGTGAGGTGCTCCTTCTGGTTTGGCTGGTTCTCGTTACGCAGAGCGCGCACCTTTCGTATGTGGTTTTCACCTGGCTGACAGTACACCTCAGTGGCACAAAAGGGCACAGAGGGGCCCAAGCTTTGGCTCTTCGTTCATGTGTGTGGTCTTGCGGCTTACGAGAGTGAGCGCGACACCAATTACAGCCCCCCTGGAAACACACTGCCGGCTTCCTCCCATGACAAGATCACACAGTCAGAGTGCCGGTATTCCACCCGAAGACAGGGGAACAAAGATTTCTTTTTTTTTTGTTTGTGGAATCTTTGCAGACTTTGTTAGCATTTTGTGTGTTTGTTTTGCTTATGTATTTATTTATCCCAGGGAACCAGAGATCCGATATGCTGCGTTACAGCTACGGACAAGACTCTTATTGTGGTACGTATTTGACCGTGTTTGGGACGCTGCCGGTAGCGTGGCTAAGTCTGTGACTGTCAGCCTGTCCTTGTGTTAGTGTTGTTTTGTAGCCTCACCTCATGTTTATTTATGTTTTTTGTAATGACTGCCTGTATTATTAACCTTGACAGAAAGTATATTTATGTCTAATCAGTGATCAGTTTGTCAAACTGTTTTCTAAGGCCCTCCTGATTAGCCTTATTAAACTGACAGTTGGGCAGGAGGGATAAGTGTGTACTTGGTGTTTGTAGAGGTGCCATTTTGTGCCCCCTGTGCTCTTGGCGTTTTTAGGCCCGAGAGTCTGGCACCATTCAGAGGTACAGCCTGCCCAACATCGGGCTGGTGCAGAAATACTCCCTCAGCTACAGGGCCTACCAGCTCTCGCTCAACTGCAGCTCCAGGTACGATCCGGCCGCGCTCTCCACGTTTTATTAGCATGTTAGCATGTTTTATTAGCATGCTAGCTCTGTGTGTTCTCTTAGCTTTGTCACACATTTTATTAGCATGCTAGCACGTTTTATTAGCATGCTAGCTCTGTGTGTTCTCTTAGCTTTGTCACACATTTTATTAGCATGCTAGCACGTTTTATTAGCATGTTAGATCTGTGTGACCCCTCAGCTCCGTTACGTGTTTTATTAGCATGTTATGTTTAGCTAATTTAGCCTGAATTATTTAGCTTGATTAATTAGATTTTGATGGCTAATTTTGCCAGATTGTTATCCCATATGTAGCTTGATTCATTAGATTTTGATGGCTAGTTTAGCTTGATTATTACCCCATATTTAGCTTGACTCATTAGATATTTATCCGCTAATTTAGCCACTTTTTTTTTTTTTCCTCCAGTCGTTTAGCCATCATAGACATCACCGGGGTGCTGACCTTCTTCGACCTGGAGCCGCGGTCGGTGGGGGACAGCTCGGGGGAACAGGCGGCGGGGGCGGGGGACCCGCTCAAGTTCGAGCGCAAGGACGTGTGGGACATGAAGTGGGCCAACGACAACCCGGACCTGTTCGCCATGATGGAGAAGACCAGGATGTACGTGTTCCGGAACCTGGACCCGGAGGTGAGGGGGCGGCTCCGAGGCGCCAGCATTCCGCTCAGACCGGCGGCGTGTGCTTGGACACGCCCCCCGTGGGCTGTGATTGGTGCGTCACCTCCGGCACCTGACCGCACCTCACTGCAAACACGCCGCTGGAAGAGCGCTTCGTTCGTTCGCCCCCGTGAGCACGCTGAGGTCCTCATAAACGATCAGCGCACATAGCGCCTGCCGGATATATTTACTTTGTGTCCGAATTCATGAATTAATTAAGAATTGCATTTATATATCACTTTTTTTTCCGAACGGTCAAAGTGCTTTACGGTGATGAGTGGGATCTCACCTCACCCACCACCAGTGTGCAGCACCTGCCTGGGTGATGCACAGCAGCTATTTTGTGCCAGAACGCTCACACACACACACACACACATTAGCTAATTAGCTTTAGCATTTCTGTTAAAAGTCCCCTCCTGAGTCCGAAATAAAAGCTGATGTAAAAGCGTTGTAGAAAGCGAGAGATTATCTTATGGCTGTTTTTGCTGAATGTCTTTGAACGTCCGGTGCGGTCAGTATTTGACCACATTAAACACGGCCTTTACCTTGTGACCGTGCTCGTGGATGTAATCTGTGTTGCGTGACTCTTGATCAGTTCTTCATTCTGTTCTGGAGGTATTTTCCTTTTATGAAATCACATCCACTGCCCTCCAGTGCTTTTGAAGAGTTGTCCAAATGAGGACATTTTCTCTGACTCGCTGTGTGTGGGATTGTGGTGACTGTAGTGCCTCAGGATGCCATGTGCGTTTGAGACTGTAAAATCTCTCTTATGCAAGAGCGGCGTTTTTACGTGCTAGTGTGTTTAGAGCAGCTCTTAGGCCACCTTTTCCTCTATTTCACCCATCCAGGAACCCATCCAGACGTCTGGATATATATGCAACTTCGAAGACCTGGAAATAAAGTCTGTTCTATTGGATGAAATCTTGAAGGTAACAGTTAGTATGATAATAGTAATGGTGTAGTAATAGTACTTTACAGTAGTTTTGCACATAGCGGTTATCACAGTCATAGTAAAATGTTATATCCGTTTTAAACAATTAATAATGTAATTCTGTTGTGTTTTCATGTATTATCAATGAGTAATTTTGCATCTCTTGAGACAACATGGTAAAAACAAATAGTCGTAAATTATTATATAGCGTTTAATAGAAATATTATGTTTTACATTAATAAATTTAAGACAGTAAAGCGTAATATCTTACTAATTGTCAGAAAGTGTGAGATATACAGGTGTAATGTGCTTTGAGATCAGTTGGTCCTTTTATGACCCCTCCCCTTCCAGGACCCTGACAGACCCAATAAGGACTACCTCATTAACTTTGAGATCCGGTCTCTGCGGGACAGCCGGGCCCTGATAGAGAAAGTGGGGATCGAGGACGCCTCCCAGTTCATCGAGGATAACCCGCACCCCAGACTCTGGTAAACACGCCCGCGTTACCTGCACAGGTAGTCCCTGGTACTGGCACTGGTAGTCTCCCATTACCTGCACAGGTAGTCCCTGTTACTGACTCAGGTAGCCCCCGTTACCTGCACAGGTAGACCCTGGTACTGGCACTGGTAGTCTCCCATTACCTGCACAGGTAGCCCCTGTTACTGGCACAGGTAGTCTCCCATTACCTGCACAGGTAGTCTCAGTTACTTGCACAGGTGCGCTCCCTGTCTGGGATACCACCGTGATTCAAGTGGCCACATTAGCAGCAACAGTGAGAAATATGAGTTTGTGATTCAGACTCGGAGAGAGAGACTCGGGGAGGAGGGAGAGACTCGGGGAGGAGGGAGCCCCGCAGCAGACGTCTGAGACGGACCGAAGCGCGTGGTCGTCTCACGCAGACGAATAAACAGACGGGTCACGGTTCACATACGGCGAACTCGCCCACCCACGCGCACCTGACCGCACGGGGTGGGGGGGGTTGAGGGGGGGGGGGGGGGGGGCGGGGGGTGGCGTGGCGGTGACAGATGTGTTTGTCCAAGCGCACAGCGAGCGGAAAAAGCAGGGGGAGGCCAACGAGAACGAGCGTCGGCGGGTTTATGGTCCGTTCGATGACGACGGGGACGAAGACGATGACGAAGGTGACGTGGGTGACGACGAAAGCGATTACGCCGGAGAGGAGAAGGGGGCCGTCGGAAACCTCCGTGCGGCGTGTCCCGTGCGTCACTGACCGGCTAGGGTCTGAAGAAACGTCGAATTTTACCGCCAAACTCTGTACCCCATGGGCTGAATGTCAAACACGCGGGACGGTCTGAAATGCGCGTGTGTTTTTTTTGTCTATGTGTAGTTTATGTGTGACGTTAGCGTAGATCAGGCATGTCAAACTCAGTTTGGCTCTGGGGCCGGATCCAGACTTTCTGTTCTCAGGTGGGCCGGATCAGTAAAAGAATGTCAACTCCAAATATTTAGCTTTGTTTTTCAGTACTATGCTTTACATATTATAATCACGGATGACAAGGGATCTTTTCTAAGCACAACACATTTATTCACAAACAATGGAAAAAAAAAATGATTTCATGTTAGGCGGTGAATGTGTTAACAACTGGTTTATTTTAACAGTTAAGTGAATGCAGTTTTACACCTGAACCCACTCACCACACTAAACAAACTCAAGTGGGAGCTATGAAAAAAATATTTTCGCCTTAATTGTCATACTGCTTTGAAATAAATAAAAAAAGAAATACAAAATAAAAGTTATAGCAGTGCATGGGCAATAAGATTAGACTACATCAGATCAAACTACTAGGCTGGGCCTACTGAAGCTGAGAATATACTGCACAATATTAATTGTCTTTAATATGAAACCAGATTAATCTTATTTTTAATGATCTGTATTCATGAGTGCAAACAAATTTCGTGTCATCACACTTTTTTTCTCTCTCACTGCACTCCTGCAGTCTACTTGCTGCTGCTGGCTCCTGAAACTTGGGATCTTTTTGCCTTCACAAGTGTATCGATATTAGGTGTCAAATCCTGAGTAGCAGCACATTTAACAATGTCATTCAAGTGTTTATTTGTTAACCTTGAGCGCTGCTTTGTTTTATTATTGTTCATTACGGAGAACACCTGTTCACAAAGATAAGTAGTCCCAAACATGGATAGAACCTTTGCAGCCATGGCTGTTAATTTGGGGTAACCTGGCACGAGATATTGATAAAACGTATCCAATCCCACGGACCCAAATTTATCCTTCATAGCGGAATCGCACTGCAAGTCAATAAGCTCGAGTTGAATGTCAGCTGGCATATCAGAAGGCTTCACTGTAAATGGCGAGCGAAAAAAGCCAAATTTGTTCTCAAGTTCACTGAATACCTGAAACCTCTGCTCAAACTCTCGCAGCAAATCTGTTATGTTGTCTTTATATTTTTCCAAATCATTATCGGGACGGTCCGGTGCCTCCGGACGCACAGCTGTGAGACAAGAGAAATGCGCCTGTCAAGTCACTTGAGTTCTGTCACCCGATCTGCGACAGTGTTCCTCGTTAGACTAATATTGGCAAAGGCAGGTCGCTTTTCAGGGCACACGACTTCTGCAGCCTTCAGCATGCATGTTTTTACAAACTCCCCATCAGAAAATGGCTTGGATGCCTGCACCAGCTCGTTGGCAATAATGTAGCTGGCTCTTACAGCCCCATCAGCGATATCGCGGCTGCGCGTAAAAGTAGACTGCTGTTTCTTCAGACCAGCCACCAATTTGTTTATCTCGTCTTTCCTTATTTGTCCTTTCAAGTGGTCATACTTGTCTTTATGATGAGTCTCATAGTGGCGCCGAATATTAAACTCTTTGAACACTGCAACTTGCTGATTACATACCAAGCACACTGGTTTTGCATTCACTTCTGTGAATAAATAATTCTCAGTCCATTTTTCCTTGAAAACTCTGCACTCCGTGTCCACTTTTCTTTTTTTTGACAGTGCCATTTTGGGAAGGGTGTGTTGACCGATAACTTGTTTAGTAGTGGTGAATTGTGAAGCAAGATTGCCGGTTTATTTTTAGTACTAACTCGTGTCAATGCCGCATGCTGGACGTGAGCTCTTTTACACATTTACTGCCCTCCCGCGGCCGGAGGGAGCATTTGGTTTGTATTTATTTTTAAAAATCATAACTTTTGATAGAAATGAGCTAGAGACTCGCTTCTTTTTTTTACATACTCAGAAATTTATGCCGGGCCGGATTAAATCATCCAACGGGCCGGGTCCGGCTCGCGGGCCGTATGTTTGACATGCCTGGCGTAGATGATAGAGGAAGCGCCGGTGCGCTGAGCAGGCCGCTGCTTCTGCGGCTGCCCTTGGCGGGTTGGCGGGTTGGCGGGTCGGTGGGTTGGCGGGTTGGCGGGTCGCGGGAATTTACGGCGCTGTTTATCCGAGCGCGGCGGTTGATTGATGGCCACCGCTCCCGGGAGGCCGGCGATGGATTTGAGCTCCCCGTGTCAGTTCTCACAGCACACCACGGAATTCGGGGGTTTGTGAAAGCGCCTCGGTGGAGTCCTGCGGCTGCGGTCCAGAATGGGGGGGGGGGCGTGGGGTGGTGGGGGGGGGGGGGTGACCTTTAGCGCTTCTCAAAAACGTGCCAAACGAAGGAGAAACCATAGCCCCAACCCGCCGGAGAGCGGCAGCTGGATGTGCTGGTCGCACATTCCCACGGGCTCTTCCGCGTTTGAGATGGATGCTCTGTGTCCGGGACACACATGAATGATATCTATAGGCTGAGGGGGTCGGGGTGGGGGGATGGGGGGGAGGGGAACCGGCCCGGTTCGGTAATAAGGTGCCGATAAGTCCCTCAGGTCTGATCTATCGCGCTGAACCTGGAGGAACACCCCTGGAATGTCACGCCCACGGGATAATGTGGGAAAGAGGGCCTTTCTGTGAAAGAGCGGCGAGCGGCTGTAATATCGCACGGCCGCCGGGGCATAAATCTTCCTGCGGAACGCCGAGGGCTTCGCCGGCCGCTTGAGCTGAAAGGGGGCTTGTGCTGCCTTCAGACTTCAAAATTCGGAACGGCGTGAAAAAAGCGTTTTGGGCTCGGCTGTCGTACGGTGTGGGGGTGTCTGGGATCGCGAAGGCCTTTCGGGGGGTGGGGGATGGGCATCCCAGAGAGAGGAATTTGGACGCGCTCGGGCCCGGTCACGCACGGCAAGCCGGGGGGGGTCGAAGGTCAGGGGTCTGGAATCCTGACGGTCCACATGACCCCCCCCCACCCCTTGTTCCCTTTTCAGGGTTTTCCACGCCGTCGAGTTTGCAAACGGCTCGTAAAAAACCAGAGAACGCCGCTTCTGCTCACGCTCGGTCCGCGTCACCGCCGCCCGGAGCAGCCCGGAGCGGCGGGCTCTGTTGACTGTCAGAAATAAACCTGCTCTCCCTCTCTCACATTCGGGGATGTACGTGTCTGGCCCAGGCTCCTGGTGAGTAATGGCCGAGGGGCTGGAATTCCCATGTGTGCTCGTGCCCAGTTCTTGCTTTGTGTTTAGCACAAGCAGGAACTGCTCCAAACTGAGGCCGTTATGGATGCGGTAATGCAGTTCTTGGCTTTATATCACTTTACCGTCAGAAACTCGCTCTCTGACTTGATTGCCTGGATTACCTGTAAAGCAGTCCCAGTCAAAGTCACGGTTGTTGAGTTCGTACAGGGCCTGTTGAATTGTGTGGAATGATTGTGACAGCGGTCGGTTGTGTGACCGGTTACAAACATATTGCAATCAATATCTTTTCAGATATAGAGTGTTATTTAATGTGTACCACTTGGTTTTTATGGATTTTTTCCCAATTCTGAATGCCCTGATGCATTTCATTTTTATCAATGCTTAACCGGTACTATCGCTGCTCTCGCCCTGCCCCCCTCCCGGCCCCCCCCCCCCAGGCGCCTCCTGGCGGAAGCGGCGCTGCAGAGGCTGGATCTGAAGACTGCAGAGCAGGCCTTTGTGCGCTGTAAGGACTACCAGGGCATCGAGCTGGTCAAGCGGCTGGGCAACCTGCAAAGCGAGGCCATGAAGCAGGCCGAGGTGGCCGCCTACTTCAGCCGCTTCGAGGAGGCCGAGAGGATGTACCTGGACATGGACCGCAGGTGAGCACCTGTGACACCTGTGTGATATCAGGCATTACACACACACCTGTAACACCTGTGTGATATCAGGCATTACACACACCTGTAACACCTGTGTGATATCAGGCATTACACACACACCTGTAACACCTGTGTGATATCACACATTATACACACCTGTAACACCTGTGTGATATCAGGCATTACACACACACCTGTAACACCTGTGTGATATCAGGCATTACACACACCTGTAACACCTGTGTGATATCAGGCATTACACACACCTGTAACACCTGTGTGATATCAGATATTACACACACACACCTGTAACACCTGTGTGATATCAGGCATTACACACACCTGTAACACCTGTGTGATATCAGGCATTACACACACCTGTAACACCTGTGTGATATCAGGCATTACACACACACCTGTAACACCTGTGTGATATCACACATTATACACACCTGTAACACCTGTGTGATATCAGGCATTACACACACCTGTAACCCCTGTGTGATATCAGGCATTACACACACCTGTAACACCTGTGTGATATCAGGCATTACACACACCTGTAACACCTGTGTGATATCAGGCATTACACACACACCTGTACACCTGTGTGATATCAGGCATTACACACACACCTGTAACACCTGTGTGATATCAGGCATTACACACACGCCTTTAACACCTGTGTGATGTCACACATTACACACACCTGTTACACCTGTCTGATATCAAACGTTACACATGCACACCTGTTACACCTGTGTGATATCAGATATTACACACACACACCTGTAACACCTGTGTGATATCAGGCATTACACACACACACCTGTAACACCTGTGTGATATCAGGCATTACACACACCTGTAACACCTGTGTGATATCAGGCATTACACACACCTGTAACACCTGTGTGATATCAGGCATTACACACACCTGTAACTCCTGTGTGATATCAGGCATTACACACACACACCTGTAACACCTGTGTGATATCAGGCATTACCCACACCTGTAACACCTGTGTGATGTCAGACATTACACACACACCTGTAACATCAAATTACACACACCTGTAACACCTGTCTGATATCACACATTACACACACACCTTTAACACCTGTGTGATGTCTCAGGTTACACACACCTGTAACACCTGTGACATCACATTACGCACACACCTGTAACACCTGTGTAATTATCATACATTACACAGTAACCAGGTCTTCTGTGTTATTCATACACAGAGTACATTTAGAGTGGATGTTATGAACACAAACAAGCTCACACACATACCCCCACTCATTCACATACACTCCCACCGAATTAACTTGTGTGTGCATATCCTCATATTGCAGGTACACTAAAAATAAATACTTCAGCCTGTTTAATAAAGTACTGTACCATGACGCGGACGTACAAGCCCATCAGAAACTCCTAAAATCACATCCCGTCCCATGTAGTCATAGGTGGGAAGTGTGGAATTTCGGAAGGCTCTGAGAGCTTGGAGCGGATTATGGAGAAAAATGGGCAGGGCCAGGGAGCTGCAGGGGAACCTCATTCCTGTCTTGATTGACAGCCTGTGATCAGTCAGGGCAGTGCTGCACAGGCTTATCCCAGGTGTACAGCTGCTGGCACTTCTGCCAACTTAGAAGCCCCCCCCCCCTCCTGAATCACTGTCAAAACTTTGCAACCTTTCAGGACTTTGCAACTTTTGCGGCTGCTTTTCCCACTAAGTAAAATTCCTGAAAGGGCTGTTGTTATGTCCAGTTTTGTTTTGTTATTTCCGATAATTGCATTTTTATAAATATTTCTGCTCCCAGAATTTCATAAGTAATGCTCTGTATTAAAACACATAATTATGAGTATATGATCACATTGCGATGTAATGTCATTGCCTAAATACATTATCACCTTGTGCTTCATTATGTCTCCTAGCAACAAATCGACCAATCACTAGCAACATTTCCTACAAAAAAACCATAAAAAACATTTGCTTGTCTGTACTGAGCTGACTGCAGGTGTATGGTTTGGGTGTGGTTGGGGCGAGGGTCTGTCTGTACTTTGACAGTAACAGCGCTCCCTGCTGGCCTGACTGTGCAGGTGTGTGGTTTGGGTCTGGCGAGATTAGGGGTGTGTCTGTACTTTGACAAGAACAGAGCCCCCTGCTGGCCTGACCATGCAGGTGTGTGGTTTTTTGGGCAGTTCTTTGCAGTGGTGCCTGGCTGACTGACGGATTAGTGGGTGGCAGGGTGTCTGTATTGTGACAGTAAGAGCACCCCCTGCTGGTCTGACCTTGCAGGGACCTGGCCATCAGTCTGAGGATTAAGCTTGGCGACTGGTTCCGCGTGCTGCAGCTGCTGAAGACGGGGTCCGGGGACAGCGACGACGCCCTGCTGGAGCAGGCCTACAACGCCATTGGGGACTACTTCGCCGACAGACAGAAATGGTGCCCGATCACGTTCCCATAACTAAAATAGGGTTGTGCTGATGATAGCGCTAAGTTCTCAATTCTCAGTGAATATGAACTTTGGGGGATTAAGCATTAATGACAGGTGTTCAGTCATAGACAGTGAGTATGGATGCTGTGCGTTTAGGCATTAATAGCAGGTGTTAATGGCAGGTATTTTAACAGTAATAACAGACAGTGAGTATGGATGCTGTGGGTTTAGGTGTTAATAGCAGGTGTTTTAACAGTAGTAATACACAGTGAGTATGGATGCAGTGGGTTTGTTGTAAGCGGTGTTTAATAGAATCCAGGTACGGTTGGTGTTAACGTTTAATAATACACAGTGAGTATGGATGCAGTGGTTTGTAGGGTTTTAGAGTTACCAGTGAGTAGGATGCGTGGTTAGTTATAGGTTTCAACGTAGTAATACACAGTGAGTATGGATGCAGTGGGTTTAGGTGTTAATAGCAGGGTTTTACAGTATAATCACAGTGATATGATCGGTTGGGTAATACGGGTTTACAGTGTAACAGTGGTGTGGGTGCGGCGCTCTCCTCAGGGTGAACGCGGTGCAGTACTACCTGCAGGGCCGGAACCAGGAGAGGCTGGCCGAGTGCTACTACATGCTGGAGGACTACGAGGGCCTGGAGAGGCTGGCCAGCTCCCTCCCCGAAAACCACAAGCTGCTGCCGGTGAGCCCCCGTCCTTACCCGTAATCAGGGCTACCATTGGGTGGGGGTTCTGGGTCCTCTGGAGGGGGTGGGGGGCTGGGTATGCTGGAGGAGGGGGTGCTGGGTATGCTGGAGGAGGGGGGGTCCTAATGGTCTGTGAACCTGTGCTAAATATTATTGTCCCTGGCCTGGGGCATAATTACATTACTGTATTATTCCTGGGCCATATTGTCACCTGGCAGCCCTGTGTATTATTACCGTTTATTAGCCTGGCAGAAGCCCTTAGCCACAGCTAGTGGCACGCAGTTTTACACACACTCAGTCTGCACAGCTGGATATACATAAAAGCTACATAATTTTTATTGTTTTGTGTCTGTAGTCCAGCACGTTGGATTTGAAATGAAGTAATATGCATATGTGGTTAAAGTGTGGGGTGTTTTCATCCAAATCGGGCGATCCGCGTAAGAATCATCGCCTTTTTTTGGTACACGGACACTGTCCCGATACTTTTTCATTTAACTGTATGCTGTAGAAATTCAGGTTAAGCACTTTGCTCATGGGTACAATGGCTGTACCTGTGGCCCCACCGAGTATTTGAACTGGCAACCTCCTGAGGAGTTCCCTAAGCATTATCCTTCACTGCAGCCGCATTAGCCTGAATGCTAACAGCCCCAGGTGGTTGTAGCAGTGCTGGGAGTTCTGTGCGAGTACCTGGTCTTGGTAGAAGCAGATTAGCATGCTGAGCAGAAGATGGCCGCCGCAGGCTAGGCTAGGCTATGCTAGGCTTGGCTAGGCTAGGCTAGGCTCTGTAAGCTCAAACTGCAGCGCCTCTGGAGCGCTTATCCCTCTGTCCCAGGGTACGTCTGTGTCCTTGCGCGAGGTGCTGGGCTTGCCCTCCCCCCATGTGAGTGTCCGTCTCCTTACCCAGAAGGCCGAGCATCAACACGTCACAACATGACCTCTTGTGCTCCAACATGTGCAGCCACTGCTCCTGTGAGAAAACGTAATATGTGGATTGGGGGGGGGGGGGGATACGGAGCATGTGGCTCAAATCATGCAGTGAAAATATGTGTTTCCATAATACCTTCTGCCAATCTGCTTCAATATATGTGCTTTTTCTCCCCTTGTGCGTGTGCGTGTGTGTGTGTGCGTGTGTGTGTGTGTGTGTGCATCCCTCTGCTCGTACGGGTTGCAGGATATCGGTCAGATGTTCGTCACGGTCGGCATGTGCGACCAGACGGTGAACGCGTATCTGAAGTGCAACCAGCCCAAGGCCGCGGTCGACGCCTGCGTGCACCTGAACCAGGTAAGGGCCCACTGACCATTCAGGGGACAATGTGTCATTAAAAAAAAAAAGAGTTACAGAGCAGAGGAATTTAACAAGAAAGTCAGAGTGAACAGTGGGACAGTGCATCAGCATGACTGCATATGATGCAGTTATTTTAAACAGCTAGAATAATACAGGTGAGTTTCCTAATACAGGACACCTGCCCAAATCTCACGCCATTTTGCTACAACTACAGCTAGAACAGTACAGGAGAGCTAACCTGACCCCCGTCCACCTCTGACTCCACAGTCCAGTCACCTGACCTTTGCTTGTAGTCTTGCTTCCTGTGTGTTTCGCGCTCTGTGTTGAGTGTTGCCCCGTGTTTTGGATGGGTTTGCTGGACAGACAGCGCTATTCACCGACGGTGCTAATTACACTGAAATTAGCCTCTCCCCGCGTCGCCGCTTCCTCTGCACGCAGTGCTTCACAAAGCCGTCCGCCTCTCAACTTCCTTTGGTTGCCGGGTTACCAGATGCCCCCTTGCTGTGATAATGGTCTGTTGCTCGGGAAACGAATGGGCGTGGCTCGTTGGCTCTGATCAGTGTGTTAATGATGGTGCTTTTCCTCAGTCAGGCTGGTTATATTTAAAACTGCAGGTGGACGGACTTACCAGCTTTAAATGCGCATGTGTGTGCCATCTACTCGATGTGTGGCATGTGTCCCATCTGCTCGATGTGTGGCATGTGTGCCATCTACTCGATGTGTGGCATGTGTGCCATCTGCTCGATGTGTGGCAGGTGTGCCATCTGCTCGATGTGTGGTGTGTGTACCATCCACTCGATGTGTGGTGGGGTACTTTCAACATTTTGAGCTTTTGGTGGGTTCTTCAGTGTCCCCACAAGAAGAAAATTTTGTGTAACTGGGACTTAAAAATACCCGCCATCCTATCACCAGAAAAATAAAAAAAAGTTTGACTCAAGTTTCATGTTCGATGTAGATGTGTTTGTTTATACTGCATCTGCAGTTGTGTGTGCGTCTTATTTTGTGTCTGCACAGTGGAACAAGGCCGTCGAACTGGCCAAAAACCACAACATGAAAGAAATCGGGTCCCTTTTGGCCAAATACGCTTCCCATCTGCTGGAGAAGAACAAGATCCTGGAGGCGGTGGAGCTGTACAGGAAAGCGCATCACTTCCTGGACGCGGCGAAGCTGATGTTCAAGGTAAAAGCGCCGCCTCGGTCCGAGAGGACGCGGTTTCGCCACGCCCATGCTCTCTGTCAGCGGCGGAAACAGGCGGGGGCGGGGGGGACAGTTCACAGGGTTCCGGAACGTTCTGGGCCCTTGCGTTCCGGAACCCTGTGGAATTCCTCTGTGAGGTCACACAGGGCCTGCGAGCCCGCTGCCGCGGTGCAGAGATCGGGGTGTGAGTTTTTTTTCCGGAACATGCGTGCGAACCACAAGCGTGCCGGACGTCGGCCGGACGGATGTCTCGGTCTCAGCGTAAACGGAAGCGGTTTTATTTGCCCCTTCACAGATTGCCGACGAGGAGGCTGGGAAGAGGACCAAACCCCTGCGGGTGAAGAAGCTGTACGTGCTCGCCGCCCTGCTGGTGGAGAGCTACCATGACCAGGTGAAGAGCTCCCAGCAGAGCAAAGCCAAGGGCAAGAAGTCTGAGGTAAAAAAAACCCTACTGTGACCCACAGTAACACCCAGTACACAATAACACCATCGACTTGTGAAACACACACACACAAGGCAGCCTTCGTCTCTATATGAAACGCCAGTCACCTGAGATTGAGTGAGATGTTACAGACTTAGCTGAGAAACAGAGGAGACAGCCCAGGAATCCTGAAAGCTCTGCTTTCTCTTTGATTTTCTCTGCATATCTAAGCGTATGCCTGACTGAAAGAGCGTATAGATTTCCCACTGTGTAAGCCACTGTGCAGCGGATTGGATTATTGGAAATCCGTGAACCCTTTTGGCTGGATTTCCTCCATCACTTAAAGGAACTGGTGACAGCAGAGCAGAAGACTTTGTCTCTTCAGATGCTTCCTGCAGTACTCTGTGCCCCCGCAGTCACACTTAGCCGTAGCCTTAGCCCACCTCGCCTGCTGCGGACAGGACGGTTTATGAAGATAACAGAGAAGCCGATAGGCGGGCCTTCGAGTTTCCACTCAGTGACGGATTTACGTGCCCGCCTGTCGCTTCCCCCCCACGTCCCCCCCCCACCCCCCCGCTCAGGCCACGTCGGCGCTGGAGGGGCTCCTGGAGGAGGACTCCGCCTCGTCTCACAGTCGCATCGTGGA
Organism: Anguilla rostrata; assembly: GCF_018555375.3. Lineage (NCBI taxonomy): Eukaryota > Metazoa > Chordata > Actinopteri > Anguilliformes > Anguillidae > Anguilla > Anguilla rostrata. Next base: position 79,410,086 of record NC_057933.1, on the reverse strand, counting down.
CAGCGCCTGGCGCGGGGCTGAGGCCTACCACTTCTTCCTGCTGGCGCAGAGGCAGCTGTACGACGGATACGTGGACGCCGCCATGAGGACAGGTACGGCACGGGCGCCCCACGCCTGGGTACCTCAACACTGAGCTGTGAGGTCCTCAACACACTGCAGTTACTGTGGCACCTCAACACTGAGCTGTCAGTGCAGAACCTGAACGCACTGCAGTTACTGTGGAACCCTGACACATCTCTGCCTTTACAGCACCTCAACACACCGCTCTGACTAGCACGCCTCAACACAGCACTTTCACTGATTCTTCGGTGCTGTCAGTACAGAACCTCAACACACTGCGCTCTCTGCAAAACCTGAGCACACTGCTGTCTGCAGAACCTCAACACAGTGCATTCACTACACCCTAACAAAGTGCTGACAGAGGCTTTTTTTTCCTGTTGTCTTTTGTGATGGAGGAATTTTATTAAATAACTGTTCAATCACAAACAGTTTTTAACTGCTGATCAGTGAGGAAGTTTGGATTAACCAATCAGGAATTCATTGTGTTAAAAGAATAAACAAATAGCCAAAGATAGCGTCTAGGAAAGATATAAGGTTGAATGAAGCTGTCCATCCACAGTGAGGTACCTACAGCCAGACAGCAAAGATGGAGACAGGAGACAGATTTATCTCTCTCAGCCTGTCTGCTAGAAGAGCCCGTGTAATTGGTGGATATTTGGAGTCAAAGGTCGCACTGGGGTCAGCAGGTCACTACGCAGTACAGTGTAAATGCGAAGCCAGGTGTGATGGACAGGCCGCTCAGGGGGAGGTCTGAGACTTCGGGGTCAGAGGTCATGCATAACCCTCGGAAATGTGCATGTTGCCCTTCTAAATCATACTGACTCCCAGGCCGAGCCATTGTGAGCTCGACGCCACCCGTTAAAGGGGTCAGAGTCAATCATCTCACGTTTGATAATGCGTGAAAGTGGATAGAATTATCTTTGTATGCCAGAAAAAACAAAAGTGTGTAATAAGCTGAACGTGGTCTCAGAAATACACAGAGCTGGCAGAAGCGCTGCCCCTTTAAGAGAAGTGAAGGGCTGGATGCTCTGTAACACTGTTGAGTGGTTATTGGGCAGAAGGGTGACAGTGTAAATGCTCCCAAGCAAATTTAATGGTGCAAACAACATATAGGCCCGGCATTGTCAGGTATAGCTGTATGGACGGTAGATCTCCAGGTGCAGGGTTGGGCTGCCCTGGTTTACCTCCTTTGCTCTGTGTTCTTGTGGCTCCAGAGCCTGTAAGGAGTGAAAGGTAAGCGCAGTCAGTCACCTGAGACCCAGCTGAAACTCTGCTGAATTATGGGATATCAGCAGCAGGCTAACTTCAGCAGCTCGCCTGAGCTCACCCTCTTGTACAGAGGCACTAAGGAGAGACACACAGAGGCACTGAACTAACGCGAGACGCTCAGAGGAGTGTTTTAGCCTCCAGAGGCCGAACACACAGCAGCAGCGGGCGGAGACACGACGCCTAAAATAAACAGTCTTCAGACGGACCACCTGCGTGTTCCTGCGTGTTTCTGCGTGTGTGTATATTTCTTCTGTTTCCCAGCGTAGGCGCGATCTCGTAAATTCAACGTGGGCGATATTTCTGACCCGTCGTGTGGCTGGGACTGGATCGAACGCAGCGGGAGCCCGTCTGCAGTGTAGTGGGGCTCTCTCTGCCCTCACAAACCACTGTGGAATAGGAGTCACTTTTTGCAAGAGGAATTACTTTTCATAAATTGGTTCATTTGATTAGTTGATCAAGCTAATGGTAGATTGATTAGTTTATTGTCTGATTTATCTGCCATTTTATTCATTGATTTATTGGTAGATTGATTAGATGGTCAATTGATTGATAGATTGAGTGCTTGATTAGTTGATCCTTTGATTTTAGCAAATTAATTGAAGAGACTGGTTGATTATTTAAGTGATTTATCATTTTATTCATAGTTTGACTTACTGATTAGCTGATTCATGTAAGGATATAAGGATTGTTAAAATAATTAATTGGTTTCTGGTTAATTACTCGATTGATTAAACTATGGGTTAGTTAAATGATTGGTTGATAGACTGATCATTTGATTGAATTAATGCTAAGTGATAATCAATCAACAAACCCATAAATAAAAGAATCGGATAAAGCAACCGACAATCAAGGATGTTTTTGATTGGCTGAGTGACTGACTGGGCGGGCTGATTGGTTGTTTTGTCATTTTGATTAACAATGAGTGATTGGCTGGCTGGTTGATTGGCAGCTCTCCACCTGCGGGACTACGAGGACATCATCCCCGCGGTGGAGATCTACTCCCTGCTGGCGGTGTGCTCGTCGGCCAATCGGGCGTTCGGCACCTGCTCCCGGGCCTTCATCAAGCTGGAGTCCCTGGAGAGCCTGGCCCTGGAGCAGCGGCAGCACTACCAGGACCTGGCCCTGGAGATCTTCACCAAGCACAGCCCCAAGGACAACAGGAAGTCCCAGCTGGACAGCCCGCCCGAGGGGTGGGTAGCCCCGCCTTCCTATTGGCTGGCCCGGGAGTCATGTGACCTGCGAGGGGTCGCCTGAACAGGGCAAGGGGGAGAGTGAGAGAGAGATCAGTGTAGTTTAGCTGAGCCCTTGCTACATGCCACTAAACTGTAGGTGCTCTACTAGAGAGAAAATTCCCCAACTCACTGCATTGCATGCAATCATAGAAAAGGACACGGCTTTACTAAAATATTATATTATTTACCGAAGCACTTCCATAAAAATGGCAGCATAGTTTCAGACAACTGAGCTCTTTTAAGCCGTGCAAGAGGGGAGGCTTCTGTCTTATGCATCCTGAAGTCCAGCTGATCGAAACACTGATGCCGTTACTATGCAAGTGTCAAAAAATAAATAAATAAATAAATTTTATTTAATATCGTTGCACCTATTTGAATTACGGAGAGATCAGCGTGTATTTAAGCCAGAATATAATACATATTTAAAATTTGTGGGAGAAAAGGCTGTTCCCTGAAATGTGAGTTTAGTATGTGTTGCTCTGCGAGGTGAAACAGGCTGAAATGATGCTCTTGAAGCTGTTGAGAGGGCGGCAGTGTGGTAATTAGGGTGGAGTGACAGCTCCTCACTCCAGACTGTTATTTCCTTTGGAAATGGGCTGCAGAGTTACTCCAGGGCTTCCATCCAGTGGCTCTGAAGTGCTCGAGCCGTCCTTACTGCATACCGCTATCCTTACCACATAACGCCGTCCTTACCACATACCGCTACCCTTACCACATACAGCTGTCCTTACTGCATACCGCTATCCTTACCATGTACCGCTGTCCTTACTGCGTACCGCTACCCTTACCACATACAGCTGTCCTTACCATGTACCGCTGTCCTTACCATGTACCGCTGTCCTTACTGCATACCGCTACCCTTACCACAACCGCTGACCTTACCAACTGTACACGAGTACCCTATTACAATACCGCTACTTACCACTCGCTACCCTTACCCCAGACCGCTACCTTACCCATACCGCTCCCTTACCACAGACCGCTTACCTACCTTTACGCCTTATCCTTACCACACCCGCACCCTTACACAACCGTTCCTACCCCGTCTGCCCCTTACCACATCCGCTACCCTACCACAACCGCTACCTTAGCCGTCCTTACCACAACGCTACCCTAACTACAGACCGCTGTCCTTACTGCATACCGCTACCCTAACTACAGACCGCTGTCCTTACCACAGACCGCTACCCTTACCACATACCGCTACCCTAACTACAGACCGCTGTCCTTACCACATACCGCTACCCTTACCACAGACCGCTACCCTTACCACATACCGCTACCCTTACCACATACCGCTACTTACCAGACCTACTACCGCTACCTTACCCCGCTCCTACCACAGACCGCTGTCCTTACCCAACCTGTTCCTTACAACGCATCGCGCTCCTTACCCAACCGCTACCCTACCGTACCTATACAGACTGCTATCCTTACCACTACCGCTATCCTTACCACACCGCTACCCACACAGTACCCTTCCCTTAGCTGCACGCACTTACCCAACTACGCGCTGTCCTTACCACATACGCTATCTTTACCCCATACCCCTACCCTTACCAACCGTGTCCTTAACCATACCCTTCCCTTACCAGACCGCTACCCTTACCACACCCGCTACCCTTACCACAGACTGCTACCCTTACCACGTACCGCTGTCCTTACCACAGACTGCTACCCTTACCACATACTGCTATCCTTACCACATACTGCTACCCTTTCCACATACCGTTGTCCTTACCGCATACCGCTTCCCTTACCACATACCGCTACCCTAACTACAGACCGCTGTCCTTACCACATACCGCTATCCTTACCACAGACCGCTACCCTTACCACATACCGCTATCCTTACCACAGACCGCTACCCTTACCACATACCGCTATCCTTACCACATACCGCTACCCTTACCACATACCGCTACCCTAACTACAGACCGCTGTCCTTACCACATACCGCTATCCTTACCACAGACCGCTACCCTTACCACATACCGCTACCCTAACTACAGACCGCTGTCCTTACCACATACCGCTATCCTTACCACAGACCGCTACCCTTACCACATACCGCTACCCTTACCACATACCGCTACCCTAACTACAGACCGCTGTCCTTACCACATACCGCTACCCTTACCACAGACCGCTACCCTTACCACATACCGCTACCCTAACTACAGACCGCTGTCCTTACCACATACCGCTATCCTTACCACATACCGCTGTCCTTACCACATACCGCTACCCTTACCACAGACCGCTACCCTTACCACATACCGCTACCCTAACTACAGACCGCTGTCCTTACCACATACCGCTATCCTTACCACAGACCGCTACCCTTACCACATACCGCTACCCTTACCACAGACCGCTATCCTTACCACGTACCGCTACCCTTACCACAGACCGCTATCCTTACCGCGTACCGCTGTCCTTACCACAGACTGCTACCCTTACCACGTACCGCTGTCCTTACCACAGACCGCTATCCTTACCACATACCGCTATCCTTACCACATACCGCTACCCTTACCACATACCGCTACCCTTACCACATACCGCTACCCTGTACCACATACCGCTATCCTTACCACAGACCGCTATTCTTACCACATACCGCTACCCTTACCACACACCGCTATCCTTACCACATACCGCTACCCTAACTACAGACTGCTGCCCTTACCACATACCGCTATCCTTACCACAGACCGCTACCCTTACCACATACCGCTACCCTAACTACAGACCTCTGTCCTTACCACACACCACTATCCTTACCACAGACCGCTACCCTAACTACAGACCGCTGTCCTTAGCACATACCACTATCCTTACCACAGACCGCTACCCTAACTACAGACCGCTGTCCTTACCACATACCGCTATCCTTACCACAGACCGCTACTGTCTTACCCACATACCAGCTATCCTTACCACAGACCAGCTACCACCATCTACCCACAAACCGCTGTCCTTACGCGTGCACGCTGTCCTTACCACTGACTGCTACCCTTACCACGTACAGCTGTCCTTACCACCACGACTACTATCAACATGCTACCACATACCGCTGTCCTTACCGCATACCGCTACCCTTACCACATACCGCTACCCTAACTACAGACCGCTGTCCTTACCACATACCGCTATCCTTACCACAGACCGCTACCCTTACCACATACCGCTATCCTTACCACATACTGCTACCCTTACCACATACCGCTGTCCTGTGTACCGTGATTGCTAATTTCCTGCCGCTCTCCTGGAAGCAGAACTCGTTAGGGCACTGGGCTGGTTTTCAAGTCAGAGTTTATCGCAGTGAGAAAGATCTTTAGAGCGTGTATGAGGGTGAAGTGTGGACTGCTCTAATGCGGCTGTAATGTTGTGTGAGGAGATGTGTGGAACGGGTGCGGTACGGCCCCGAGGCTGTTCGGTGTGACTGAACCCGGCTGTCCCGTCTCCCGCAGGAGCGAAGGCAAGCTGCCCACCTGCATCGTGACGGGACGGACCATCTCAGAGTACCAGTTCTGGATGTGCAACACCTGCAAGCACTGCGCCCTGGAGCAGGAGATCAGCAACCACCGCTACTGCCCGCTGTGCCACAGCTCCCTGGCATAGGGCAACCACCGCTTCTGCCCGCTGTGCCACAGCTCCCTGGCATAGGGCAACCCGGCTCTGATGCCCTCTGTGCCACAGCTCCCTGGCATAGGGCAACCCGGCTCTGATGCCCGCTGTGCCACAGCTCCCTGGCATAGGGCAACCCGGCTCTGATGCCCGCTGTGCCACAGCTCCCTGGCATAGGGCAACCCAGCTCTGATGCCCGCTGTACCACAGCCCTCTGGCATAGGGAAACCCAGCTGTAATGCCCACTGTACCACAGCTCTCTACCACAGGGCAACCAAACTCTAATGCCCACTGTACCACAGCCCTCAGGCATAGGGCAACCAACCGTTAGTGCCCGCTGTATCACAGCCCTTTGGCTGTGAATAGGGCAACCATACTTTACACTGTTCTGTACATGGCCTCAAACTAAACACTATTGATGTAGGGCATCTATTAAACTGTAGCTTAGGGCCGTCAGGCTGTTGTGGAACATATCTGTGCTCTGCAAATTGATTAATGTGTTAAGCCTAATGTTGCACAAGATGGGTGCCTGGTTGGTACAGAGCATTTAATGTTGCCTCTTCTGAACATATGAACAGTTTCTTTTTTATAGACATTTCATATTGTGAGTTTTATACTGTAGCTGTTCTGCATTGTTTGATATTTTATTCTTATATGGTATAGTAAACCGAGTTTGAGCCCCTTTGCTGAAAATACATGGACACCTTTCCTCACAGAAACGTGGACCAGAATGTTTTTTATCCGGTACAATACAAGCCCATGGCCAGAGGCCAACCAAAACTGTAAATGACAGAAATTTTATGAGGATCTCTAGACGTTTTTACATATGAAAGACACTCATGGCATCCTCCATTTGAAAATGAATTTTCGTTTTTTTCATTTTTTCCCATGTAATTCCATAATTTTGTAAATATGTAATAAATTATATACGAACAGAATATTGCTGGGCACTGTTTGTGTTGTTGTGAGAGAAATTAGGGTATATTAAAGGACAGGTAGTGAAACTAATTTTATATGCTAGAGAGATCCTATCTAGTGTTACTGCTGTTACCGCTGTGCTGTTGCAGCTGCAACTGGTAGGTGTACTAATGCTACTACAGCTCTGCCCAATATCTTGCACAATACTGCCACCTAAAGGAATAAAGAGAGAAATACAGTTGAAAATACCGAGCGTGTTAGTCGGCTTGTTGATAACTTGTTGATAACGGAAGACTTGCTGATAACGGTCTTCAGTGTGATTTTGCTGTGAATACTGTGCAGGATTTAAAAAAGTAACTTATGCAGTGTTTTTTTAAGATCTTACAGCGAAGAGTAAATTATTTGTTTTATAATTCCATTATCATTTCTGATTCAATAATTACATGACATAGCTGTTGATAATAATATAAAGACAAAGTAAAATCATCATCTAGGGAAATGCATTCTACACAGGCTTCAATAATATCTATGCATATTTCACCTGACGAAATTTGTTCACATTTATATGTATATAAAAAAAATACTAGCCATATACTGCCCATGCCTTGCATTCCTACATTTTGATTACCCTCTGTAGCGTCCAGTTTGAACTTAATTTCCACATAACCACAGGAAGTACCCCCCCCCCCTATGCTGATAGTGTACCTCAATATATGTCAGGATGTCGCATAGGTTATTATAAAGCCCTCGATATTTGACCTTTCGCTCATGGCCTTACTGTATATTGCGTTACGTTATTTATTATTTATAACTTCTGTTATAACACATTTCATCAGCGTACACAGCAGGCTATTCTTTTATGAAGTAGTTATTCTAAAGTGTCATGCTCGCAGGCACAATACGGCACGTGCTGTGAATGTTTCTTGCACAGTTGTACTGTAATATAATACACAATTCAGCATTGGAGCAACCTAATGGCAACAGTAAATATTGGTTAACGTGTAATAATCACGGTCAATACTATGGCTTTCTTACTCATTTTTATTATTATTATTATTATTAGTTGTTGTTGTAGTAGTAGTAGGCTAGTAGTAGTTGTCGTTGTTGTATTGTAGTTGTAGTAGTAGCTATCTGTACATGTAGATGATATGTTCGGTCATATCTTCTCACCCTTTCTTCAATTAAGTATTAACAGGAAAGCGGATGTCTAAGTTTCATAATATGGAATCGGAACAACGACTGACTTACTGCGCTTTCTCGATAAGATCAACAGGCCATTATTGAGTCAGACGCTAGAGGGCGCTTAAACATCCAAATTGTGAGGTTACCATAAGCAATAAACACCCCACCGCGCCAAATAATTACATAAAATATTAAAGGATGGATTCAATGCCCAGTAGGATGTGTCCTACCACGTGTTTATTTCCTTGCACAAGCACTAGGTTTCAGTGTCAATTTTAATGAACATTATTACTCTCTTATTAAATAGCCTACAGGTATGTCTATGCTTTGAATAACACGGTGCGATTTATTAAGATATGACGAATAATTAAATAGCACGATACGTGACGCTTTAAGTACGGAGTACAATTAATCTTTCAGGTTTTTCATTTACAATATGGTAATTATATCCTCCCACAGTTTACTGCCACTTTGGTGATGCTGCTGACCCGCGGGAGCATCGCCGTTTCCATCAAGAAGTTCTGTCCTTTTTTTTTTTCTCTCCGTAAACACACACGCCCAATAGAATCACAGAGCGTTTTTGCAGAGCCAGAGGAACAGGAGAGAGAGCACGCAAGCCAATGACCATGGACCACTGACGCAAGGAGACCGCCCGCGGGCAGTCGGGCAGACCATTGCTGCCCGACGCACTCCGTGGGAGCATCCTCACGCAACAGTATGCAGCGGGACCGGGATACGCCATACCGGGCGTGACACGCTTCGCGTTAGTTCTGTCGAATAAGTTTGTGAAGATGGGACGCTTCGTCTCCAGAGTTTTATTTAGTAGAAAGAAGGACTCGAACAGAAACAGGTATGTTACAGTGGGTTTTTTTAAATAAGCATTTTACCAGAATTTGACAAGTTCACCGTTTTTTTTCTGTTAACAGCCGGAACTGAAACGTTAACTCCGGTTGTTTGTGGTTTCTTGATTTTCGATAAAGATCCATTCGTTTTCAGAATGGCAACCTCCGATGCTTGGAATGGTAATTATGAGGCTACATGTTTCTTATATATGAGCGAAATCTGATAATAGCTTGTTATATGTAATAGCAATTTATTACGATCTATTTGTGGTGCCTCCCATGAAGTTCATGCAGCGGTTTTAAATTTTACAAAATCACTGGGTCTATATACTCAAATGCAGCAGCGCTTATTCGTGTAGATGTGACTTTTCTAGGACCTTTCTGCAGTTGCAGTGACACACACACCTGTGTGCGTGTGTGTGTGTGTGTGTGTGTGTGTGTAATATGTAAAATAGAGTCTGCTTTTTTGAAGTAACTATAATGCAGTTAGTAGTTTAGTTTGCTAAACTGAATGCTCCCGGTCCTCATTAAAGTCTGCAAAGAACAACCAAAAATGTATTGCAGAAGAGGCACCATGTAATTCTTGCATCGACTCGACCCAACTCTTTCCGCATTACATTCGGTTGTGCATTGATTATTATTTTTTTTAAACTGCTGGCTTTATCAAGTAATTGCACCCGTCCTTCTCCGAATGAGCTCTAAATTATGCCCATGTCATTGAAATTCCACTCAAATCAGGCCATTTCTTCTCATAATCAATATCACCATCACAGCAATTAGTTTTATTCTACGCGAAGTCTGACTGTTACCATTTGTCGCTCAGTACGTGTCACTTATCTATAACCAGCAGTTATGATTATTTTATACAATGCAGTAAGCCAGGGAAGGCATTTTGGTGCTCAGAAAAAAAACAATCAGACTGGTAATTCTGGAGTATAAAATCATTTAACTTGTGACTTGATCTGGCCGGTTTTTCCGTAGTTCTGAAGGGAGAATTGCTGAGCGCGGGGGCCGATTAAGATGTCATCTTGTCCAAAGAAACGGCAACGCTTTAAATTAGGAATTCCGAGCATGAGCGCAGCTGCCTTTTAAACAGAGTTGGGGGGGAGATCCCACAGGAAAGCTGCGTGTTTGGCAGCGGGAGTTTGGGAAAAGAAAGAAAGGGAAGAAAGGGAAAAAAAGGGGGAAAAAAAGGCAAATAGGTGAGAAAATGTTTCCGTCTCTTAGGTGATGGGGCCCTGAGGCTGGGCGGGACGTGAGCTGGCAGCTGGCAGCGAGCCGCCGCGGGCACCATGGTTTACGGGCAGATCCTCCACACCAGCGGGACCGAGGAGGAGGGGGGCTTCCTCAACCTCAACGTGGGGGGGTTCAAGCAGAAGGTGGAGCGCAGCACCCTGCTCCGCTTCCCCCAGACCCGGCTGGGCCGGCTGCTGAGCTGCCGGTCCGAGGAGGCCATCCTGGAGCTGTGCGACGACTACGGCCGCGCCGAGCGGGAGTACTACTTCGACCGGAACCCGCGCTTCTTCCGCTACGTCCTCAACTTCTACCACACGGGCAAGATCCACCTGATGGAGGAGCTGTGCATCATCTCCTTCAGCCAGGAGATAGAGTACTGGGGCATCAAGGAGCTGTACCTGGACTCCTGCTGCAGCAATAAGTTCCAGGAGCTGCTGGAGTACGCCGGGGAGAGGGACTGGGACCGCCGGAGCGACGACCAGCAGCAGCAGCCCAGCTTCGACTCCTCCATCGAGGAGCTCTCGACCCTGGACAAGGACCTGGAGAAGTTCGAGGGCGCCTGGTGCTCGGAGGTGCGCAAGAGCATCTGGCTGCGCCTGGAGAACCCGGGCTACTCGCGCTCGGCCAAGCTGCTGGCGGTGGCCTCGCTGGCCGTGGTGCTCACCTCCATCGTGGCCATGTGCGTGCACAGCATGCCCGAGTTCCAGCAGGTGGACGCCAACGAAAAGGAGGTGGAGGACCCGGTGCTGGCCGTCTTCGAGACCATCTGCGTGGCCTGCTTCTCCGCCGAGTTCGCCGTCCGCCTCTCCGTCACGCCCTGCGTGCGGAAGTTCCTCTCCAGCCCGCTCAACGTCATCGACTTCGTCTCCATCCTGCCCTTCTACGCCACGCTGGCCTTCGAGACCATGGACGAGGAGAACGAGGACCTGGAGAACGTGGGCAAGGTGGTGCAGATCCTGCGGCTGATGCGCATCTTCCGCATACTCAAGCTGGCCCGCCACTCCGTGGGCCTGCGGTCGCTGGGGGCCACGCTCCGCCACAGCTACCACGAGGTGGGCCTCCTCATCCTCTTCCTCTCCGTGGGCATCTCCATCTTCTCCGTCCTCATCTACTTCGTGGAGAAGGAGGAGGAGGAGTCGGAGCTCCAGACCATCCCCGTGGGCTGGTGGTGGGCCACCATCAGCATGACCACCGTCGGGTACGGGGACACGTACCCCGTCACGCTGGCGGGGAAGCTCATCGGGACGCTGTGCATCATCTGCGGCCTGCTGGTGGTGGCCCTGCCCATCACCATCATCTTCAACAAGTTCTCCAAGTACTACCAGCGGCACAAGGCCATGGACGCCGACCAGGGCGACGGCGACGGCGGCGGCGGCGACGTGGGCGGCCGCGACCCCGATCTTCCGTACTTCAACGTGCGGGACCTGTACGCCCACCGGATGAACTCCTTCCTCGCCAGCCTCTCGTCCGGCGGCGGCGACAGCGGGGACGACGACACCGACGCCTCCAGCATCCGCGACGCGGAGGCGGCGTGCGGCGGGGCGGCGACCGCGCCTTGCCGTCAGGGGGCCGGGTGAGCGGCGGCGGCGTTGCCGGCGGCGATGGCGATGGCGGTGATGGCGGCTCGTCTGCAGGGAAGCTCTCGCAGGAACGCGCTCCTCCCTCAACTTGAAAGCACTTTGCGCTTCTCTCAGGGCCCGGTTATCGATTCGACGCGCGTCTCTTTATGTTGTCCTCCGCCCCTCCCCCCTCCCAGGGCGTTATCGGAGGCAGGCTAGGCCCGGACAACGCACGTGCTCAGTGCTAGCTTCGTATCAGCAACTGAAATTACATTATTTAAAAAAAAAAAAACAAACAAACAAAAAAAAATAGTAATTTAGGAGGTCTTCCCAGTCAAGCTCCATTTTGTCCCCGCTTTCCAGACTGAGAACATTCGGAAGAAAATGAACCGATTCCAAAAACGTTGGAGAGAACAAACGAGCGGATTAATTATTCATCTTGTTGGAAAACAATTAAGTATTTATGGTAGTGCCTGGAAAAAAAAGGAAAAAAAGCTCTGAGAGTATTTTATGATATTGATACCTGCGGAAAATGTTTGAATTGATAAAATGGCATGCCGTTGCAGGTCCTGCTCCTGGCTCTTCCTGTTTGGGATGGGATGAATGCATGCACAATCCCTGGACCAGGGGAAATGGTACGGACATTACCATCGAATAAAGCTATGATCTAAAACAGCTATGCATTCTCCTTCATCATTAATTCAATAATAACATGCTTATATTTTTGTATTTATTTCTTACAGAACGTGTATGTATCATATGAATGTGCTAATTGCGGTATTGCAGTTTGCTCATTTTGGGTAATATCTGACATTTTTAGAGTTGTAGATGTCAACAGCATTTTGCCTTCAGTTTTATTCATGCACTGTTCTGTTAATGATGATATTTATTTTGCTGCCGAATATCTTGCTTGTCAGTCAGAGAACTTTGTTTATTATTTTATTTGAACAAAATCATAGAAGAGACGTGACCCTTGAAGTATTCATTGAATATAGTTAAAACTCCAGCTGTGTCCTGTAGTTTTAACTATATTTACGGAGGTTCACAGTAAATATCAAGCTTATAAGACTATGAGTTGCGTCAAATGTTTCTTACTTTATTGGATAACACTTTCTATGAACAGTCGTTCATGAGAGCTATTTAACTCTATCTTGAATTCTTATGTCAATAATGTCAATAATGCCATTTGCTGAATCAGTGTTGTGTTGACATGACATACAGTATGTCTATTATTGGCATAAACATATTTGAATGTTTATATAGTGCTTATGAATGCATTATAAACTGTTCCTGAAACAGTTACAAAGCTCTTATAAAGGGCTGTTCATAGAAAGTGTTAACCTTAATTTATTGACAAATAAGAATATAAGAATATATCCCCAACCCCCAATCTTGATGGGGGAAATTAATCCACGGTCCACCCCTGTAACCTGTAGGCTACTTCCCTTACGTTTGAAACTTCATTCCTCTCAGCATTCTGTGTCCTCATCGTTGACTTACGGTGTGTGTAGCAACACGAATAATGCAAACACAAATCCCATTTTAAGAACAATGCCTTAATCTTGCTAACGTAAGAGGTACTGTAAAGGAAAGTGCCTCGCTTGCGAGATGACTCTCCTCTGCTTGGTTTCGATTTGGCCCGGTCAGAGTGAGAGAAATACTACTACTATCAGCGTACATTAAGAGCGTGTGTTCGGACCGAAGGGAAACAAAATGGCGGAGCTTTGACCCGCTGTCTCACAGGCGTTAGCGTGTTTCCGGTGCGTCTGTCTCCCCTTAACAGGCCGGATGACAACGCGGTTGGCCTGTCGTCGTTTAGAAGAGAGCACCTGTTTATTTTGTCGTATTTTGCCAGTCTTTAAGAGGAGAATGTGGCAGGTGTTAACATTTGCACTAATCGCCAAGTTTTTATTTCAGTTAAAATGGGCTCGTTTTTTTTTTTTGTAATTTTATTATTCTGTCACGGTAGCCACTTTTGTGCTGCATTTATTTATTTATTTATTTTAGTCAGTTTGTTTTTGCATAATCATATTTCTGTTAAGATGTGAAATAAAACACAATGCAATTGATGGTACCTAGTATTGCCTATGATTATGTTATGATTTATGTTCTGGTTTTATGTTATGTTTAGTTCTATATCATCTTTATTCTCCTCTGAATCATTTTTTTTCCCAAGCCAGGCTAAAACAGGCAGGGCCATACAGTAACTACCATTGAGGACAACGAGGTCACATCCTGTCAATTTCCAAAACCTATTATTAAATTCCATTCTTTAGTGAGAACATCAGTTACAATTAATTTAGGAGGGGAAATGGTCTTTAATATTTTCTCTAATTTAAGCCTAATCTAGAGCCATGTGTACAGCATTTACACCCGAAAATGACGAAATTAAGGGGTAAAAAGAGAATACCCCAGCCTAAACCCCCCACCCCACCCCACCCCACCTCACCTCACCTCACCCCGATCAAGTCTCTTGACCTCTGTGTTTTTTAGGGCCTGGTCACACCCCTGAAAACCCCCGTGTTGATTGGGGCTACAGCAGGACTGGTGCTATTAGGAGGAAAGCGTTTCTGCTGACACATTAAAAACTGAACGGTTGTACAGTCCACCACAACAGCAGTGACATATTTATTTAAGAGGTAGATGTGAATTTATATAAGAAAGTAAGAAAAAAAAATAAAAACAGAGCAATTTTGCCAGGAGATTCTTTCCCTTAGCCACGTTGATTTTGTATCTGCTGTAAACATTTCGGATGGCGGTGAAGGGCCAGGTGAGCGATGTGATGCCTCCTTTATAACAGGATACGCGTCAGAACTGCGGCTAATTGCTTCAGATCCCGCCTGATTTTTTTCCGAGAGGAAATGCAACCGCAGACAGAGCCGCGGCTGTTTACCGGTCCCGTCCGGTCCGCCATCGAAATGTTTCAGAGCCGTCGGTCTGACGTTTCGATTGGACGATCGAAACGGGTGAACCCGAGAGTGCTATTGCGCTGTACCTGTAGGCCCCTGTCACTCCAATCACGGTCCTCGAGGTGCCGGGGGGAACTGCCGGATTACTGACGGGAGGTGGAACTGAGTGAGAGTAATGGGGTGAAGACACTGACTGCCCTGTTAATTACCTGGGAAAAAAAGTCAAAAAACCAGGGCCGGACTTGGATTCAATTTGAGCGACCATGCTGTGGGCTATACAGTTTTGAAGAACCACTAGTTTTTGTGATTTCCTGTCAATCAGCAGCCACTGTATAGCTGATCAATCACTTAAATTAAGCACTTAAGTGCAGGAACGCATCAAGAACCAGCTCCAGGGTTCGAGTTTGAGATCCCTGCTAATTTGCAGCTAAACGCTATCCTTTCTCCAGGCAGACTTGCATAGCTAAAACTTTGCAAAGTTGGTTCTCCATTTTATATGCTCCAGATATTAACGGTCTCATGTTCGGTTACGGGTCACAAGGAAGGTTCCAAGGTACTGCTGCGTGTTGCGGCTTAATGTTCATTGGTGATGTCACTTCCTGGATTTCTTGCCATGTGCCATATCT
Organism: Anguilla rostrata; assembly: GCF_018555375.3. Lineage (NCBI taxonomy): Eukaryota > Metazoa > Chordata > Actinopteri > Anguilliformes > Anguillidae > Anguilla > Anguilla rostrata. The sequence goes on along the minus strand of NC_057933.1, from coordinate 79,394,620 downwards.
GGGTGGACAGCATGAGGAATCACAACCTCGGATGTGCTGAAGGGTGATTTAAAAGTCATGCACCTCTGAATAACTGGAGGTACACAGTAAGATGTCCAGTGTTAATTCAACTCTAACAGACATATGAGTACTGGAGTACATATGCATCCAGTTGGGACCATATATACTCTCCATGAGTTGATTGAACACTGAAAACTTTATTGTGTACTTATTCCTCCTTTAATCCTTTTTTATATACATGATATCAATGTAGTGCACTTGTGTGAAGACCAAAATGAAGGTACCAGCAGAAGAAAAGATCTTATTGACCTTGAATTAATATTGAATTTAATGCAAACCTCGCTGTTTAGGGAGAGTTCCCTGGGTTGTTACTGATGCTAGCTAGTGGCAACCCGGGGGTTTCTTTCCCTCCACCAAGATGGCTGCCATTTTATTGATGACTCCTCATGAAAGACCACTATTTCCAGTGATTGTGAGCCACAGACTTATTGATGGAAGCTCAGCCCCTGACCCCACATGTTAATGAGCGCCCCGTGAAAGTCATCAATATTCAGTTATGTCTTCATTGGCAGCGGGAAGGGAGTTCTCCTTTAGATTATTTTCAGCTGGAGAGTACATGTTTGATGACATATATTTGAAAAGCCATAACTGGAATTGGGCCAATGATCCTCAGAGACCCTGCCAATGATGGAGAGATTTTGGTAGAGAGAGAGAGAGAGAGAGAGAGAGAGAAGGGGGGGCGGGGGTGGGGTGGGAAAGAGAGAGATTTAATATTTATTGCTCTTTACTCTGCTTTCAAATGAAATGGCCATGAAAATAAAAATTCACCTTGTGTCAACTATGAGAAAAACCTAGAGAGAGAATGAGAGAGAGAGAGAGAATGCAGAGTGTGTGCGTGAGAGAGAAAAACAGACAGCGAATGTGTGGGTGTGTTTTAATATTTATTGCCCAATGTTCTGCTTCCAAATGAAATTAACATGTGCAGGAAATAGCCTGGATTTAGAGAGGAACCTGTACTATCGCATCGGATGATGTTTTTGAGAATTACATCCACTTTTTAATAGCGAAAAAAAGGTAGATGAAGCTGGGGGTGATTCTTTTGCTGTGGGAGCTGCTAGTTTAATGGCCTGGCATTTAGCTTGCTGTGTTTTCAGTCCAGTGGTGTCCTTGATGATCTTTTTCTTCTTCTTCCCCCCCTCTCTGGTTTTGTCGCTCAGATCTGTGGAGGCACTTTGTGGGATTTCGTAGCGTGTAACTCTCATCGTTATGGCGACATTAGATCAGGGTGAAGTGCCGCGGTTATGACAGTTATGCGCCACCCGACTCGCTGGAGTGAGCAGGACCCGCTAGGACACGCTAGGACACGCTAGGACACGCTAGGACCCGCTAGGACCCGCTAGGACCCGCTAGGACATGCTAGGACCGGCTAGGACCGGCTAGGACCGGCTAGGACCGGCTAGGACCCGCTAGGACCCGCTAGGACACGCTAGGACCCGCTAGGACCCGCTAGGACACGCTAGGACCCGCTAGGACACGCTAGGACCCGATAGGACACGCTAGGACCCGCTAGGACCCGCTAGGACCCGCTAGGACACGCTAGGACACGCTAGGACCCGCTAGGACCCGCTAGGACACGCTAGGACATGCTAGGACACGCTAGGACCAGCTAGGACATGCTAGGACCCGCTAGGACATGCTAAGACATGCTAAGACATGCTCGGACCCGCTAGGACCCGCTAGGACACGCTAGGACCCGCTAGGACATACTAGGACACGCTAGGACCCGCTAGGACACGCTAGGACCCGCTAGGACACGCTAGGACACACTAGGACCAGCTAGGACCGCTAAAGCACCGTGACAAATGACAAACCGTTTAAAAAAAAAAAAAGATTTCAAACGATGTTTTCAGCTCTTTCACTGTGAACGAATCTGAACTGATTCAGCCCTTGGCTGAGCTCCACAGTCGTCTTATCTCAGCACAGGAAAACGGAAGTACAGTTTTAATTAATCTGATAACTAGACTGGCAGACAGTTAATAGCATTACTGACAGTGCTTTTACCAACGTGGACGTGTGGGGAGAAGTCGTGTGATTTCTGCTCTTAATGCTGTTTTAAGACATGAATCACTGATTAATTTTAAAAAAATCATTTTTTATTTTACTGTTTTTTGTGGCAAACCAAGGCCAAAAAAGTAAAAAAATTGTCACTTGGCAGAGACACTTGTAGCTTTCCGACACCATCTGGGGACATTAAATCAATTTACAACTGTGTGGTCGGAACAGTACCGCACTCATTAATATGCTAATATGATCAGACTAAAATCAACGCGACACTATTTTAATATTTTAACATTCTCTCGTCCCGAGGCCTCGGCTGTCTGTAACATGCAGACAGGAACGTCAACTCTGATTTAGTCCTTTTCGCCTCCCAGTTTGTCAGCAAACTGTCCCGTCAGAAAATCACTTTGCCAGTAAAAACTGAGTCAGATTTACGAAGATCACTCACAAGTTATATGGGCAGTTACGCGTCCAAAGAAATTTATGGACTTGGGACCTGAAGACGAGCTCCATCACTTGCCCGGATGTTCCCTGGCGTTGGCCAATCTCTTGATCTTGGCACCGGGCAAGCGAGGAGTGGCTCCCACCTAATCAGGCAGCGTCGGCACCAAGGTCAGCCGTAAATGAGAGGCTGACTCAGAAGTTCGACATCTGCCCGGAGACTCGACGGAGATGATCTGGCAAAAACGGTTCCGTGCCTGGTGACCGGAGGCACGTCTGGTGCGACTCCGGCGATGACGGCTTCTTTCGAAGCGACGAATGGATGTGACGCTCGCGAGCGTGGCGCTCTGTGCCAGCCGAAGTTTTGTCCATGGCGTGACGTGAATCCGGGCTAACCGAAACCCTCTGGAACCTTGGGCCACGTTGCCACCGTTTACGCGTTGCCCCGCGATGCTAGCGCCCACCGTTGGCACTGGCACGGTTAAAAATTCTGGGTGGCGGTGCCCATCCGCGCGATGCATCCAGCGGTGCCCTTTAACGAGAACGAGACGCCGGGCAGCTCGCGTGTAAATTCCTATTAACTCGGAGAAGGGAAAGGGAGTCGTTAAAATGCGTTTTAGTGCTGCTGACGGCCTCCGCCTCTTTTGTAAGGAAGCTGGAATCGCTCCAGAGCTGACGCTGGAGCGCTAAGCGTTCCCGACACGGAGCGATTACCGTCTAAGAGCTAAGCGCTCGCGGAAAATGGACCGGAATGTTCCGCGACGGCTCCCTCAATTGCCCGGCAAATTAAGCCAAAACTACGAGCTCAATCATCCGAGATGGGATGCGGCCAGATATAAAACCATTGCATTTTATGAATGTCTTAACGGATGTTTTTTTTTTTTTTTTGTAAATGTACATCCCGTTTTTCAGTGATCAAATTGAGCCCCTAGCTCCACAGTGTCTAATCCAGCCATATGTCAGTTAATCTCCAGTCATAAAAACAGTATGCACTTGTGGTGAAATGCTGTCTTACGTTACCAGCGATAGATATTTTATCCATGAAGATTTTTTAAATTTATCCTTAATAATCAATATGTATTTGCATATTATACTTAACGCAGTGCTTGCTAATCAATCAGCCTAGTTTTAATTATGCTAATGCATTTTCCTTTAAATGCACTCGCGTAATTAATTCATTTAATCATTTAATAGCAATGTGGGTTAATAGGAATAAAATAAATGATTGAATGACAGAGCAGTAGATGTAATGCTGCTGAAAGTCTGGTGGTCTAGTTGCTGAAATCATGCACATGAAATCATCTGTGGAAAGCGAAGACATCGGAAATAGAAGAACAGGGATCAGATGCGTTCACATTGTATACACACAGTAAAACCCAGAGGTTCAGTTTAAATGGTTTGAGAAAAGCTGATTGCTGTGAATCATTTCAATAGGGGAACTTAGGGCCTCATTTACTAAGACGTTTTAGCATGCTCAAAACCTTTTAGCAACACAACCAATGATTGGTGCAAAACAAATACCATGACCAATCATCTGTCATGTTATTGGTTTTTGCATGTGCTAGAAGTTCTTGTGCTAGATGTCATAGTAAACCAGGCCCTTAATCTCTTAATTATTCATTGTCTTTAGTTTTAAGGGTAAACCATTTTAACTAAGCTATATAGATTTTTTGTGGTCTACTTAATTCATATAGTAAACTTCAGATGTAAGTTTTATAGTTTAGAGAGCTTTCTTAACTGACTAAGCGACACCAACATAACTATTTAGACCAGCCACTGCAGGCCACTGAGTTTGAAGAGGTTTGGGTAAAATGGTATGGTTGTTGTTCTAGGTGAGCAATTTGATTTTAATCTTGGTAATGTTGGTGACAGCTGTCACAGCTGAACCATAACAAATGGCATACTGAAGCTGGATATATATTATATATTATGTATTATGTGTTGCCGGTGTGGCACGGTGCTGCAGTGGGTAGCACTGTCACCTAACAGCAAGAAGGTTGTTGGTTAGAATCTCGGCTTGGGACCTTTCTGTGTGGAGTTTGCGTGTTCTCCCCGTGTCTGTGTGGGTTTCCTCCGGGTACTCTGGTTTCCTCCCACAGTCCAAAGACATGCAGATAGGCTAACTGGAGTCTCTAAATTTCCCATAGGTATCAGTGTGTGAATTTGTGTGCCCTGCAATAGATTGGCGGCCTGTCCAGTGTGTATTCCTGCATCTCTCCCAATGCACGCTGGGACAGGCTCCAGCACCCCCCCACAACCCTGCTCAGCGGGTATAGATAATGGATGGATGGATATTGCCTGAAGAAAAGTAAAATGAGTAGTGCTTAAACCTCACATACGCCCTGAGAAGAAAATGTAAAATGACCATTTGTAATAGCTTATGGGACCAGAAAAAAAGAGTAATTTTTTTACTGCACCTTTTGCACGTAGGAAACAGCACAACGTGCAGTAAACAGTAAACCGAATGAAGCTAACTAACTAGCATTCCAATAGAGTTAGAAGAGTTATAATATCCTGGTCTCTGCTGGGGCCTGGAAATCCATTGAAAGGCGACATGGCGTGTAAGGACTGTCTGTTTACTGTCTGCCGCGCAAACGTTCCCGAAATTGGGACGCCGCGAGCAGCGGGGGAGGGGTCCGTATGGATTTTTGAGAGGGGTCAGGGGGGCAGGGACAGATCGGCATTGTGTCATTTTAAAATCGAACTAAGCCAGGGCCGGGGGAACGTCGGGGGTCAAACGGATACCATTAGCGGCACTGGCCTCTGTCCTCATTCACGCATTCTGAGTTCCAAAACAACGCCTGCGCTTTTCTTAACTTCGGGACGGCTTCCGTCCGACGGTCGTTGTCATTCTGCGCGCCTACCTTAAAAAACCAAACGGTAATAAATAGTCACGACGCTCGGAAAGAGAGAGAGCGCTCTCTCCCTCAGTCACTTTCAAAAAAAACTGAACTTTTGAGTCAGAGGGAAAAAACGCAGAGTAAGGAAAAAGTGACATATAAAAGAGTGAGCGGAGGTGTCTGCGGGAGGCGTGGGCCCACACAGGAGACCCAAATTTTTGTCGCAGAACGCAGCGCCTGAGTGGAAACTCAGAGACTGTAAGTGGCACGTGCGCATTGACACTCCTTGCAAGCCGTCATTTATCATTTATGTGCATCTGTTTTGTGACGAGTAAAAACAGACATTTTATATCATGGGAGCGGACAATTCACTTTTTGGTTGTTGTTTTTTCTTTGGGTTTAAAAAATACTCCATTGACACCTTAAAATGTTTGACATACATTTCTATTAGACTATTTTTAAATAATTGTCTTTCACGCCATTCCACGAGAGATAACTTCTCATGTAACTACTGATTCATTATTTATTTTCTCTTAATAATGAAAATCCCCCAGCAGTAATAATTAATAAAACCGGTAGCTTATGAATATGCACTTATAGTCACGAGCGCTGAGCTCAAATTTGCATGCGATAATTAGCAATAATTAAAAGACTGATTGAGTTGATTCAGGAATCACAACGGGGTGGTTTTTATTAATTGCTCAGCTGTTTGCTTAATGGGGAGGTGTGTGTCTGTGTGTGTGTGTGCGTGCGTGTGTGTGTGCGTGTGCATGCGTGTGTGCGTGCGTGTGTGTGTGCATGTGTGTGCGTGCGTGTGTGCGTGCGTGTGCGTGCGTGCGTGCGTGTGTGCGTGTGTGTGCATGTGTGTGTGTGCGTGCGTGTGTGTGCGTGTGCTTGTGTGTGTGTGTGTGTCTGTGTCTGTGTGTGGGGTGGGTGGGGGACTGTTGCCATCTTGCTGTTGAAGGCCTGTTGAAGTTAAAAGGTATAAAAAGCCCAGTCATCAGACCCAGAGGACCGTGTCTGCTCACAGTGTCCAGAGCGTAAATGCTCTTAGATTAGCAGCCAGAAGCCGCTGCACGGGAAGGCCTTGTTCCCTCTGCACAGATGGACAGCAGCCAATTCAGACGATAACAGTTTAGATCAAGCAGGTGGGCTTAGGCTCATTGTGAGAGAATAAGTGAGGGCGTTCTGACACGACCTCATCACAGTCACCATGGAAACAAGGCTGTCTCTCCCCAATTAACAATTAATACCTAACTTACTTGACTGTGGGCAAAAAAAATGGGACTGTGTAGAAGATTTGGGACTTTATTGGTATGAATGGGGTTCCAAGTGACAGTTAACACTAACGACTGTCAAATGTCTCATTTACCTGCAAAAGAATTCATTCTTTGGAATATTTGAATCACACCTTGAAAACTTAATACCGCAGCTGAATATTAATAGGAGAAAGTATTATCGGTTGAGTGAACCTCCACAGTTTCTGAAGAGCTTGACTGTGATGCATTTTGCATGAGAGCAAAAAAAAAATGGTGGCGGTTTTTTTTTTTTGGATGGTTGTTTTATCACTATGGATCGCCATAACTTAATGCAACGAGCCAGCCAGCTCATAAAAAATTAAATGTAATAAAATAAATAAATAAAGTCCATCTTTTAGCTTTGGCGGCCTAAAAGGGCTTGTTGAAATATACAAATGAGACCCATGCAGGCAGCATTTTTCACCGGCGAAGAACGACAAGTCTATAATGTGATTTATTAGGCGACAAAATTAAGGACAGAGATAGTCTTTGTGCTGACAGGGTAGAGTTGGGACGAGATGGGAAACTTTGCGCCCGTGAAACAGAAAGGTGAGCGCGCGCTCTCTCTCTCAGATCTCCGTCTCGCCTCCCTCGTTCCCCAGAAGCGAAAGCTTTTCCGCAGCGCCTCGAAGGTCTCCCTCAATCAGCATCAATCATAAAGACGGTAATGAATCCTCAAAAAGTGGAAACTGCTGATGGAAAAGCGGCAGCATCACATCTGTAGTTTCCACCACAGGTCCACGGGGGCACGTTCCATGTCTATCCGTACATTACATTACAAGCCTTCAGCAGACGCTCTTATCCAGAGCGACTTACACAACTTCTTTTTTTTTTTTTTAAAACATAGCACTTACATTGCATATGCAGTTATACAGCTGGATGTGTACTGAAGCAATGCATGTTGAGTACCTCGCTCAAGGGTATCGATGTAGCCGTTGAACTGGATGACATTTTTGAAAATGTTTTCATTTTTGCAACATGTTTTTTGTTATTCAAGACACTTGTGCTATATCAACAAAAAAAAATTAATTAATCACGTACTTAAAACATTTCCCTGCCGCGTATGAAGGGCATGGTCAGTTTGTTGTGGTTAATCAGAATGCGGGCATCTTTCTCTTTCATCTGATCTGATATTAATACGCATGGAAAAGGTGGAGGCTGCTCAGTGCGATCACGACGGAGGACCCCAGGAAGACTAGCTGAATGCTGCTGAACCAGCTGCTCGGGATCGAGGCTAGCCGTTTAGCATAACAAGGAAGTAGCCCTATAACTTAAATGCTGCGCCACGATACATAAACCGAATGGCTACAGCTAGCATCGAGCTGTATGAACGGGTTGTACGTTAAAAATGCGATCTGTGTGAGTTCCTGTGGGTACAAGCTGCTGTTAAAGAAATTAAATGAATAAACCAGGGGGTGTTTCACACACTATGGTGCTCTGAGTAGACAGAGTCATTTCTGCTTTGTTTTGTCCCGCAATGGGATACAAAACCGCCGTACAATTTCAAATCCACCGCCCCCCCTCTCTCCCCTTCCCATCACCCCCCATCAAACGCCCTCCTTTCCACTCCCACCCCACCCCATCCCCATCCTCATCCCCATCCCTATCCCCTATCCCCTATCCCCTATCCCATCCCACCCCTCCCCTCCCCTCCCATCACCTTTCCCATCCCACTCCCCCTCCCCATCCCCATCCCCATCCTCATCCCCATCCCTATCCCTATCCCATCCCACTCCCCATCCCTTCCCCATCCCCCTCCCCTCCCTCCGGGTAGTCCAGTTTCCTCCCACAGTCCAAAGACACGAGGAAGGCTCCCTGCGATGGATTGGCTGACCTGTCCAGGGTGTATTCCCGCCCCTCACCCAATGCATGCTGGGATAGGCTCCAGCCTCCCTGTCACCCTGTCCATGAATAAGCGGGTTACATAATGGATGGACAGAATACACAATATTTTGCCTTTTGTGTGTGTCACTCCTGCATGACAGCAGTCCAGTAGCTCGGATAGGGTCAGTGTTTCCTCTACCACTCATGAACAAAGCGGAGGTTTCTCCTCAGTGACAGGGTACTAAAAAATAACCTTCAGGATAGCCCTGGGAGGCCGGCTATCACATTAAATCCAAGGGCCTTTCCCTACTCCCAGTCATATGTCTTTAACACTTCAAGGTGTCTTCTCCACTCCCAGTCATACATACGTCTTTAACCCTTTAAGGTGTCTTCTCCACTCCCGGTTTTAAGTATTTAACCCTTTAAAGTGTAAGATTTAAAGTATGTGAATAGAATGTTCTTAGCTGAACATTCTAATGCTGATGTAACAATCACCACAGGAGTCCTGGAACACTGACGTAAATTTAGAATCCTTGTTGGGAGAGGGAGGGGCATAATTCATGATTTTTTTTTCTGTTTCCCCATTTCTGATCTGGTAAAGCCACGGCAACAAATTCAGATTTATGGCACCTGTAAACTAATGTAATCTCATGTAATGGACAAGGCCCACCACCCCCCCTCCCCAATTTAAAGTAATTTGGAATTGTTTTTTTTGTTTTTTTGGAAGAAAACATTTTGCCCCTGCAAAAAAAAAAAAATCCTGAATGCAATCAAAAGCTATTTCAGTCAGGGAAGTCTTAAAACTGTGGACGTTGGCAAGACTGCGGAAACTCTATTTGGTTTATAGTCTTTCCCTTATGATACATCCTCATCGAAGCCAAAACTTTCCCAAAGCCCGTTCGAGCTTAAACTGCAGAAACCAGACAGAGAGCACCGCTGCTTTTTGATCGTTAATCCAAATTTAAGGATGACATCATTTTCGAGGGTTGCCGCCTCTTCCTGACAGACCCATTTCTTTAATAAAGGGTCCCTGAGCAACAAGTGCCCCGCGTTCTCCACTTATCGTATTAACTTGGACCGGTCTCCCACTGAACAATGACATTTTAAGTGCTTTCCCGATAATCGATGCTGCATCCAAGAGCAATGTTCAGTTCTGGACACAAATTGAATAATACCGACCGCCCAAAATTGTCTCGGAGGTGTGTTTTGTGGTTGAAACAGGGGAAAGAGTTTTGTGCATAAAAAAAAAAAAAAGAAACAGCGCAGTTAATCAGGGAACTTTGTTTAAAAAATAAATTTTAAAATGTATTTAATTAATTAAAAGCCCTGCGCGAGGCTGAGCGTGCCCAGTTTCCTCCCCGATTTTGGAACGGCCAATCCTCAGCAGCCGCGGCGGCGTTCGTGCTGATTCAGGCCAAACTCACGGCGTCGCACCCATTCACAGAGCTGCGGGAGGGAAGACTTTTCAACACTTTTCACAACGCGTATGGAGTCCGCGGGCGCCCGATCGACCAGCAGGGGGCGCTAGTTAGAAAACCCACTACCTGGGCGACGCAATCGCTCGCCGCGTGGCCCATTCTGTGGAGCCAAGGGCTGCAGCCTGAGCTGTATGGCTGTGCGGATCCACGTACCCCAGTGTGGCGTCTGAAACTAACAAGCCATCCTGCAGCCCCATTGCATTACATTACATTACATTGCATTACACTACATTGCATTACATTACAGGCATTTATCCAGAGTGACTCACGCAACGTTTTACACAGCATTTACATTGCATCCGTTTATTTTGCATTTCTCATTGCATCCGTTTATACAGCTGGATATATAGCTTGCTCAAGGGTACACCGGCAGTGTCCTTCCTGGGAATCGAACCTGCAACCTTTAGGTTACAAGACCGGTTCCTTACTAATTATATTACTGTACCATTCAGCCTCCTTCGCCGGTGTTTTTCTTTCATTTTTGTACTCCCCGTCACCCTTACATCAGTGGTCATAATAGGGGGTGATATAGCTCAGGAGGTAAGACCGATTGTCTGGCAGTCGGAGGGTTGCCGGTTCAAACCCCGCCCTGGGCGTGTCGAAGTGTCCTTGAGCAAGACACCTAACCCCTAACTGCTCTGTTGTAAAGCATCAATTGTAAAGCGCTTTGGATAAAAGCGCTATATAAATGCAGTCCATTTACCATTTACCATAATGCAGTGGTAGCACCAGGAATTTTCCCCCAGAGGCGCTAAAGGGGGGGCTAGCTCAATATTTAGCCCCAGCTTATTGCCCCCCCCCCCCCCAAAGTGCCACCACTGTCATAATGTACTGTATTGGGTAACTATGACACGCTGGAACAGAGACCCTTTGTGGAGCCAATCACGTGCATAAATACAAGATGGCTCGATTAAAAATGATCCAATCACAGTTTTTCTCACTTTTATTTTGCGTTGTCTAGTTTTTTTTCTCCTTCTTGAAAATGTCCTCAGTCCAGAAAAGTTTGACAATGCATTTATACCAAGTTTTTCTGCATCGTATGCATTTTGACTGATTGATTCGAAAAGTCTGAGTTTGAGAAAAATGTCCACGATCTGATTATCACTGCACTTAAGACAGTCTTTCTCTCTTTTTTGTTTTTCGAAAAGATTTTTTTTTTTTTGCGGAAAGTAATTATTATTGATTCACAGTTGAATTTCCCCCAAATGTCTGAAAAATGAATAAGTGAATAAGAATCAGCAGAGTTGTTTTAGAGGTCTACGCTGTCTCCAATCGACAGGAAGATGTTGAAGGGAGAGGATGCATATGACTGTAATTGGACACACAATCTTGGTAAAAGGTATCTTTCATCATGGTGCCTTGCCAAACTCCCATAATGCTCTGTGACTCTCCAACGTAGAGCTTACTGCAAACGTAGCGCTTCCTGTTGAAGTAGGGGACTAGGCAGAGAAGATACAAGGTAAGCCTGTATTGGCAGCTCAGCTATTAAAGAGTCCTCTAATGCTCAAAACTCAGACCAAATTCACGTCTTCATTCAGCTTCATCTGTCACTGATCCTACCTGCACACACGTCAGGACTCAGGTGAACCTTTTTCGATCATCGTACATTCATAACCTGCTGGCATGCAAACACTCTTGATGATATTTGAGGTTAGATCAGCCCCCCCCCCCCACCCCCCATCACTATAAAGCTATTTGACATCATGAGATTAAAGGTAGTAGTAACTCTGACAGTTTTGTGGTCCAAACTGGACACGCAGAGGACTTTCCTGTGTGGTTTCTTCATTTGAGAAGCGTTTGTTTTTCCTTGGGGAGTACATCCGCTTCGCAGAGTGGAGTTAACGTGCCGGAATGCGGGGAAGAGCAGTGATGTCACGGGGCTGTGGAGAGCGATCCATCATCACCAAACGAGAGCGGCGGCGGTATGGGGAGGATAGGCTGTCTGCTGGAGCAGCAGAATCCGCAAACTGTGTACGGCCAAACTGCCGCCTCATCACAGAGGAGGGCAGAGGGGTTGAAGACTGTGAAGGATAAACATTATTTTATATCTGCCACCCCCCCCCACCCCCCACGCAAACACACACACACACACACACCCTCCTATATTTGCTTTAATGCTTACATGAATGTAAAGGACCCAAGCAGAGGTGGAAAGTCCAGGTTCAGAAAGTAAAAGTCCTCCGTGGTGTTTTGTTCCAATCACCTGGATTTTTTGCGATTTGGCAGAATTCTTCAGCTAATTAGTGAAATCAGCAGGCTGAGATTCATCAGTAGAACAGACACATGGCAGGACTTTCACTTTCTGACCCCTGCACTTTCCACCTCTGGACTGAAGGCTGGGTAAAGTCAGAGGACTGGTGTTTGGTACATCATCTGAACACTTTTTTTTTTATTGGCTAGATGAGAGGCAGGGGACCTGCATGCTGGCATTAAACAGGGAGGATGTGCATTTGCACTTAATACAGTGTGCTTATGAGTGGCGAAAGGATGTGAACGACCTTTACTCAACATCACGCACAGGATGTGAACACAGGTCATTATGTGCTGGTGTGTAGAGTAAAGGGATGTGAACACAGGTCATTATGTGCTGGTGTGTAGAGTAAAGGGATGTGAACACAGGTCATTACGTGCTGGTGCGTAGAGTAAAGGGATGTGAACATGCCGAACGCTGGTTTATGATGAAGGAACGTGCACATAGCGGGTGGAGGCATTGTTTGAAAGGGCTATGAACATACCGTACGCTGGTTCAGGAATGTGGACATGCCATATGTGCTGGCATATGGATCCATAGGTTCGATTCCTGGGTAGGACACTGCCGTTGTACCCTTGAGCAAGGTACTTAACCTGCATTGCTTCAGTATAGTATATCCAGCTGTATAAATGGATGCAATGTAAGTCGCTCTGGATAAGAGCGTCTACTAAATGCCTGTAATGCAATGTAATGTAATGTAACATGTAAACAGTGCTAAGCACACTATAGGCTGATAGAAGGATTTGAACATACTATATGCTGATATGGAGTGGAGGAGTACTACACACGTACAATATGAGAATATTGGCGGATGTCTGGCTGGCCTGGGTTTGCTAGCCTGTCTCTGGAGTTCTGATGCCCGCCAAGCCGGTGCCAGTTCCAATAAAAGTATCTTGGGTAGACAGATTTTTATTTTTTATTTTTTTTGCTGTTCATTAATAAATTACAAGAAATCATCCTGCTTTCCTCAGCTGACCCTGCTATGATTGGGACAGGTACTGTATGTGCTATGATTTTTAACATTTTTAAAAATGGTGGTAAATTTGAAAAGCACTGTGCTTAATTAAAATAAATTAATTGAATTTGTTTTCATTACAATCTACTCTGTATTTATTTAAGCCGATGCACAAATTGATGCTGCTGCAGCACAAAAGTTGTAGACTCATAAACGATTTTTGTGTGGAAATTGTTTTGCTTTCCTGGAGAACGGATGGATGAATTTCATTAACATTTCTTTCAGATCACAGAAAAAAATCAATTCAACCGTTAATTTCTTCCCAAACCAATTATGATAATATGTTGAAAAAAAGCAAAAAATACAAGGGGTTGCCATGAATGTAGTCTTCGTACACCCAATGAATTGCAAGAAGAACAAAAACCAGAATCCACGTCTTTATTAAAGGTCCATCTCAAATTAGCCTTAAGCAGCTGGTGATTTGGTGTGGCACCTCAGTATAGTGACCATGGCAGTGTGGACAGTGGCAGGTAGCACTACCATGGCAACAAAAAATGGTAACCAGGGGGCGGAGAGTTTGATTGGCGGGAACGTTTTTGTTTCATGGCGCAACAGCGCCACCTCTGGTGAACTGCAGCAGCGGGCCGGAAGTATAAATACAATTTGGTGTTCCTTATTGCTGGGGAGGGGGGAAGAATAATGAGTTTTAAAGAATAAATAATCAAGAAAAAAAAAATGTCGTTTCCAAATTACATTTGATGAAAAAATGGCTTTCCGTGTGTTTGAAACGCGCCCCCTGGGGGCAGGCCGAACTCCAGCCTTGTTCCAATCGCACCGCTGTGACTTTAAACACAACTTTCGGCTTTTCCCCGAAATGCGTGGACTGAGGCCAAAACTTCGCTCATCTGAAAAACGAGCGCAGGTCGGAGACTGAGAAATGACCCGCCCTGTCAGGGTCCCGGGGAGGAAGCCGACGATCGGAAGACAGCCTCGAATGACTGATTAGATTATGGGGCTGCGTTTCCTCTCTCAGCAAAAAAAAACAACAACAAAAAAGCACGTGTCCACCAAGGTGTCCTTAAAAGAGCTTGTGAGGACAGCCTAAGAGACATTATGCAAACTGTTGTGAATGTGGGGGGGGGGGGGTTGTCTGGGTGGGGGTTTCTGTGTTGGGTTTTTGTGGTTTCCTTTCAGTCAGCTGCCAATTAAGGCCTTGAGAAGAAGGTGTGTGGATCTTCACCGGCCAATGACTTAAATGAAAGTCTACAGCTGGTACAGCTGCCCTAATTACTAGAGTCAAGAGGCAAATTAGCATTGAAATAAAAAACCTACAGGATCGTATATCTCCAGGAACAGGGTTGGGCAGCCATGTATTAGCACAGCTAAGCCTTGCTGGTTGTCATTGGTGGGACAGCCCAGAAAAATTGGGGGTGCGCATAGTCTAAAGGGGGGAAGGTGAGCCCTAATCTTTTGGAAATGGCGTAATGTCGAATTTTAGATTTAGAAAACTTCCAACCGCGCTGAACCTTAAACCTGTGGCTTTTTAAAATAAATGTATCACACAGGGATTGTGTGATCCGTTTGCAGTGTCATGTCTGTTGGTTTTCAGGGTCTGCACTCCTAGAAAAGAAAGTGTTCTTTGGCTTGTCTCCACAGGGGAACCTGACTAAGTTCTTAACCCACTGTGGTAGGTGTGAAAGGTCTGAAAAAAGCTCCCAGATTGAACCATTTTGCCCAATAAAGAACCCTTAAACTATCGAAGAGGCACACTGCGCTCTCAGCAGAAAAGCTTCAAAAAGGCTCCTCCGTCTCTCTTCAAAGCTTTTCTTATGAGAACGCAGGGTGCCTCTTTGATGATCACTATTACAGGGTTCGTCTTTGCTGTATTGACGTCATGCATGTTTTCATAAAGTCTATAACAGGAGTGGCGCATCTCGCGTAATTGCCTTAACGGGTTCGGACGGAGATGAGCGTGGCCCATATTTTCAAAATTTGTTTACGCAGGCCGGGAAGGCGGGAGAACCCTGCAGTTTGAGCGCACCGCTCACAGGGAACACTATTTTCTGTCGCGCCAAATGAATCCTGCCAGAGAACATCGTCTGCCATGT
Source organism: Anguilla rostrata (assembly GCF_018555375.3). NCBI lineage: Eukaryota > Metazoa > Chordata > Actinopteri > Anguilliformes > Anguillidae > Anguilla > Anguilla rostrata. The sequence goes on along the minus strand of NC_057933.1, from coordinate 79,379,367 downwards.
TGCTGTCATCTGCGAACGCGGTGACGTCAAGGCAACGCAGTGCTGGTAATGGAACCGTCGATTCGCTGTAATTGTAGAGGAGAGATTCTATTGTGGAACATTGTAGCAGGTCAGAGACAAAATGTCTGAATGTGTTGCTTGTTCTTCTGCCTAGTTGGCTCTGCAGAGGTTAGGTCAGAATAGTGTTCACTGTGTGAACTAAACTGTGCTCTTGGCAAGAAATAGCTGTACAAAATGAGTATTGTATCTTATTGAACCTGTGTTTTGTAGTTGTCCATGACCATGAAATGCACTTTTTTTTAACGTCGCTTTGGATAAAAGCGTCTGCCAAATAAATGTAATGTTTAGTTTTTCATGCTTAGGGAAGACAGGGGGAAAGATTTTGCATGTCCCATGCTCAGGCTCATGTTTTAAACAGTACAGGAGAAAAAAACCCCGAAAAATTAAATATCAGCTACACTATCAATCACTTTAATCAGCTCTCATTTAGTTTCAATTTACAGTGAAGAATGCGACACAGGTTTCATCAGAATTTCCCATTTGGTTATGGATGGATGTTAAGTACGGGGGAACAGATCATTGTTATGATGGGAAGGGTGCAAATTAAAAATTACATTAAACATCAAGCGTTCTGTCTAATTATCCATCACGGAGACTGACTGTGAGAGTGCCGATAGCTATTAGCCAGTGAGTGTTGTCACTGTATGATTTTCAATCAACCAGCTAATATGTCTCTACATTGCTCATGTCATTTCTTTTGTTAATTGAAATGCATGTGCTATACAAAATGCTTGCAGCCCATTGGGTCGAAAACAAATACAGGAAGGAATACAGGCGCTGTGTTTATAAATGGTCCACACTGAGTGTTTTGTTTTTGGAAGAATCCTGTTCTATTTTTACTGCTGCCCCCCTCAATGTTCTCTCCAATTTGGTTTTTGAAATCCCATAATCTGACCCACTTTTGAGGTAGTGTGCATCTGAGGTCATGGTGTGATCTCCTCGCTGATGAGGGCGAGAGTAGACACAAAGAGAGAGTCCACTGAGCATGCGGGCTCAGCAGCTGCCTCTTTTCACAGCACAGACCACAAGTGAGGCTCACACAGACATGAGTCAGAGGAGGACACTTAGTGTGCGGCTAATGCAAGCGGACCGCAGGTGCCTCATTGACCAGCAGGGGTCCCTGTAGAGCAAGGGCCGGTGTACATGCAGGCTTCTGTCTCAACCAAGCAGTTACACACACCTGATTCCACTAATTGAGGTTATCAGCAAAGACTCTAGTGGTTGATTAGTAGAAGCAGGTGTGTTACTGCTTGGTTGGAACAGAAGCCTGCACCCACACCGGCCCTTTCTGGATAAGATTGAGGACCCCTGCTATAGAGCAATGTGACATGGATACCAGCCAACCGAACCCTCCTTATCCCTGGGTGATGGTACCGCCAATTATTAGAATCCCTGTTGGGGCAACCGGCCACAGTCAGCCCTGGAATGATCCGGATTCCATCCCAGGCCGTGGACAGAACAGTGCCATTACAGGATGAGCAGCCGCCAGCCCCAGTCCGTCCTGATTTGATGCTAACCTGCAGTTTGCTGCTGCTAAACAGTTAGTTTCAAAAAACCCATTACGACAAAAAAAAAAAAAAAGAAGGCAAATTACTTCTGGGGTGACATGCTGAAAAGGACCGCGAGGCTCAAATAATTTATGTCTGCGTTCTTTTTTTAAAATTTATTTATTTACTTTTTTTTTTTTTTTTTTTTACAAAGTGAGAGGAGGAGAAGGTCATCGATTCCAGGGGAAGGTAGTAGCGTGTAATCATGCGCAGCGTCCCTCCGGGGCCCGGTTTTATGTATGTATGCGCAGAGAGAGCACGCGAGCGTGTTTCCCGCCGTTTTTTCTCCGAAATCAATGTTTCTTTAATTACAGTGGCTGCGCGTTCAGCCGTTTCCATCGCAGACGGACTCACTGAACTCCTGCTTACAGAGGTGGTTTCTTTTTTTTTTAAGGCATGCCCTCGGGAAGGGAAGAGCTAGCGCGGAATGAGCGACGCGCGAGGGGAGGACGGCGTCCTGAAAGCCCTTTACACCCCGCCCAATCGCATTTCAGCGCGGAACGATGACACGCCAAGTTCGCCGCTACACTCTCAGAAAAAAAAAGGTACAAGAGGATGCCTAAAAAGGTACAAATGTTCCTCACGGGGGTGTAACTCTATAGGTACATAAAATCGTACCCCCAGCCAGCAATGTCTGATTCATTTTTCCCTTTTTTTTTTGTCTGTTAACAAGATTATGCATTAGTGACCCTCGAAGATTATCCAAGAAGTATTAATTTGTTCATTCAGGACACGTTTGAGAAATTTGTTCCTTAAAGAACAGAAAAACGTACCTCCACTGTAGCATTATCTCTGAGAGTGTGCGTGCTGGCTGGTCTCGATTTAAGACTGTGACAAGCATGCTGGGCGACACTGATCTTTAATAAAACCTGGCCTTGGGGTGTCATTAAATAATGGCACCGAAATGTGCGGAATATATGGGCCTCTATGGCATCCCTTGGGCGGGGGGGGGGAGGGCGGGGGGGGGGGAGGTTTAATGAACAGTTCCACATAAGATCTCTCTCTCCTCTGTTCTTTGATATCTCTCTATCACCTGCAGGCCTTTTTGGTCAGCAGGAGCACCATGGACGACATCCGGTGGGGGTCTATGCAAGGTAATATATGTGCACTATATGTATATTATACTGCTTAAAGCCAGAGGGGGAGATCTCTGTTGGGAGCACGGAAGGGGATGATTAATGCTTTTTTGCGGAGAATTCGATAATGCGGTGCATTAAATATATTTGCACGATTGCTGTAAACTTGACAAGAAATGAACACGTATAACGTATAACACGTTCAGTTAAGCTGTTGACATCTCTTCATGGTCCATGGCTGCTACTGTTTGCTTTTTCCGTTCACAGCAGAGAGATAAGGAATGCAGGCTTATGTTAAGGGCCACTGATCTGATCTAAATCAGGAATCTTTTCCTGAATCTTTTCCTCCATTGTCCTTGACCGTCAAAGCTTTGAGGAAGATATCCGATTTATCCGATTTTCCAAAAGGAAATGTCCAGGTTCTACCCGTCATCGCCAAAAATATGCAAACCCTGTATTTCACGCATGGATACTTAGGGGGTGTGGAGGCAACAATGCTTTTAAAACAAAGCGTTTCATCTTCTGGGGCTGGGGGAAACCCCCAACCCTGCCCCCACCCCCCCCAAAAAAAAAAAACCCTCAACGGTCCTCTCTCCATTCTGCCCTGACCACAACCCGCCGCGCTCTGAGCGATAATGGCAGTTTGAAGGCAGTCCGCGGCGGCGCGTTAGCCGAAGTGTTTATTGCCTTTTAAACCTTTAATGCGCTGGGAAGCGATGCTAGCGGTGAGTGTGGACGTGAACGGAACGGAGAAATTATCGCGGAGCATTTGGAAAAGAGAAAAAAGAGAAACGGTTGGAGAGAAACAGACAAGTCGGTCAGGGCGTTGCACTGTGCAGCAGCTAGAGCTGGAGGAAGTGATGCAGTAGTGAGAGGGAAAGCCACCGTACAAGACACATTGTTCTGCTGAAGACCACAGAAGCGCTACCCCATTTGTGCGGTATAGGCTTTAAATAAGGGCTAAACGAAGTGCGGACAATGATATAGCTGAGCCTCCTCCTCCACCACCCTCCTCCCCCCCCAAAAAATTGATTTAGTTGAATCCCGCACTGAGAATGACTGCAGTGCAAGGTGTTGCCAAAACCCGTTAATTCTCCTGCAAAATACCTTGTCGTATATTTGGAAGACTCCAAGTCAGTTTATTCATCAACATTACCGTAGGTTTTTGCTAAACAGTTGTCATAAAAACAGGCAAACAGTCTCTTGGCAAACATCGCAACTCTAAAATCCATTATCATTTAGGAGCCCGTTTCTTCTTCAGCTAATGCATTTGGGGAGTGTTAATGCTCTCTATCGCTGCTAAATGTTCATAAACAGTAATAGAAATAAACCTGCTCATTATGCCCGCTAACGTGCTAATCTCAACACTTGCATTTAAAGGACTCAAATTATTCACAGATGATAACAAACGGCTCCCACTAAAACACGTCCAATTGTTCATTGAGAAATTATGAGGAATAACGTTCAACAGAAATTGCGTTGGTAGGGAAAGATCCTGCCACGAATTGAACTCAACGAATTGGACACAACGACAGAGATAGCAAGCGCCTCCAGGCTGGACCTGGGCCGATTCTGGGCCGAAGTCAGCACCGACCGGGCTGGACTCGGCGCAGGTCCGGCCCAAAGTCGCTTGCTATCTGGGTAGCGAACCGAAAGGAGAACCTGGACGGAAAGTGCCGAGCGTTTTATACACTGTAATGTGAGCTTTCACGCGCAGTTTCACGGTGGTTTTTTTTCTTCTTCACAAGCGTGCGCTCACGGGGAAAGGTGACCACAGACGCACGCGGTCCTGTTTGCGACGATCGCCACGGTTGCCCCTGCCGGCGAGTAAATGGACGTTAAATTAAAAAAACGGCGACCCCTAGAGGTCGTTCCTGCCGCGGCTTCGCCCCCCTTGGCGGAATGCCGCGGTGATTTCGTAAAACTTCGGTCACGAAGGGGGAAGAATTATGATTATGTTTAGATGGAAGGGAAATGTTGGGCGATACTTTCCACGCTGCGAACTGATCCAGAACAGAGACAATTTATTCCACCCCCACCTCCCCTGCACACCCCCCCCCCACCACTCCATCTTCTCTTTGGTGGCAGGCCTTTCTCTGGGTCTGTGTCGGGACGCAGTGGCACTCCTCAAACATCAAAACACGTTTGCCTGATTGAAAAATAACACCTGGAATTCCCGTCCGCATCCCATGTGTCCTATAAATAAACATGTAAATAACTAAATTTGCAGTTTCAGGGGGATAAAAACACAGCAGCAGCCGCCAGTAAGTTTAGGGGAGCAATGCATCATCTTTTCACCTTGAATATCCGCGGAGCTGGATGGGGACAAATCCCCGTGCTTGGAGTCAGCATAATGTTTGTGCGGTTGCGTTTCTATTTTTACACGCGCACACACACACATACATTTATATGCATATACGCGTAGGGACAGCACACATTTTGAGCCTGGTATACAGCTGTAATGCTCTTGAGTTCAGAGACAGCCGGAAGTATTCCCTCTGTGTTCCAGAAGTATTCCCACTGTGTTCTGGAAGTATTCCCTCTGTGTTCCAGAAGTATTCCCTCTGTGTTCCAGAAGTATTCCCACTGTGTTCTGGAAGTATTCCCTCTCTGTTCTGGAATTTTCCGTAACTCAGGATTTCCAGCTTCAGTGCGGCCCATCGACAGCTGCAAGTGTCTGATGTACTGCTCAGGAGCTGTCTCAGACTTATCAGTCATGTTTGCAATCGTCATGCTTTGTGGAGGAGTGACTGATGTATTCAAATTCAAATTCATGGTCTGCATGTTGCAACGGTCAGCTTGTCACCGGTGACGGCACGGTTTTCCCCTTTTGTTCCACAATATTTCAACTTCTTCATAAAATGCATTTCTCCGGATGTGTTCTAAAGATGGGGAGATTTTTTTAGAAAACTCTAACCATGCTGTGGAAGTTTGAACTTTACTTTTATTTTATTTTACTGGCATTTAGTGCCGAGCACAATGGTAAACCCATAAAAAAACAAAAAAACAACTTGATTGATTTTTCAACAACCAATTTTTTTTACAAGCAATCGAAAGGGGGATTAAAACATATTAAATGCATCTGCAAACTTCCCTCATTCCTGACACAGTATTGATCCCACAATCCTTTGTAAATTAAATGACTAATTAATCTCCTGTAGCAACGTACAAGTAATATGCTTGAGAAACAGGTGCAGGATAAGTCTATACGCACCATAGACTTCCACAGAGTGTGTATAACATGGAGGAAATGCAAAGTTCATCAAAGGACAGTGCTGCGTTTATAGGCTCTCTTACTCAAATGATACAAGAGTGTCCTTAAAGCCCCCCCCCCCACCCCACCCAACCTCAACCCCCACCCTCCCCTGGGGCGTGGGAGGTGCAATTACCCCTGATTGAGTTTGTCCTGCGGAGAGCCAATACAATGGCTGCATCGAGGCTGGCTCCAGTTTTTTGTCAGGGCAAACTGAGATTAGTGGACCCATTGAGAAACAGATCGTGTGTATCTGGCTGTAGCATTTTCATTAAAACGTCGGCGCTGCCTCATCTTAATTCTATTTGCACACAGTGACCTTATTGAGGTTTGCGATTACACACCTGACCAGTCTGTATGTCAGCAGATTAATGGTATCCATAGTTGAAGCAAAAAAAGAAAGAAAAAAAAAACATTTATGTAAATATATATTTTTTGACATTTTCATTTTTTTTACTCCCTCTTGTCCAAACACATTTCTTCCTGTCCTTTGTAATTACAGCAATGATAACAGCTGTGGTATTTTTGAAAGGATGCAAATGGCATGAATATAAAGGGGGATAATTTTTTCTCACTGTCCTCCCCAATGCCATTCTCTCAACTCAATTTCTATGCGTGCCAAATGTGTGAGTGTGTATGTGTGTGTGTGTGTGTGTGCGTTTGTGAATGGCAAGCCAAAAGCTCTTGAAAAGAGTATATGTGTGTGAGTGTGTTTGTGTAGAGTGTGTGTGTGTGTGTGTTTTGGTGTGTGCATGCATGTGTGTGTATGTGTGTAGTGTGTGTGTGTGTGTATGGGTGTGCACTTGTCTGGATGTGTGCGAGTTTGTCTTTGAATGGCAAGTAGTCTGTGTGTGTGTGTGTGTGTGTGTGTGTCCATGCATGTGTGTGTGAGATTGTGTGTCTGTGAATGACAATGTCTCCAAAAGCACTTGAAAATTGGCTGGTGTCTGAGGAGGGAGATAAGAGTGTCGGATCTGAGATAAAGCGTTTGGGGATTTAAGTGACGCGTGGAATTCATTTCAATAACACCCCCCCCTCTCCCTCCTGAAGGGGAACCTGGCTCTTTGTGAAGGGAGGCTGACGGACACTGCCTCACCTGAGCACCTGAGCACCTGAGCACCTGAGCACGACACAACTACCTGCTGACACAGGTACAGTGACAGAACGACAGGACGCAGACAGGGAGAGCCTGCTTTGCAAAGGACACATCGTTTCTGCACTCGCCATTTACCCTACAGCCAACCGCGTTTCCGTCTTACTGATAACGTCGCGAGAAGAACGCCGCTTCGTCGTGCTCGAGAATATTTATTTTCTACAGAAACACAAGGTTAATTTTGGTTCTCGCTGAATTCCACCAAACTGTGTTGAAAAATTCTTGTGATTCAAAGGTGAAGAGAAATGTTGATTAAAATGGCTAGTGAGAGAGAGAGAGAGAGAGAGAGAGAGAGCAGGCACCCTCTGGTATAGCAGAGTCTTGATGTGATTTAAAGAGCTTTCTCTTGTTTGTCCTGCAGGCTTGTGGGTGTGACCTGCATGCTGTGGGCATCTGTAGTGAACTCATTCTCTCTCTGTCTCTCACTCTTTCGACCCTCTCTCTCTCTCTCCTTCTCTCTCTCACTCTTTCTCCCTCTTTCGCCCTCTCTCTTGCTCTCTCTCTTCCTCCCTCTCTCGCCCTCTCTCTTGCTCTCTCTCGCTTCCTCCCTCTCACTCTCTCTATCCCTCTCTCTCTTCCTCCCTCTCTCGCCTTCTCTCTTGCTTGCTCACTCTTCCCCCCTCTCTCCCTCTCTCTCTATCCCTTTCTCTCACGCACTCTCCTCTCACACTCACTCTCCTCTCTCTCTCTCTCTCTCATCATTGAGTGCTGCTGTGAACTTATGTCACAGATTCACCCCCCCCCCCCCCCCCACCACCATAGACTCATTCTGTGTGATGCTAAACGTACAGCCGTCACCTGGTAACTGCTAAAAACACAGCCAGGTAACCGGACACATTATCGTCTTATTCTATTCATGTTAGTTCAATTCATAAATATGACTCGTCGGATATACTTATTGTTTAAAAAAAAAAAAAAATAGTTTATTCAAGGTTACCGGAGAAAAAAAAATGTCACAATGCATAACTCATAATTCATAGCGTGTTCAAAAGAGGTTCAAAAACGATAAAATCAACTCAGTGACAGTGTTATTGTGACACTAACAGAGTTGATTAAACTCTGAGAATTGGGCCATGTGCCGCCGGGTGTCTGTGCTATTTTATTTTTGTTTGTTTGGTTTGTAAGAAAACAAAAACTGGCGAGGGCGAGTGGAACTCTAAGGGGGCGGGGCTAAATGCGCGAAACCCCCGGCGACGCCTTCAAAGGGGGCGTCCCCTCCGCCCAGAGCATCCCGGGTCTCCTAATCAAGCCATCACACGCCCAGGTGACTGATCAATATGCATTACTGGCAAAGGGTGCGACAGCGTCGGATCCATTACAGCCCGCCGATCAGATTAAACTGCTCAGCGTTTGTTTCTCCCCGTGATTGATGGGCGGGGGGTTTGTGTTGTAAGGGTGTTAATGGCCTATCCGATCGGCCCGGGCCACACTGCACTGCAGCAGAACAGAGAGAGAGAGGGAGAGAGAGGGAGGAAGGGAGGAAGAGAGAGAGGGAGAGGGGGAAGGAGAGAGAGAGAGAGGAAAGAGAGGAAGGAGGGAGAGGGAGGAGGAGAAGGAGAGGGGAGAGAGAGGGAGGAAGGGAGAGAGAGAGAGAGAGAGGGAGGAAGAGAGGAAGAGAGAGAGGGAGAAGGGAAGGAAGGGAGAGAGAAAGAGAGGAAGGGAAGAAGACAGAGAGATAGAGGGAGATGAGGAAGAAGGGAAGAACAGAGAGAGAGGGAGGGAGGAAGAGTGGAAGAGAGGGAGAAAGAGATAAAGAAATAGGGAGAGGAAGAGAGAAAGATTGAGAAAGAGAAAGAAAGAGAGGGAAGAAGAGAGAGAACGACAGAGATAAAGCAATAAGAAGGGGGAGAGAGAGAGAGAATATTCCAGTCCATAAATCCTGCTGTAAGCACTGACGTCGTTTGGGCCGCGGGGGGCGTGGCCTCCCGGCGCTCGCGCGGGTCGAGCGCGGCGTTCCTCCTCAGCCGCGTGTGTAATTCTCACCCTGTCCGCCGGGCCCCTCGGCCGCAGAGGGGAACGGTGTCGGCTGAGGGGAACGGCGTCTACACCACAGGCGCGTTTCTCATCGGTGAAAAAACCCCAGCGTCGGGTGGGAAAAAAAACGTGTGTGTAAAGTGCGAATTGATGAAACGCAGTGGGCAGATGTGATGGTAGCAGAAAGGAAACAGGCATGTGATGTTAACCCTTTGAGGAGTAGGTCTTTTGGAATGTTATGGTTTTTTTTTCATAATTAGAAGTAAGTGTTCTAGAACTCCGTCGCGTTCCGTTAAGGGTAGTGATTATTACATCAGCATTATAATGTTCAATTAGTTAAAAACATTTATGACATTTGTTGATTACACTCTTAAAGGTTAATGTAGGCAGCCACGAATTTGGAAGTCATTGGTTTCGGTGACAAGTATAGAAAATACTTTACTAATACATTTCCCTATGTGAATAATGAAAATATAGCCAGTTTATGACATTGCAATATATTACACTCCTGTGCAATAGATTTGCCATTATATCTTTTTACCATTATAAGTCCACATATTTATATAACACAATACACAATATATTGCAGTATATATATTTCATTTTTGTGAGGGGCCATTCGTCTTCATCAAACATCACTTCAAATGTAATGAAGAGCGGGAGGTCTTGTAGTTGACCGCAGCGCTTATATACTGATATTTGACATATCTCTAGCTCTTGTGGCATTTGATTACCATGAGAGAGAGAGAGAGAGAAAAAAAACGCCTCCTTGATTAAATTGTAAGTTGTAAATTGTAACCGGCAAGGTTCGATGGCCCTATGCGATCAGGCGGTAAACTGCAACCACAGACACTTTCCATTCAGAGCTCAGCTATTTCTTTTCCCAGTGAACGATTCTCGCTTCCCAGAACATTACGGTCATCCTTCTAAACGGCTCAATTGTGCACGGATGGAAAGGGGCAGATCAACACTAAAACAGCGGTTTCTGTAAAACGGTAAAACATACTGCATGTAAAGACCATGGAATAAAAGCTGATTTTCTGTACTTCTGTCGCACAATCACATTTTGATCTCAAATCGAAATTCCTTACGTTTATAGCAAAAGTAACATTTCACTCTCCCATTAACATACTTTTGGAGGGCACTTGTCAAACAATAAGTACATTTTCTGGATAAAAATTTTGTGTTTTGTTGTCACAAGAAACAATGCGGGAATAATCGTAGAATGTTAGTCAGTTTTGTTTTTTCATTTAATAACAAGAAATAGGAAATGCACCTGCTGTGGTGGGAATGGATAATTCAGAGATATTGAAGATAATAATAATATTAAATATTCCAGTTGGCTGTAGAATAAGTCTCTGTTGTGACTTGCATGCCTGACCTCAATCACAGCGTAGGTGGCACAATCTATTACAGTTACATTTGAATTTGTATTTGTCAGTTAATAGAGCCTGGGAGGATCATGGCTTTTCTTTAAGCAGTGGAGAATATTGGAGGGGGGATATGGGGATGGGGGGCCGAATAGGCATGCCCCCTCCTCAACATCCTTCACCCCCCCCCCAACTCCCACCCCCGGTCCATGATCTCAACCCCCCCCCAACCTCATAACACCCACTACCCCCTGTCCAGAATCGGCCACGACTAAAACCTCCCAGTCCCCCTACCGCAGTCACGGTCTGGACCCCCAACTGTGAGTCCCCCCCCCCTCCCTGAGTGCTTAAAACTCAAACTCTGCCCATGGTTCCCCAATTGTTTTTTTCTTTCTTTTAAAAAAAGTAGAACTTTTCTTTCACTCCGAGCACCGGTCCCCATCCGCAGCGGAGACGTTGTCCCGGCCTGACCTCAGCTGCCCTGTCATCGATAGCGTAGTGCTGACGAGGCAAAGGAAGAAGGCTGGGAGAAGGGGGGGGCGACAGAGCGCCCCAAAAGCCATTAGTGAAACACGCCGTCCGTTACAGGGGAGGTCACGCCCAAGAGTCCCGGAATCCGCCTCCTAAAAATCGCCCCTTTGTGCCAACGGGTCGAGCGTGGTGGCGACAGAGTGCCAGGTGTGGCCCCCCCCCCCCGGCGCGTTAAAAACTATCGATCCCCGCAGAGCCTTTTTGACTCTGTTTGTCCGCGGGTCAGGCGCAGGGGTGCAGCCTGCGCTCACTGTAACATCGACGGAATAAAATTACGGTCTGCTGTTTCGAAAGGGGGGAGGGACAGGATGGATGTAGCACACTGATGCGTTCTGTGCTACAGAAACAATGCATAAGAAATAATGAAATTATGCATAATGTTTATCCAGTCTAATACGTGTTCTAATAATTAAGTCGGTTATGTTGCAGAAATCAAATTTTTATGATGTCTTCATTATTCTCAACCTTGTTTGAAGTGCTGGCGCTCATGGTACCAGTGGCGTGGCCCCAAGCTCACCCAGGCCGGTGTTATTACTTTGATGCTAATTACACCAATTAAGTTCACCCACATGCTCGTGGCTCCTCTTCCATTCCCAATTAACCTTCGTAATTGCTGCTAATGTACACGTACTTTCTCTGAATCCGTTTAGCATTTCAGGACCGCAGATGCCTCCTAACGAACGCGGTTTGCCTCCGGTCAGCCTCTGGACCGCTCGGTTTTGTTCAGACGACACGCTCGACCGTCACATCGCCGAAACGTGTCCCGCGCTCTGACCTCAGTGAGACGGCACCTGACAGCGGGAGGGCGGGGCCCTGATGTCAAAAACCCCGCCCCTTTGACGTCATACTCCATCCTCATCCAATCCGGAGCTTCGAAAGGCGGGATTGCATTTAAACGACTGCGTACGTCCACGAGTGGGGTGGGATGTGAACCCCGCCCCTCACGCATCCCTACGATTGGATGACCCTGCGTTTGGTGCAGTTATCCCACTGATGTGGTCCGATTCAGTACAATTTCATTTCTGCTGCTTTTCTCGCTTTCCTCAGTTGATTATCTTTGTGGTTCTGTGCAAATGGACTCACTGTATCGTTTCTGCAACTGCACGGGGGGTGAAGATGCAACTGTCAGGCGATCTGTCAAGCGTTACCTTCTCGTCTCTTTCCAAGGGCCTGTGCAGATACTTTTACGTGCCGTCTAACTTCTCAACACAGTCAATGGATAAAACAGGAAAGGAGGAGGGAGGATCTCTGTTTCAGGGAGTATCTTTCTCAAGATCTTTCCCACCGCCGGTGAATTAGTACGACAGGCCCCTCCCCTTTTCAGTGTTACACTCATGCTACATTCCAAACAAAGTGCCCCTCCATAGCGTTGACATCCTGCAGAACAGACAAAACATTTCGGGCTCTGTTTACATTGAGCTCCGGCCTGGCTCATTTTCAATCACCACTGAATTATTCAGAAAGGTAAAAAGCTTTCTGAAATTGGATATAAATAAAAAGAAGCTTACCTGATATATTTTCAATTTTATTCGTATTGTATTCTAGTTGTTTTTTGTGTTCCGAATCTTCCTTTACAGTATAAAGTGCATCTCTATTTTAAAATAATTCACATTTTCACTTGACGCGGTCACTTGCGAGATACAGTACTCCACCGGCTGATGACCGTGGCCACAAATTGCTACGTGACACTTTGGGGAAAGAAAAGAGGAGCGTGCAACCTGACAAAGAAACAAAGTGTGTTACAGAAAAGACAAGGTGACTTATTTGCCAATGAAGCTCTTGGGACTTTGCTGTGGGGGCCAAGGAACCGTCTCATGACAAAGCTGTCTCTCGGAGTGGGCTCTCAGCTGTTCACTGCGACGTCAAACCTCTGACTCTCTCAGTATCTCTCAATAAATGTCTCAATATCGCTAAAGCCAGCAGTTCATTTACTGCCAGATGCATTGTGGGTAACGACATTACTACTTGGGGGAGGCAGTGACTGAAGCTTGTCAGGAGGACTCGGAGAACGGTGCGGTAGTTTCTGAATGAACGTGCAGTCATGTCCATCCATGAGATGCTCCGGATTTTTCTTAAGTGGTCATAAAAAAGTAGTGTGTAAAAAATGTGTGTGTGCGTGTGAGAGTGTGTGTGCGTGTATGTGGGTGTCTATGGGTGTATGAGTATGCGTGCACACATGCGTGCGTGTGTTTGAGTGTGTGTGTGTCTGTCTGTGTGCATGTGTGTTTGCGTGTAAGTGCGTGTATGCGTGCACGCGTGTGTGTGTGTGTGAATGTATGTGTAAGAGTTTGCTTGTGTGCATAAATGTGTGAGTGTGTGTGTGTGAGTGTGTGTGTGAGTGTTTATGAGTGTGTGCGTTTATGAGTGTGTGTGTGTGAGTGTGTGCGTGTGTTTATGAGTGTGTGCATTTATGTGAGGCAGTCTTTTGGGAAACCATTGGGAAAGGCACATTTCAGCCGTGCTGAAACTCAATAAGCACCACGGTCAGGAAAAACGAATCGGAGAGGTCACCAAAAATCTCTCCGAGTCAGAGAACACCTTTCCCATCACCGCAGCGCCCCCGAGGACCAACTGCCCTGCACGGGGGAGGGTTGGAGGTCCACCGGTTCACCTTCACAATACGCCCACCCGAAAACATTCCTCCGTGTCAGTCTAGAGGACACCATCGGGCAGTTTTGCCACAGGTTTATGGACTTGTAAAATGTATAAAATTAGTTCTAAATTACAATTTAATTGTGTTACTTTAATGAAATGCGTCTCGATTTGATTTCTTTGCAATTAAAACGTTTTATCCCTTCTTCCTTTTCTAACACAAGGACTGTTGTAGAAGCTTGTTCGACAAGTTTTTTAAATTTATTTCTTTAGTTTTTTTTTTCAAAATACGAGTGCATATTACCTGCTAAGAATCATACCTGGTCTCTGCCCTCAGACTGTTGTATTGTTTAATAAATAATTTTTTAAAAAAGCTTAGTAATTTGAGTTGTAGTTACCCTCTTGAAAACGACACCGTGAACAGCATGTTGCCTGGAGACAATTAGTTTGTTAATTTGGGTGCTTATTTCTTATAGCCTTATGAATTGTGCATTTCCAATTAAAGGGGAAGGGGGGGGGAAACGTGAAGCCTGATCACCATTCAAGTTTATGTGCCTGTGCCTCTCTGCGTGTCACCAATTTTACTGCATGAGCCCCCCATTAGGCACCCGAATCGACGTCGTCTGAATTCCGATGGTCTACTTATCCCTTCCTCTGTGAAACTTTTGATTTATATTCCGACGGGCAAAAAAAAAAAAGAAAACTTTTCAAGAGATTCACTCTCCCAGGATTCATTAATGGCTTGTGTTTATGAGCCAGTATTTATGAATCTGTGGAATTTGGTTTTGGCTCCCGAATTTATGATCTGAAAGAGCTTTCCCTTTACAAAATGCAGTCAAGCACAAATAAGTATTTACCAGGAAAACCTACCCATTAAAAAGCACAGTAAATGCAGGCTTTATAGTAACATATCCAGGTGCTGTCAATATTTACAAACATAATTGTATACTTCTTTGTTTATTCCTTCAGACATTATTCAGGGGCAACTGACATTTTCACAACCTACCTTTGAATAATGCAAGGCAGGAACTGACATTTGAGCACCATAAAACATTTTAACATCTGGTTGAAAGTTCATTCTACAAATGAGCTTGTTTAGGAGCACAATACTTAAGAATGAACAAAGCCTGATGGTTTGAGAAGCTACGTTTAAGTGAGCTGAAATGTGAGCTGAAATGTGCATGAATCCGTGTTCATGCCATTTGTACAACTCGTGCTATTAAATTCACCACAGAGTGGAATGACATGTAGGTTAGTTGGTTGTCAGCAGACCTTCGATGGCAGTTCCGCTCAACGGAAAATGCAGTTTCTTAACATGAACATTCGGATCTGAACATTTTTAATGTCATCTGACTTCAAATACCTTGCAGTCTTCATATCTATTCAAATGCATTTTTTATCCTCACAAGAAGCACAATGATATTACCCTCATGCATAGGGAACTTATACTGAAATAAAACATATTTCAACAAAATTTGTGAAATTAGAGAAATGGTTTCTACTTTCAGACACTGCGCAATGCAATGCTGTGAAATCATTTTTGTTACATTTCCCAAAAATATTCATTATATATTTACAGTTTCCAAGCGTTCTCATTATATATATATATATGTATATATTGTGGCGTGGATCGGGGCATGGCTACACAGTGCCCCTCCCAGCCTTATAGGCATCAGCCGAAACCTGCCACCAGGCCGCCTCGTCAGGACCTAGGACAGCGTCCAACTAGGAAGCCCAGCCACAGGACCCTGGAGAGCGGCAGAGTGAACATTCCTCAACTCCCTCATTGGCAGGCAGCACACCTGCAATCAATGAGGCCACACAGCTGCCGCCACTCCAGGGAGATGGCTGGGGCCTCAAAAGGAGGCCGTTTGTCTCCCTTGAGGAGAGGGGTTTTGGGCGGCCGGAGAACGGTGAAAACTGTAAAATAACTTTGTTCTATTTTTGCAGAATCCGGCGGAGACACAGGCCAACATCCCTCTTCCTGCGTTGAAGAGGGATCCCCCCAGCGGTCTCCCGGACACCGTTATTTATAATTTTGTTCGCTTTACTTTAAGTTAATTTCCGACAGGAGATTTTGTTCTTGAGTTTGGTTTGGCGTTGTATATATACTTTTGGTTAATAAAAGGCCCTGTTGGGCTATTTTTCCCCAAACCTCCGGTCTGTGCATTTCTGTGCCGCCCCGCCTGCACCGTCACGCCCCGTGCGGTGCCACAATATATATATACATACATACATATATATATATATAGAGCAATATATTCCATTTCGACAGATAGGATATTTATACTGCCTCAAAGGTTCCATAGGGGTGACAGTGCAGCATGGTGGTTGGGTCACAGGGCTTAGGTTGCAGGTTCGATTCCCAGGCACTGGCACTGTATCTTAGTGCAAGATACTCAACCCAAATGACTTCAGCAAATACCCTGCTGTATGAATGGACTGTAAATGTAAAACGAACGCAAGCTGTACAAGCCCCTCTGGATAAGAGCATCTGCTTTATGCCTCAAATAAAAATAAATTGTTATAAATATACAGCGTGGTGAAGGAAGCGCCCGTACGATGCATGTTTTATAATCCTGCACCCAGACCGTTCTCCAGAACCAATTACGGAACGAATGAGAAGCGGAGGCGACGCCCGGACGCGCAGCGATGATTAGTCTAACGGGACGTTGTCGACATCGGGCTGAGGGAGCGTAGTGCGTCGCGCGTAGCGGTCGTTCCCGGCGCTGAGGCGGACGGACGGACGAGTTTTATTTGGGAGCTGTAAAGCGCAACGTACGGAACCGCGCTAACGACCGCGGTAGAGGACGAGCGAAAATCAGGAGGAGAGGGGAAAAAGACACCGCGGGACCTTCGACAGGCCACGGAGAGAGAGACCGTCCCCCGAGAGAAGCTCTACGAAATATATGGACGGGAACGGAATGTGTCTCCGTCCTTTTTTTTTTAATGCTTGGAATTGGGGGGGGGGGGGGGTGGGAATGGACGGCTGTAAGTTCAACATAAAGCTAGTTCGGTTGAGGTTTTCGAAATTCAAATGTAACTGTATTAGATTGTGCCACCTATGCTGTGATTGAGGTCAGGCATGCAAGTCACAACAGGGACTTATTCTGTAGCCAACTGGAATATTTAATATTGTTATTATTATTATCTTCAATATCTCGAGTAATGTAGTACGACGTGCCGTTTTTTTTAAATTTAGAGTTCAACATTTAAAAATCTGAATCTGTACACAAAGCGATTTGTAACCTTACACGTTATTGATGTGGCTGACAGGTCCCACTATTCTAACGGTGGCTTTGAGCAGCGGTAAAATGGCCCAGTGATGTCAGCCTGGGTAAAAGTGGAGAGCTCTGATTGCTATTCCTGTCTTACACAGAGCTGTTTTTCAACAAGAAACAAGCTGCATTCAGAGAGGACACTGCTCCAATCAAGAAGCACAGTTATTTCAAATATAAATAACTGATTCTGAGTGACACGCTTGTGTTTTTGGAAGCATACTTCACTGCTTTTGACCTCCGTCAAACAATGATGATGCCTGTGGCTGCAAACGCACAGAATTTCGCTAAAAATGAAACTACCCTGCCGTGTTCACGATGGGGTGGGAAGGTGAATGAGAAGTCTATGGATCAAACACAGAATGTTTAAGGGCTCTTAGTATAAGTATTATAAAAATATAACTACCTTTATAGTTTTCAGCAATTTGCAATGTCATGACAGGATCATTTTAAGTGCTATGATATGGAAGGTAAAAAATTAATAGACTTTGTGGTTCAAATTGCAAGAGGGAGGTGACTGTTCTTCTCCCGAGCAAAACCTCAGTTTGCCCTGGTTTAGCTACAAGAAACCCTCCAAAATTTACTGAAAAAATGTATTGATCCAAAGGTATCAGGTTGCCATTATTTGACCCCAGGAATGGATGTGTGTTAAACCAACAGATGATGAAGCACATGGGGAGTCTTTCAACTGTATCCTCTGTACTCCTCTGTTTTTTAAATCATGGTCCAATAGTTGCTCGACCCAAGATGAATCTCACCCTCCCTGAGCCTTATGGATGTGGTGATGCATTATGATTACTGCAGCTATGGGTAATGTTTCCAGTGCCAACGTGACGAGTCCTGGTTTGTGTTCTCAGATCGCATGCGTAGGCACTCCTGCCTAATTATGATTTTCCGCAACAAAATCTGACGGGTGGATGGGAATCTCGCTCCATATTTAAGCAATAGATTATTTAAATGGGGGAAAGAGAGAGAGAGCAAATGAAAGAGAAAGAGTGAGAGAGAGAGAGAGAGAGATAGAGAAAGAGCTGATATCGGCACATTGCTGGTGAGTGAAGTGGAAGCAGAATCTCCTCAAAAGCTGATGACTAAGGACTGGAGATGGAGATGAGGAGTAAATAGGAAAGCGTTTTCTCTTTTCCCTACGCTGCTCCTAACCCAAGGTCCGAGGATGCTGGGAAGGGCAGTTGGGTTGCCGTGACGACGAGCCTGCGTCCTTAAGACGCTCCACCCCTTTCTCTCCGCATCACCTAACCTGGTCCCGCCAAAGAGCGATGGCGGGAGGTCACCGCTCTCGCGAGAGCCAATCACGGAGCTTCTCAACACGGCTTCAGACCACCAGCATCCCACGATGCCTCAGCTCTCTGAACTGAAAGGTGGTCATTTCCTAAGAACAGTTCTAAAGGGGAAATAAAATCCTTGTTTTTAGCTGTTTTTTTTTTTGTAAATTTTTTTTTTGAAATTCCCAAAAAAAAAAGAAGAAGAATTTTAATACGCAACACACCAAGCTCAGATGTACACAACATTATGGCAAAACAGAATTAAATTAACTTAATTCACAGGTGCGAGAGTACGAATTGACAGGGGAAGTCAAATAAAGAGCAAATCCATACATCTGTCACCATTGTGTTCACCAGCATGTGTGGCTCAGCTTCTATCTGTGAGGCCTTCCTCGCAGTCTGAAGCTTTGAGCCTTTCCCCTGTGCTAACAGATGCACCTAGAAGGAAACTGCAATTGAGTGGCTAAAATCTCTTTCCGCCAGCAGTGTGGGTCTACACGGGTCATTATCCAGGTAGACATGGTCATGCCTCTGGCTTGTGTAGCCTACTAAGATACAGTTGTATATCTTTCCAACGACACTAGTGTATTTTGACAGTAGTATTTTGAAGAAATTGTGTGTAGCTCAGCCAAAGATGTTTTGAAGTGTATTTTCTGCATTGTCCATGTTTCACTGTGTGAACGTGACTTTCCATCATATGAAGTGAAAATGTCGGGAGGAATCGGGATGGAGCTCTGAGAAACAGTTTCACTGACAGGATAACCTCTGTTAAACAACAAGGATACATAACTTTAGTATTATAAAACTAGAGAACATCATAATTCTAATCTGATTAAATAACTTCCAGAGACCTGGCATTTTTAAAATATAATACAAGCCTCTTAAATGACAAAAACATGTTGGAGTGAAAATATTTTCAAAAACGGTACTCATTTAAGTTTTATCGAATTAACCTTGTAGTGTGGGTTTCAGCGTAGTATAATACATGGCTCTTGAGACCAGACCAGAGATTTGCGTCCCCTACAGGGGACAAAAATTAATTTCCAGGTGTTAGGAGGATGTTGCAGATGAGCTTAACCTTATCAGCGCTTCAGGGCACAGGGAAAAGATTCAGAATTCATGCGCAGGAGACATTAAGCACGTGCAGCCCAGTCCCAAAGTCAACCGCGCACCGTGGGGTGACTTCAATCGGCTAACGTGTGACCGTCAGGCCGTAAATGCTAATCCGAGACAAAGAACTTTGGGTTCACGAAGCGGCGATCGCTTATGACCGTGTAGTTTAATAGCGCATGTCATTATAGCGTTAGTACCTCCCTGTCCTCGCGGTCGACCCCACTAAACGCAGGCCTTAATCCTGGCGTCCTTGAAGCATTACGACAGGGTCACCTGTACAATGAATCACAGGACATTTTGGTGGGGGAAAAAAATGTAATAATTTCATCAAATAAAACACGAACTATATTCATGGTCACATGTTTGGCCATTAATATATGCAGTATGATGTGTGATGTGCCGTCTGACCGAACCCTCTCGTTCCCTGGGGAACGCAATCGGCAATTTGTGCTGTGCTCCATATGAGGTCATCGGCCACAGTTGGCACTGGCTTGGTCCCAGTTCAATCCCAGGCTGTGGTACCTTAGTGTGGCACCTTAACCGAATGAGCCATACAGGAGCCCCTGTCACCTGCCATCACAATACTCCTCCCCCCCCCAACCCCTCACACCCAGAAGGGAATGGAAATGGGGGGGCCAAATAGGATTCCCAAAAGCTCCGGGGCAACTCTCGGTAGAAGATAGGTGAAACATAAACTGCGATACTAAAATCCACCTTCGGATACGCGAGATCGCGAGCGAGCTCTGCATGTCTGCCTGAGTGTGAGAGTGTGAGAGTGTGTGAGTGTGAGAGTGTGAGAGTGTGTGAGTGTGTGAGTGTGAGAGTGTGTGAGTGTGTGAGTGTGTGAGTGTGTGAGTGTGTGAGTGTGAGAGTGCGTGAGTGTGAGAGTGTGTGAGTGTGAGAGTGCGTGAGTGTGTGAGTGTGTGAGTGCGTGAGTGCGTGAGTGCGTGAGTGCGTGAGTGTGAGAGTGTGAAAGTGTGTGAGGAGAGAGCGATCAGTGTGTGTGGGACTCACACGGAGAGACACAGCACAGCACAGCAGGCGTGAGACTCGCTGGATGAGGAGTAAAGAAGTGCGGGTTTCAGTGTCACCCAAAACGCGTGCAGTCAAATGACCTTGCCTTGTGTGTCAGTTAACGAGCTCGCTCACAAGCTCCCATTCCCGAAATTGAATCCGTGAGCCTAAGGATGCGTGTCAGGAGAGATGATGTAATTGTTTACGTTTGAGGTCATGTCATGCACGCCCCCCGGAATGTTCCGCGGGTTTCTACGGACCCTGTCGTCGCCACGTGAACGCTACGCTCATGAAAAATGCATGGGCCCTGATTGCCGTTACCGAAACCGCACGGAATCCCCCGCACCCTTTTAGGAGATTGAGCTCAGTCACGTGCCGTATTGAAGCCCCTCTGTCACAAACTCATGGGCAGGCTTACTGAATTTTCAGCATGGCGACCAACACTAACTGGATCATGTTCCTTTTCTTTCTTTCTCTCTCTATCTCTCTCTCTCTCTCCCCTGCTTATTTTATTATTAGGAATTATGTGGAGGGGCTTAAGACGGTTTGGAGTTTGGGATGGGCAGTGTTGGGGGGGGACAGTATGAGAATCGTAATTCAAAATGGTTTTGGGATTTTGTGTAACATTTTCTTTTTTTATGGTGTTGTGGGTGGTGGTGGTGGTGAATGTGCAGCCCGAATGTGAGGGTCAGGGGGTGAAGGAGTGACTTGGCCCTTCTTTTCCCTGGTTTTTAAGTCGTTATTGTAACTAGATGTTATTAAGAACATCAAAGTCAAAGTCTCTCTCTTTCTCTCACTCTCTCTAGTTCTCTCTCTCTCTCTCTCTCTCTCTCTCTCTCTCTCTCTGATAAAGTGCGGAAAATTCAATCCACTCCAGATTAATAATGTGCAACTGTACTTTCTGCAACCAAACACTATAAAGCGGACACTATGTTATTAGTATAGTGCTTTTTACAGGGACCCATCCTGTCAGTGGCATTTCACAGAGGAAGAAGACATCTGGCGGGAGGAGAGACGAGCTGACTGTTGGTCACTGTTACAGAGCATTGCAGCTTCATTATCAGCCTCATTAGACTAACGGCTTCTGATCCTAAACGAGGAAATCTACGTGACAGTCCTGTTTACGGTCCCGTTCTGAATTAAGGGGAAGAACAAAAAAAACAAAACAACGACGGCTAAATGGTGATGACAGTGAATTAACTGGAAGAATAAATCTGGCCAGCGTTGCGGCAGGCGTCAAAATGTAAGCCCATAATGCGATTCGTTACGAAACGCCGGCGTACAGTGAGTAGCTCGTCTAGTCTAATTTGTTTTTCAAAATACTCAATTTAGGATAGAATGCCAGGTGTTATCAAGCTGCTCTGCAGATAAGACATTACATTACATTACATTACAGGCATTTGGCAGACGCTCTTATCCAGAGCGACGTACAACAAAGTGTATAACCATAACCAGGAACAAGTATGACGAAAACCCTAGAGAGAAGTACCTAGAGAGAAGACGTGTGGGAAAGACAATGGGCCTCATTCACAAAACATGCGTACGATCACATTTGATTGTAAACTGTGTGCAAGAACATTTCGGCATTCATGGTTTTTTTTTCTTATCTGTGTTTGTTCACGGCTGTTTCCTTGTGGTAATCACATGAACAGGACTGCGCACAAAATTTACAGCCAGCATTCGGCATCTCATACACCTGGGATACGCACAAAAACAAAGGTCATGAATCCCATATTGGTTTTTCGTAAGACCATTTTTAAGAACAAAAGGAAGAATAATTTAAGAAAAGTTTAATAATCATTGCTTATAGTTTGTATTCTTTTTTTTTGAATATTTAAAAAACACACACAAAAAAAAGCGCCTGTGATATAATATAATGGTTGGTGAAAAACGTGTCATGGACCCTTAAATGATCCATTATGAAAGGCTCGATGGCTTGGCTGAGTGATCGCTATGGTGATAAAGTTTCTTATGTGTGGCTGATTACTTGTGGAAACGTGGTGGGTGGGTAGGTGGTGGCGGCGGGGGGGGGGGGGGGGGCAGGTGTTAAATGGTGACTTTGTGTAATAGTAGGCCATTTTCATGGAATTCAATGCAGGCTTATTATAGGCACAGTATGTATGGGACAATAGGCTATGTTTGAAAGGAATATTGCTCACAAGTACAGAGTTACACTCAATATGCAGTGCAGTGTTAGAGGACATATGATTTAAACATTTGATGCACTACCATATAATCTAATATTTGTTTTAGGATGATGTTTTTAATTTTATATGGCAATAATTTTCATTGACGGCTACATGCTTAATAATACCAAGTATAAATTTCACCTCCCAGTGCAAAAACTAAGGAAATGAATCACAAAATACTGTTTTTTAAGTGAGATTTTTGCAATTGCCAAAAGCCCCAAAGACAGGAAATGAAATTGATCAGTCTTAACACTAACTTCAGCCTGCTCTCTCTCCATCAAGAGGTATCAGCACAGATCTTTCAGAGCAGCTACAGCTCTGAATTTGTCTACTGTACTTCAAGCAACATTGACTCACCACTGGGCAGATTGCAAGAGATTGCCAATCCCTTGTAGGCAATCCTCCAAGAACACACATCAATCAGCCTTCCGCTTCCCTGATTGGAGACCGCGCCGCATCCAATCCCAAGATGATGATTTTCAGGAATTTCAGAGAGAATTCAGGGATGTGGGCAGGGGTAGGGGTAGGGGTAGGAGCAGGGGTTGGGGTGGGGATGGGGATGGGGTGGGGGGGGGGATTCTACACAGGACAGGGCTGGGGGTGGCTATAACTGCCTGTGAAACGATGCAGCACAAATCTAAGCACAAACAGACACATAAGCATCAGTGCCAAAATGACCCAATGGCTCCTCCCCACAGGCAAAAATTACACAGAACTAACCCCCCCCCCCCACCACCAGTCCTCTATTCAAGCTATTCATCACACTACTTCCTGCACGCGTGATGGGATTTGTACACAGAGGGCCTGGACGTAAATTTTTATGTGTTTACATTCTGCCTTGTCTACATTAACAACACTGTATACTTCATTATGACTGGTAGGGTAACAGACTGACCCTGCTAAATATGTCCCTGCTTCATAACAAGTTTTGCACACTAATATATAATACAAAGGAAAAACTCGCATCCTATTTATCTGAAACTGTTTTCATAAAACAGGGCTGCTCAACCCTGTTCCTGGAGATACACCATCCCGTAGGTTTTCTCTCCAACCCTGAAAAAAGCGCACCTCGTTGACATCGACAGCTAGAGATCTCGTTGAGGTGCTAAGCAGTAGAATCATAATCATAAAGTAATAATAATAATAATAATAATAATACATTTTATTTATAAAGCACTTTTCAAGCAGTATCTGAAAGTGCTGTACATGTAGTGAGGTCAATACACAAAAAACAGTAGTACACTTTTTAAAAGAAAGAAAAATAAAATAAAATAAAACGACCAGTACCAGGAACACAGGTGTACCAAATTACGGTTGAAATGAAAAAAACTTCAGGACAGTAGCTCTCCAGGAACAGGGCTGGGCGGCCATGTCATTACATATTTGCCATAATACCAAAGACTACAAGGGTATTCCAATGGACCCCGGGGGTGGGGGAGGGGGCTGAGGGCAGAGTTTTAGGAGTTTTGGGTTTAAAAAAAACATGGAACATGTCTACTCATCAGGCCTGGAACATGCAATTATTTAAAATACTTTAAACTTTATATTCCGGTAGAAAATATTTTACTGAATACTTTATTTTACTGGGAATTTACAGGTACAGTATCTGCAGTAGTGTCTTCAAATTTTTTTTTTTGACCAGCATCTGAAGAGCTAAATAAATGTCTGACTGAGGTCCGGCGATGAGCGACGCAGAGAATCGATCCGTATCGATGGCTGATCTGGCGTCTGTCGTCGTCACGAGAGGGCACGCGAGCGGCTGAGCTCACTGTCCTAAACAACGGCGCGCGTAAACTCCCAATCAATCAGGCCAAACGCCCCAGGAATAACAATCGGACGTCTGCAGCTTATCCCGTGACCCGCGACAGTGAAGGATTGTGGGTAGCAAACACTTTACGTTTTGATGAATGCACGCCGTCAGGATGTGACACGCATCGTGCGGGGGGGGTTTCGTATTAACCGCACGTTAGTCTGACAGGAGAGAGCAAAACAATTGTTTTGGGTCACTAGGTCGTTTCTTGTCGATGCGATGTGTTGTTTGGTCTAGCACTGCGGAGTCAAACTCCAGTGCTGGAGGGCCGCGGTGTCTACAGGTATTTGTGGTTTCCTTTCAATCGCCAACTAATTAACGCCATGAGAACAAGCTGTGTGGAATCTTAAATGACTTTTAATGAATCACTCGTGCTAAAACACACAAAAAAAACCCCCCCAGCAGACACCGGGGTCCTCCAGGACAGGAGTTTGACACCCCTGGTCTAGCAGGATGCTTTCCAGGGTGGTATCGAAACAGCGCCCTCCTCAGGACCGAGTGGGAATAGCAATGGGTGAGTGGAGTCGAAATGAATCTCACAATGAGTGTAATTAGCTCTGGCCTGTCAATCACTCAATGTGAAACAGAACGACTGGTTTCACACCTTAATGAAAAAAATACACATCATAGCTCCACCCATTCTGTGGCAAACGAAGCCTTGGTCTACGATCGCTGCAGAGGAAAGCTAATTTGATCCAGTTAACACAGCGATTAGTTGACCCGGGTGGTTAAGTGTCTGGGGCTGGAATGAAAGCCCGCTGATATCGAAGCCCTCTTGGGCATGGTTAGTTCAATTATCGATCACTATATTTAAATTAACTCTCTCTCTCCGAGCCACTAACGGCTAATGTCAAATGTGAAAATTTGAAATTTAAGCAGTTGGCATGGTAGTAGCTGGGCGTAAAAAAAGAGGGAACGAACCATCACTCCTGTTCATGCGGAGGAAGAGGACCTGGAACATAAATTGAGGCTGTATAATTGTGAACCCCAAAACTACAATTACTAATAACCCAGTGAGCAAAAGTCAGAATTTAGATGTCTAGAGAGGCTGGAAATTTTGTAACTAATCGAC
The DNA here is from genome assembly GCF_018555375.3 of Anguilla rostrata. Lineage (NCBI taxonomy): Eukaryota > Metazoa > Chordata > Actinopteri > Anguilliformes > Anguillidae > Anguilla > Anguilla rostrata. The sequence continues at coordinate 79,354,055 of NC_057933.1, read as the reverse complement.
TAGGTAAACCCAAATATAAAAAGAATGTACTCGGGCATAGCCCGGCGATGTCCTAGTCGGCAAGAAAACTTTCACTTTTCAACTCAATGCAGCCGGGATTTCACGTGAATGCCTTAACGACATTTCACCGACTTTTCGCCACAAAAACGTTCGTTGGGAAAGCGGGAACACTTAGTGTCACCATGCCTTCACTGGAGGATGATGTGATTTTGGCTCGACGTTAGTATTTTTATTTATTATTTTATTACTGTTTATGCGGCGGCTTCTACAATATCCCAGCCCCCTTTGCTGTGCTCCATCAACACCATTTCCAAGGTAAAGCTTTTTAAAGTAATTTGTGAGGATTATGTTGGATAAAGCATCCACCTGGTTCGTGGCGCTGCAGTTTGTAAAAAAGGCAGAGGGAGGCCTGTTAGGAGGCCTGAAGCGTCACCATTGGTCAGGAGTCAGGAGCAGCTCGCGGTCGCACCACCTGACTGCACGTTTGGCTGCGAGCCCAGGCTATCACGTTAGCGCTGGCGTCCTCCCCATTTGCCTCGTCGTTGTTGTTCAGATGCCTCCCCTTGCCCATAAACAAAGCAGCCCTCTTCTGGCAATTTGACGGGCTATTTCAAGCCAATCGCTGGTTTTTTCACCCAAGCAGGTATTTTAATCACTTTTTTTTTTTTTTTTTTTAAACCACAAGTTATTCTTTTGGAGTATAAGTTTTAATTAACAAAATTAATTGTTCGACACCAAAATCTGACAACCGCCGGTTTTCAAGTGAAATGTTCCGTGCCGCTTACAAAACGGTTACTTAAAGACGACATTAATCTGACGTTCTCGCTGTTCATCATTGCGACTCGAAGCACCGAACGGGAGAGACAATCGAGGGGGGGGAAAAAATTTTTGCTCTGGAAATATAAAAAAAGGCCGGTCTGTGTGGGTCTGTCTGCCCGGCGATTGCGCGGGTCGTGCATCGAAAAGCAATTCGGCCCAAGCGCATTGGCCGCTCGCCTCTCTCCAGCACGCCCAGTTATCCGGCCGGAGCGGGCCTAATGGCTTATTCATAACTGCGGACGGGCGGGCGGGCGGGAGGCTGTTAAATCGACAGAGCTCTCAGCTTTTTTGTCCTCGTTTTGTCACGAATTGCCGATACGCTCGGTTTGACGTTTCCCCGCCGGTCTCGGCGGGGTGTTCGGAACGCCGTTTTTAACGGCGGATCGACGGTGCAGTTGTGGGGGGGAGGGGGGGGGGGGCGTGGGGGGCAGGCGTGCGCACAGGACAATCTGTGTTTTGACTTCATTTAAAAGGTTGTTCGAATTCAACTTTAAAGACTGGCCAAACCCACGACCGATGGACATTCCAGAACGTGGCCCACACAGCGCCTGCTTCAGGTCATAGCTTTCACCTCATATTACTCTTTGAATGTTTCTAATATGATTGATGACACCATGACAACGGACTCTGCTGCGTGTGCGTCCCGACGTCAGAGATGTCAAGTAGATGGTCAGCCAGGCATTGGACTTTAATGGTTAATACATTTGTAAGAATGGGTGGCTTGGTGGTGCATTGAGTAGGCCACACAGCAAGAAGTCTGAGGAGCTTGAATCCTGGGCCAGGGGGGGGTTTTCTGTGTGTATTCTGCGTGTTCTCCCTGTGTCCATGTGGGTTTTTTTTCCTCCCACGGCCCAAAGGCGTGCAGGGTTAGGCTAATTGGAGAGTGTTTATCTTGGGGAGTAAATGGTGTGGGGTGGCCCATCCAGGGTGCATTTCTGCCTTTCACCCAGTGCATGCTGGGACAGGCTCCAGCCCCTTTGCGAGCCTGACCAGGAGGAAATTGTTTAGAACATAGATGGATGGAAATTCGTAACAGAGATGAGACTAAAGGGTCACACACACACACACTGCGATATCGCTGCACAGAGTAGCCTGTACCACCTTAATTGCAGAAAAAAGGACCTTTATTAGTATTTGATATATATATGGTAGCTTCCCAAGCGCTTTGGAGTGAAACCAACACCACCAGCATTTATATTATGCACTGGCTCGGGTTCAATTAGCAATCGTTTTTACAAATTAGGACACACTTTAAAACAGCATGACCGAGAGGTTCATTCATAGCGGGCCCATCCTGGGACTGTCTGGAACTGTGCCTGGTGGTCTGTTCATTTAGGTTTCTCTCCCTCTCTCTCTCATACACTCTCTCTCTCCCTCTCTCTCTCTCATACACTCTCTCTCTCTCTCTCTCACACACTCTCTCTCTCTCTCTCACACACACACTCTCTCTCTCTCTCTCTCTCTCTCTCTGTCATACACACACTCTCTCTCTCTCTCCCGCTCTCTCTCATACACACACACTCTCTCTCTCTCTCTCTCTCAGATTAAAGCTAGAACTCCACAGATCTAATCTATGAAGCTTTTCATTTCACTGCTGTCTGTGCAGTAGCTTCATTTTGTGCAGTTGCCTCTGCAAAAAAAAAAGAAGAAAAAAGGAAAAGAAAAAAGACAGAGACAAAATCTCGAGTCACTGAACCATGTGCACAGGCAATTAAGGAAGGGACTAAATGTATATCACTGGTTTAATTGCTCTTTTAAAACCAGTGCAGACCTGTAGATTATCAGGGCTGTGCTCCCAGCGTGGAGAGGAGTGGTTTTCCCGATTGGGAAATCACGATTTAGTAATGCAATTACGAAACCCTTATTACATCTGCTAAGTTCATTCGGGAACCACCGCAGACAACACTCATTTGAATAAATTGATGTTTTAAGATAATCAATGAATAGCTATTGAGAGCGATTCCTCAGTCCATAAATCTAAGGCATGCCCGTGTCCGGAGATGCATCGGACGTTAAAGACACACACCTAAAATCGAGGGCATTTCATCACTTTGAAATGTACACTGAATTGATTTTTAGAGTAGTACTTTAAGGGTGTGAATTGAACGGGGGGGGGGGGGGGGGGGGTGGGTTGGGGGTGATGGGTTCGTGACAGAACGTTTCGACTCTCCTCAGAATCTCATTGTTTTGTGCGCGAACCCAATATTCGGGTATATTTTCGGTTCTGGACAGCATTTTTTTATTTTTTTTACATGCTGCCAGCTCATTGCTCATTTCCATCTGTCTTATTAACACAAAAAAAAAGATGCAGAAAATATTAGGATGTAGACAGTGCTGCTGATGCTGCAGGATGCCCTCTCTCTGCGGGCGCGGTCTGAAAGTCAATAGCTTTTAATTAAGAGTGAACGCCGAAAGAATTTGGTTGTGGGACGAGGATCAGTTGGCGCCTCACAGTGTTATTTTTCCAGCCTTTAAATTAAATTGAACCCGATGTCAATTAAAAAAAAAATGTATTTATTTCTTTTTTTTTTGTACTATAACAGATGTTCCTTTTCTAATTTATACTAAATGGCATGGTCGGGCTCTTGTCCGTTCGCCTGTCGCTTGCGCAGGGAAACAGCTCGCGTAGCCAGCCACCGGCGATGCCATTAACCGCAGATCAGTTCTGTCGGATATAAGCACTTCCTTGATTGAATTTTAGATGAGGCCAGGACTGATGCGTTTATTCTCTCACAGTAAAAACAAATGCAAGAGCAAAGTGGAACAGGGAACCTTTGTTTGTTTTTTTATTTAGGCTATTTAGGCTATTTATTTTTTTTAACGTGTTGGTCTTTTACTTCGCTACGAAGCGCTTTGTCTTCTTTGACGAAAGGTACGCTAAAAATAAACTTTTTGATGGACAGGGTTGTCCATCACTGCTGATCAAGCTGAAGGTTATGACACTACGTGAAAAGTATGGTTCTGCGGTTGTAATGCACTGGGAGATATGACAGAGTGGCTCAACATGTGCAGGCGTGTTCACGGTGAAACTCTTGGATTAATTAGGATACTCCACTGAGTACTGCAGCCAAAATGTCATACTTTCAATTAAGAACACAGAGCATATCGAACAACCGGACAACAAAATTGTTGGGCTATGCATTATGAAAGTATTACGACAGGGTTATGACATCTGTCACAAGGTGTAATGAGCTGTTATGACAGGTTATGTCATGCTCATGGCTGTGTTTTGTGTGCATTCCAGCACGGTGCCATCGAGTATTTTCATACTTTACTGTAGGCCAGTTTGCAGTGCGATACTACCTTTATTCTTTATGTTCTTGTTCAGCCGTTCTGTCATTCTTCGATGGGAACACTAAATTCGACTCAGACCCTGGGACTGAAACACAGGAAGACGGATCGCTTTGATCATTCCTGAAGTTAATGAAGCTGGTTTTGGTGGGCCATTGAGATCACATTCATAGACTGAGACTGAGTTTCCCCAGGAAATACGTGCCTTTGAGCAATGTGCTATCGAGTCTTCTGTCCAAGCGTGCGGTAGCTCTCTGAAAATGGGAAGAACTTTAAAAGACAGATTTTCCTCTGGTTTTTAAAATAAAGAATTATACGATGTGGGATTCAAAATAAATTATCAACTAGCTATAAAAAAAAGCTGATGTAAAAGGTTATTGCTAGTGTTTACAACATTGCAGTAGGCTAAGTAAGGCTTATTGCTTATTCTGTAAAAGTTCTGAATGTTCCGATCGCTTTGTAAATAGGTCAGAATCACACGTATACTTTTCCCTCCAGGGTGGGATGTGTTTTAAAGATGTTCACACCCTGACAAAAATGTTGGGATCGCAGCGTGTTCCCAACCGAAAAAGCACACGGAGACACGGCTCGGGGCTACGGCAGCGTGCTGTGGTCCCGCCCGTCCGCGACCTCTGCTGTCATCTACATTTCCATTTCAGTCCTGCTGCAGCTGCTCTCGTCCAAGGCAACTTCCCTTTTTTCAAGTCATTGAAAAAAAGGAAGTTGCTTTTTTCAATAACTTGAAAAAAGTTCAAGTTAAGGTCACTTGCTCAGGGCAGCGGTTAGCGCTGTTGCCTCGCAAGAAGGAGGTCCCGGGTTCGAGTTCCGGCTAGCTGGGTCCTCTCTGCGTGGAGCTTTCACGTTCTCTTCGCGTTCGCTTGGGTATCCTCTGGGTACTCCAGTTTCCCCCCACACTGAAAGACATGCATGTGAGGTCAGGGATACTCCTGCCACTGACCTTGCCCAAGGCACTGGCCTCAGAACTGGAGCTGGTCCCCCCTGCAGAGGAAAAATTACCCCACAAGGTTCAATAAAGTACAATTTTAAACATCTGGGAACCCAGAATAGAACCTACAAATGCTGGAGGTGCAAGCCAAGTTCCCGAGCCATTATACTACACTGTCACGCACATCTACCTGCGCTGGATCACAGGACTAATAGAAATATGAATCATATTCGGCATCAAAGAGAGCTGGTCGTCGGATCTGTATTCGTAAAAAAGCGGAGCAGTTAGCTTCGGGAGCAGGTAAACCGAGGATGCGTGCACCTTGTCGAACTGAAGAATGAAGTAAAAGCTCTTCGGGGGGAAGACGATTAAACACACCACGGCACTCCCATCATGCACCATGGTAGGCCCAATTCCCTGCACGGCCTGGGACAAATTGAAGCAAAATTTTTCCAAGAAAAATGGATCGGCGCTTTCACATAACGTACCCGATAAGGAGATGGTTTATACTCACATTAAACGTGTACACAACAGTATCGGGTTTTGAACTCACCAACACTGTTTGCCAAAAGAGTAATCGAAAGTATTTTCTTTTGCATCATTTCCATCTCAGGCGGGGCGGGGGGGCGGGGGGGGGGCCTCTCTTTGACGTCCGCCAAATGAGTTTGGCAGAAGGAGTTTTGTGCTGAATGTAGATCATTTGGAGGGTGGTGGTGTAGTGAGCAGAGGGGGGCAGACGGGGAAGCTGTTCTGTAATGCAGGGATGAGTTTATACTGTATGCGGGCCCTGCAGCTACAGCACCACGCACTGTTAACACACACCCAAACACATCAATATGCATTAGAGAGAGAGAGAGTGTTTGTGTGCGTGTGTGTGGTGTGTGTGCGTGTGTGTGTGTGTGCATGTGTGTGTGTGTGGTGTGTGTGTGTGTGTGCACGTGTATGTGTGTGCGTGTGTGTGTGTGTGTATGTGTGAGTCTGTATGTGTGTGTATGTGTGTGTGTGTGTGCGTGTGGTGTGTGTGTGTGGAGATTATTGACTATTATCACAGAAATATCTGTTTTCACCATTATCCAGAGCAGAATTCTCTAGTGATTGTACGTGTTAGTTATCATAACATGCTTCAGTAAAATTTATCTGGCACCTTCTTGTGCATCTTCAAAATTCAAAATTCAAATTCAGGAATAAAATAGTTAAAGTATTTTAAGTATTTTACTTAAAATATAAAGTGTGTGCCATATAAGCGGTATATGGCTTTGTTGCTATATACTGTAACTCGGGTATTTCACAAGCCAACAAAAATAAACATTCAGTCTAATTTTGCATGAAGAAATATGGATTTTGAACATATTGTACAGCGCGTGGCTCCTCTCTCCCTCTAAATTACAGCGTAAACTCCAGAGTTTCCAAAATCTTTACGAGTTGAGAGAGGCAAATAAAATGTTCGTCCAACTCACAGATGAAACGGGCGGCGTCTGATGTAATTAAGACACGACGTATTAGTGGACGTTAAACCCTCCTTACTGCATGTGGTAAAAGTGCTCTGACTTCATCACAGGGTGTTGAAGTGACGCGGCGTGGCCCAAATGGACGAGCCTTCCTCCGCCACCTCGGTGCCTGGGAAATATTCACCCTGGAACTGCTCAGTGTTCGCACGCTCGCTGCTCGTAATAGTAGTAGCAGTGGTAGCATTAGCAACAGTAGCAGTAGTAGCAGCAGTAGCAGTAGTAGCAGCAGTAGCAATAGTAGCAGCAGTAGTAATAGTAGTAACAGTAGTAGTAATAGCAGTAGTAGCAGCAGTAGTAATAGTAGTAGCACTGCTAGTATTAGCAACAGTAGCAGTAGTAGCAGCAGTAGCAATAGTAGCAGCAGTAGTAATAGTAGTAACAGTAGTAGTAATAGCAGTAGTAGCAGCAGTAGCAGCAGTAGCAATAGTAGCAGCAGTAGTAATAGTAGTAACAGTAGTAGTAATAGCAGCAGTAGCAGTAGTAGCAGCAGTAGCAATAGTAGCAGCAGTAGTAATAGTAGTAACAGTAGTAGTAATAGCAGTAGTAGCAGCAGTAGTAATAGTAGTAGCAGTGGTAGCATTAGCAACAGTAGCAGTAGTAGCAGCAGTAGTAATAGTAGTAGCAGTGGTAGCATTAGCAACAGTAGCAGTAGCAGCAGCAGTAGCAATAGTAGCAGCAGTAGTAATAGTAGTAGCAGTGGTAGCATTAGCAACAGTAGCAGTAGTAGCAGCAGTAGTAATAGTAGTAGCAGTGGTAGCATTAGCAACAGTAGCAGTAGCAGCAGCAGTAGCAATAGTAGCGCAGTGAGTAATAGTAGTACAGTGGTAGGGACATACAATAGTAGCGCAGTGGTAATAGTAGTAGCGTGTAGCATTACAACAGTACAGTAGTAGCAAATAGTTCCTTGCACTGGTGCCTGAGAACAGTAACACCCGGAACGCCAGTGCAATAGTAGCAGCATAGTAATAGTAGTAGCAGTGGTAGCATTAGCAACAGTAGCAGTAGTAGCAGCAGTAGTAGTAGTAGCATGTGCATGCAAGTAGCAATAGTAGCAGCAGTAGTAATAGTAGTAGCAGTGGTAGCATAATAGCAGTGCCAGTGAAAGGCAGCAGTAGTAATAGTAGTAGCAGTGGTAGCAGCGTGCATGTAGCAGCAGTGTAGTAGTAGCAGTGTAGCATGAAGTAGCTAGCAGCAGTAGTAATAGTATTAGCAGTAGTAGCAGCAGTAGTAGTAGCAGAATCAGTAGTAAGAGTAGCAGCAGTAGTAATAGTAGTAACAGTAGTAGTAATCGCAGTAGTAGCAGCAGTAGCAATAGTAGTAGCAGTGCTAGTATTAGCAACAGTAGCAGTAGCAGCAGCAGTAGCAATAGTAGCAGCAGTGCTAGTATTAGCAACAGTAGCAGTAGCAGCAGCAGTAGCAATAGTAGCAGCAGTGGTAAAAGCAGTGCATGATTATAGCTTGTTTGCAAAGGCCTTTTTACGGCTTGGCCAGAGGATGGGACCAGCGGGCTTTTGTCCAGATCTTTTGAGCTGATTTGTGTTTCGGGGCCGCGGGACAGGATGTGGTCGGTCGGGACGTTTCATGCCAGAGCACGTCCTGCGTCAGCCGCAGATTTTACATCCGCGGGACAAAGCGCTGAGAGGCAGTAAATTGTTGCGTTCCTTATTTATTTCAAGAGCGGACCGGGACGTCTTTTTATATTTACAGTGTGTAAACAGTCTTGAAAGGTCACCGCACCTGTTTTGGACTGGCTCCGAGCGCACCTGTGCACGAGGGCTGATTTGTGATTTTGATCTTATACTGGGCCTCAGGCCTGTAAGTAGTGTCTCAGTGTTGGGGATGGTGGGGGGGGATGGAGATGGAGTGAGGGCGTGGGGTGGGGTGGGGGGGTGGGGGGTGTTGGGATTAAGGATGATTCCTGCCCTGACTGGCAGGAGCCCTCAAAAATATGACAACGTAGGATTTATAAATTTCATTTGTAAGTTATTGAAATTGACATTAATAACATATTTTATATTTTGTATATTGTACTTGATGAAACTGTTTCTTTGTCTGGGGCGGTGGGCAGTGGTGGTGGGGACCAACGTGAGATCCTTTTCATGCGTTGTTTCCTGAAAGACTCTCAACAACTTTTCTGGTCTTTTCAGTGGTAAAAAAGCACAACATATCGTGTGTTGAGTGCCTGTTACAGTTTCCCTTTGCTGTTGCTCTCGGTACAGTTCAGACAAATGGGAGCATCACATAGTTCTGCGAGGCCACGAGAGTCAAGCCGCTTCCGGCTGAATCAGCTGATGGCTCAGCCGGATGATGTTCGCCTATCACAGTACATTCACATAACAGGGCGGTCTACTTAAACAGCCTCCCTCTACTCATTCGGCTGCTCCTCCTGCATGCAAGCTTGCTGCACGTTGCTTTGTAAATCCCCTCCACCACCCCAGCTCCCTCCCTATGTGTTAAGAATTTGCATTGCTCCATCCCTATGTGTTAAAAAAAAAAAAATAATAATTTTTGCATTGCTGCTGGATCTGTTCTGTGTGTACCCCTCTAGGGGGGGTTTGGCTGCTGGCCTCCCGGCCTTATCCACGCGGGCTGCGCGGTTGGCGGGAGGGCTTCCAGAACAGAGCCATACCTCCAAACATAAATATATTGCCTTTATTGTCAATAAAGATCTTACTCTGATGACAGCGGTCCTGACTGAAATAACTCCAGTGTGCTGCTATCTGTCTTTCGGTGAGCCGCAGTATCAGCGGTGGCAGGCGCTGGCCCGACACCGCTTCTGCTGCGTTGCGACCGAGCGTAAAAAACAGCCCGGAGACGACACAGTCAGACACAAACGGTCCCGAGCCCGCTAAGTGCCGAGCAGGGGAGGAACGCGGTCCCAATTTCCCCCTAATGAGGAACGATTTCCTTTTGACCTGCTAATTAAGTAGCCAAATTGCTCGAGCTACTTTGAGATAACTTCAGACCGAAAAGTAACCCCTCATCTGCCCTCAAAAGACTTAGCTGCTTCTCACTTAATACAAGGAATTAGTTGCGTGAATGATTCAAAACCCAGGATAAAATCCAAATCATTCCAGAGAGCTATAAATGGACCTCATCGCCTCTTGCTGTTATAAAGGGGAGATGACAATCTTAGGTGAGACTGTGAGACCCGAAGAATTTAAACAACCTTCTATGGCCTGAATTTTTTTAGATGTGAAAGACTTCTTGGACTTAACTTGTAACTCACTCACTCTCTCACTCCTGCACTCACACACTCATTCACTCACTCACACACTCACTCCTGTACTCATTCACTCACTCACTCACTCCTGAACTCACTCACCCACTCCTACACACAAACAATCACTCACTCGCTCACTCACACACTCACTCCATTACTCACTCACACGCTCACTCCTTTACTCATTCGCTCACTCACTCCTGCACTCACTCACCCATTCCTACACACGCACACAATCACTCACTCACTCACTCACTCATGTTTAGCAAGCTGACAATTCTCCACAAGGGGGAGCTATTAGCACTCATGGTGCTTTGCGTCAATGGCGCTGTGTAGTCCTTGTTTGTTCTCAAAAGGAGCTCACTTTAAGTCAGACGGTTACCAAACGGTAAGGCAGGTGAGCTTGTACACCTGGGGCACGGTGTGTCCCTGTTTCACCCGTTCACTCACTCCTCCCCTCTCACCCTCTCTCTCTCTCACCCTCTCTCTCTCTCTCTCTCCTCTGTTTCCCCTGCGTACGCGGTCAGCACAAACAGGAGCTGTGTGGCACCTCGTCCGGCTCTGCTTGCGCAGCATTGCAAACAGAAGGTTTTAACGATTTTGCTTTCCGCTGGAAAACATAAAATTGAGGGAGAGAGGGAGAGAGGGAGGGAGTGAGGGAGGGAGGGAGGGAGGGAGGCGGCGTCTTCGGTTACGGGGTTTGGTTAACCTCCGACGTGCTGCAGATCGATGCCGTAGCTCCGCTAATGAAATTGTATGGATTTTCAATGGAGGATTGGCTAGCATTTCAGAACGATGAGCAAGAATTAATCCTTTTTTTTTTCTTTAAAGAATCTCATCCGACAATGGTTCTCCCGTTTTTTACTTTGATGAAAGCACTTGATCTGCAAGCTTTGGCAGCTTTGACGGGGCACCCTATGCAAATAGGTTTTATGTGCCCCCCCCCCCCCCCCCATGATAAATGGGATGAAATGTAGTTCTGCTGCTTTTTGGATGTTGTGTTAAAGGTCTGGGAAACTGAAATCTGCGACTTCTTTTGCTGATGTCAAATAAAATCAAATCAAATTTTATTTGTATAGCGTATTTTACAGCAGTTGTCACAATACACTTTACAGACAGCCCTGGCCTAAACCCCCCACAGGAGCAAGCCTAAGGCAACAGTAGCAAGGAAAAACTCCATGTAGCAGATCGGAAGATGTGTTCACAAATGGCCCAGAAATATTTTTAATTCAGTCCGTTGGCCGGGGCATGGATTCAGTGCATTGTACATCTTCCACTTAAAAGTCCGGTTCGTATGAGAAACGACGTGTAACGCCGATGTTTCCACTGCATCCCATCTGTGAGCATCGGCAAAATGCTCTAGCCTAGCGACGGGGAAACTGTTTGCATAGACGTCTCACAGACCTGAATGCTAACGAGCGCAGGACGCACGCCCGCCCTGTTCTTATCTGCTGAACGGGTCACGATAATCCAATAGCGTTTATTACAAGTCATAACGGTCATAATTGGGTTTAAAAAAAAAAACTTGAACGAAATGTTAAGAAGACAATCAAATTGTCACTTCTGGGGAATATAACCATAATTTGAATTCATCGTCCCCTGACCTTTATAGAAGATTTATTTCTATGGAAACGAAACAATGATGTAACATCCTCTTCCGAGCTGATTGACGTGTGGTCAGACCACAGGGTGGGGGGGGGGGGAGTCTCCTCCCCCTCCACTGTGATTTGTGGGGTTGAATCAGGAGTTATGTCAGCGATGGCCGTCCCCCCTGTGAATACGCCGTGTCACGCCTCGCGGTACTCCAGCTGATCCGGATTGGAAATCAATGCGTGATTCAGCCGCCGATGAGGCCTCGCTTTTGTTGATTTTTTTTGAAGGATCACAGCTGGGGGCCCCGCTGATGTCTGCGGACAAAACGTGTCGCTGACATCATCGTTTTTCTCTCTGTGGCTTGTAGCGCATACCCCAGCTGTATGCTCCAGTGTACGAATACGTCTTTCTGAGAATCCGGTGTTGGGCAGGGACAAGGGTCAGCTCAACCGTTGTTCTTGAGGTCTTGGATTAAACCAAAAGAAGGAAGTAGCGAGAGTTCGTTCGGGCAGGATGCGTGACATCGACAAAATTGCAAAGATGTGTCCGTCGTACTGAAACTCCGATATTGTGTTCTAGAAAACTCCAACTGAGTGATGGGGTCACACACAATGTTGGGATGGTCAGAACTCGAGCCGGAGACCTTCCATGGCTGGAATATCTTTGAGCCAGTCTAACACACTGATCTGCCAGAGTGATCTGCCTTTAGGCCTCTCTGTGTGTTAATCTGAGATGCTGAGCGGAGTGTGTGTCTGTGTATACACCAGTCTGTCCAGCGGCCAGGGATTGGAGGACATGAGCCTATCCACACATGCACGCCACCCGCCCCCCCACCGCTGCCCTCCGACCCCCCCACCACCAAACCTCACACCCACACCCCATCATCTTCTTGCAAGGAAGTTAAAAAGCAAAAACATGTTCAAGGTCCGTATGAGCTCTCAGTCTTTCATGAACCAATAATAAAACAGTGATAAAGAGAAAGAGGGAAACAGAGACAAAGAGAAAGAGTGAGATGGAGGCCGAAAAGGAGAGGAAGAGAGGAAAAGACAGCAATAAGTAGGGAGAGATACGTCACCACAATTGCGTAAGTGTATTAAACTAACTTGTTGAGTATCCCTTTTCCATAAACTGATAATAATAATTCACTTTTTTAATGGAACATTTTTTTTTTTTTTAAAGAAACGTGCGGCTTCCGGCCACATATTGCAAAGAGAGAAACGGATGGATGTCGGCAGACAGAGAGAAAGAAAGCGAGCGAGAGAGAGAGAGAGAGAGAAAGAAAAATGCTACAGCATTTTTGGACACCTTCGCCAGCAATATGTCCTGCCTCAGCCTCTTCTGCCAACGCATAGCAACAATGAGCAAAACGACTCCACACACATGGCTCAAGGACGAGCTCTCAGTCTGTCTCTGGTATCGAGCATCGTCTCTGCACAAGCAAGCCACCTCTGCTATTATCACTGGTTGGACCTAGCAATTTGAAAATGAGCCTTCATTAAACCAAAAATAGGCAAAGCCACCAAAGGTCACTTAGTGACTCACTGATTTCAACCAATCATTGTCTTCGGCTGTGGAGAGCGTCTTTTAAATGGTTCAAAGTTCAAACACGCCAGTGATTGGTTGAGAACTACCATAGGTCATTTGGTGACACGTTGATTTGAACCAATCATTGTGTTCCACTGTGGAGAGCTTCTTTTAATTGGTTAATACATTGAAATGATTGCCAGTTCATTATAACCCCACCCATTATTGAGTTCAGGAAGAACTCTCTCTCTCGTCGCTCTTAGGGTGGAAGAGCAGATTCCTGTTCTGACCAATAAGAGCGTCCCGGCAGTGCGTTTTATAGAGGACTCATAGGCTAAGTGACTGGATGAGGAAGGAGGAAACAATGGGATTAACCTTCAGGGCAAACCTTAAGCTCGTTTAATGGAGGTCAGAGATAATATGACCCTTTTCCGATTAAAAAACGAAAATAAAAAAAAATTCTGACGTTGACCGGAGTCAGGAACCCTCAGCGCACCCGGTTCTGGAGCGTCATGCGGTCAGAGTGAGCAGTCCTTCATTTCAGCTTGTGTACAGGAAACACCGAGCAGCTTTGCACAGCAGTGCTGTTTTAATGTGTTTTAACGTGTTAATTAACGTGCTCCTAATTTGTTTTTTATTTTATTTTTATAGCCGTCCTCGGTGCGCTCTCGTACCATTATATTTGACGGCTGTGTTCGCACTCTTCACGAGAGAGTCAGCCGCCTCGTTAATTAGCGCTGAGCTGATTATGACATCGCGCTTTGCCGACGAGGGGGAGACAGAACAGCTTTGTTAATGTCGAAGCTGAACTACTCCCACAAGACGTGTCCCGCGATGTGCACTTTATTTTCAGCGAACGTGTATGGCGGCCAGTTCGATTCACTGAAAGTCACGCAGGGACACCCCCTGCTAACACAAAATGTTGTCACAAGGTTGTGGAGGTGTTCTCACAGCGTTCCTGCGAAAGTTCTACATGGCAGCAACACTGTGAGAACGTATTGTGTTACCTGGGCCGTTGCACTGCTTTATCTGAATGTGTGTTCATGACCGGCCATTTCCAAAGTATGCACTACTATTTTCACCTGTATATCAGGTGTCATGCAAAATACTTTTTTCTTTTTAAGACTCTTTTTAACACACAGGGCCAAAGTTTACTGAGACCTTTAGCATGTGCAAGACCTTCTAGCACACACAAAACCAGTAACATGACCAATGATTGGTCCTGGTATTAGTATTGCACCAATCACTGGTTGTGTTATTAGTTTTATGTGTGCTGAAGCGTGTGCTTTTGCTTATGCTAAAAGATCTTAGTGAATCAAGCCCACAGTCATCTTCTTCTTCTTCTTCTTCTTTTTCTTCTCCTTCTTCTTCTTCTTCTTCTTCTTCTTCTTCTTAATAATATTAATATTAATGTTATTGTTGTTGTTTTTATAATTTCCTCTCTCATTAAATGAATCCCTTCCATCAGGTCAGCTTTCCTTTGCTGCAGAGAGAATCTGGATGAAAGTTTAGCGTTAATAATTTAGTGTTTTCTGTCTTCGCGCAGAATGCCCCGCCTCTGGTGAGCTCCTCTGGCGCTGGTAAATCAGTCAGGGTTTTGCCTCGGACGGATAGCCCTCTGTCATTGGACCTTTGAGCTACTGACCTTGCAAAAAAACGGTTCAGGTGGTGTTTCATATACTGTATCTTTATCTGCAGAGCAGGACAGGGCTAACTGGGGTTAGCATGCTATTTCTGTGTGCGACGCCGACACTACAACAGTCCAGTCTAGGTGGTGGTGATTAATCATTGCTTTCTAGAACCTTCCCTGGCCTCTAGAAAGGTGATGAATAAACATAAAAAACACACATCTTTGCTGATTTCAAGGAAATGAACAATGTTGTTGTTTTCCTAAAAACTTTCAACTTCCAAACTAAATTATGCAATCCACTTAAAATCCTATGCAGATGTCACCCCCCCCCCCATTCATACTACACCCATAACATTTCTGCCTGGCATGTAACTTATTTTTAAATATATATAAAATTGTGTTTTGAAGTCTGTAGCAGCGTTAATCCCCCCCAACCCCACCCTGTGGAGAAAGGATGCTCAGGAGTACAGCCCCACCCTTCCCCAAAACTGACACCCACCCAGAAGGGAGGGGACGTGTTACTCGCTGTTTGAGGGCGTGGCCTTTGATAATGTGGGGGCTTTGCTGGAATGATGGCGCTTTTGGGCAAACTCTGTTTTGAGGCTGGAGAAGGTTGAGGTGGGGTGGGGTGGGGTGGGGTGAGGAGGGCGGTCAGAGGATTTAGAAAACTGGCACTAATAACCCCCTTCCCTTCAGCGAGAGTGAAATATATCTAGAGTGTGTCTTCTTTGTTATATACAGCCCTGGCTAATTCAAGGCCATTTGAAGATGTAGCAGCTATATCTTAAAACAAAAAACAAAAAAACACTGATAGCTGATAGCACTTTTTTCCCTCTAACTTCCTAAGTGTAAGCATTTTCCCCCATAATGTATCCATTTTTTAAAAGACTTTCTGATGAAATTCAGCTCTACACTAAGCAAAGAGCAGTCAGTCTGAGAAACTGAGCTGCTGAGAAGGAGCCAGGCAGGACATCAGATCGATCTGTCCTGGGGGGGTGGGGGGTGGGGGGGGGCGAGGGGGGGGGCTAAAAGATGTAGGCCGTGACAAAGACTTAAGTTATGGCGAGGCCCCCCTCCTTCACTGCAAAGGAAGCGCAAATTATTAAGGTATTCCCATAGGTACTCCCAATTTATATAATAGTTTTGTAATAATTATATCAATAGGCATTACCACTATGCAGTTATTAATTGATTCATTGAACTTCAACTAGCTTTAAATAAATAAAAAAGAAACATTGTGGTAGTTTTTCTCTGTTCAAAAATAAACTCCTGGACTACTGTACGTCTTGCGAGTTTCACATTCATTTTTTTTCAACATGGCCTCTGTTTGCAAGATGCGGAGTGCGTGTGGCATCTTTTTTTCAGTTTCGCTGCGAAACGGTTGCCTCCAAGCCTCCCTGTCGCATTTCCGTCATAAATGCGAAACGATCAGTGCCACCTTAGCCTCGCTGGGACAGAGCACTGACGAGTGCTGTGTGTGATATCTTGTGATATCTCCCCCCCCTGATAAGGCGACGTTTGCCAGAAAAAAAATAAACGATAGGTAATATGTCTCAGACATCGATGCGGCAGCGTTCGGACTCAAAGGGACTGTGATACCGTCCCCGCCATGTTCTGCTACGTGACTCAGCGTGTCTGCTATGCGCTCGCGCTGCGACGGCACAAGATGTGCACAACATGGCCGGCCTCTCTGCCACCTGCCTTCTTCTGCTCTGCCGTATCTGTACCAAGGTTCAAGGACGACAGAATTTACGACGACGTGACCCCTCTGAGGTGTTAGGTCGCAGATAATTATGTGATTAGAATGTTCCTGACCGAGCATTCTATTGCTGATGTTACAGTCGGTACTGGTGGTCAAATGCAGTGGAGTTCTGGCACACTGACATAGAATTTTGTGTAGAATGAAAATAAAAAATTTCCGAAGGAAAAAAACAACACTTCAAAGGGTTAATTGGTGATTAAATATCTCTCCTGTATTTGCTCTGTGTGGTCATCCTTGGATGGGGCAGGCTTTAATGGACTAGCTTATATATGTGAAACAGGATCTTCTTGACACCTGGCAAAAAGAGAATTTTTAAGTTTTTTGACATAATACAAGTGTCCTGGATGCCAAAAACATATTGCAGTAAAAAACAGTGTCAAAAATATTATTTGAGTTGATTGAATCTCCTTTCGAGTGTAGGTCTCAACATAGTTGAATAAATATATGGTTCTTGAGATTAAGACCAGAGATTCATATCCCCTATAGGGGGGCAAAAAATCGCCAGGTTTTAGGAAGATATGATGGTTTATATACGACTGGGTGGGCAGGGGTAGAGCTCATTGCCAAGAGTACACGTTCGGCAAAAGCCACCATGATCCACTGCACATTTAACTCAGACGCGAGTAAAGGCGTTTCCGCCAATGGAAAAAGAATTCCCTGTCACCCGCCAACGAGCCGCGCTCGCACCGCTGAACCCGCGCGGCCCCCAAACCCGCCATCTGAGTCAGCTGGTACTGTGAGAGCAGGTCTACCGTGATAACTGCATCGGGGGGAAACGCGCGTAGAAGCAGAACCGCTTGACCTTTCCAAGTGCAGTAAACCCTATTAAACGAGGTGTAAAAGATAAAGGGTGCGCAGCCAAGGCCTCTGACACCCTGGTCTGTTCATCTGAAAACCTGTTTATTTTCTGCCAGGTGCAAATCCACCGCACGCTGCGCAATAATCATACAGCCGTCCTCTTTGCTCTTTAATGTGGGTTCCATTCTAGGTGCCAAGAATAAAAATGAGTGTGTTTTAAAAAAATGAATTTCATTCACATATCTATACATTGTTCTATCTGCGTGTCTCGAAGTCTGACTGTCTGTCTCTCCATCTGTCTGTCTGTCTGTCTCTCTTTCTGTTTGTCTGCCTGTCTCTCTGTCTGTCTCTGTCTGGCTGTCTGTCTGTTTGTTTGCCTATCTGTCTTTGTCTGCCTATCTGTCTCTGTCTGTCTGCCTGTCTGTCTGTCTCTGTCTGTCTGTCTGTCTGTCTGTCTGTCTGTCTTACTGTCTACCTGTCTGTCTGTCTGTCTGCCTGTCTGTTTGTCTCTGTCTGTCTATCTGTCTCTGTCTGTCTGTCTGTCTGCCTGTCTTACTGTCTGCCTGTCTGTCTGTCTCTGTCTGTCTGTCTGTCTGTCTTACTGTCTACCTGTCTGTCTGTCTGTCTGCCTGTCTGTTTGTCTCTGTCTGTCTGTCTGTCTGCCTGCCTGTCTTACTGTCTGCCTGTCTGTCTGTCTGTCTCTGTCTGTCTGTCTTACTGTCTGCCTGTCTGTCTGTCTGTCTGTCTGTCTGTCTGCCTGTCTGTCTCTGTCTCTGTCTGTCTGTCTGCCTGTCTGTTTGTCTCTGTCTGGCTGTGTCTGTCTGCCTGTCTGTCTGTCTCTGTCTGTCTGTCTTTCTGGCTGTCTGTCTGTCTTACTGTCTGCCTGTCTGTCTGTCTGTCTGTCTGTCTTACTGTCTGCCTGTCTGCCTGTCTGTCTGTCTCTGTCTGTCTGTCTGTCTGTCTGTCAGTGAATGAGGAACACTGCCAGGAGTGGTCTCTTTCCTCGCTGTGCTGCAGTGTGAGCTGAGTGTGAAACCATTTCAGCAACATGAAGGATCGTCCCAGCCGTTATTACATCTCCATTTTACATCCCCAAAGAAAACAAGCTGCAGTGATGATGTCATCATGCACTTCACTTTAGCCTCTTTCCCTGACAGGACAGAACGAAAGAGCTTTACATTATAGGGCTCTGGCATATTTGCAAGAATAATAAATGGGAATTGGACATGTTCAGCGTCACATAGGGAGCTACGTTTACAACAACAACAACAGCAATAATAATAATAATAATAATGGTGATTATTATTATCATTATTATTACATAATTTGGTCTCCATTAGGGTCCCCGTGTTATCTGTTAGAGTTGAATTAACACTGTTCGGAGTTTAATTCACACTGGTCATGTTACTGCGCACCTGCCTGTGTAGAGACTCAAAGAGCAGGATCCAGCACCTCCTTCTTCAGAAGCCTTCAGATATTCTGCATAAATATGAGGCTTGCACTCGACGGGGGCTTTCAGTCCACTCAACGGAACGCTAAATGGACCTCACTTAGAAAGTACCCCCCCCCCCCTCCACTTACCCTGATGGTTCTGGTTCAACATACAGTATGTAAGATGGGCTTAATTAAAAATGCATGGAAACCAAAGGCAAGGGAGCGACATCATCCAGTAAAAACCTTTCTTAATCGGGAGCTCGATCCATTACGCCTGGTTACTCAATCCCACGGTTCGAGCTTGATGCTCTCGCCCCGCCCGGCGTTGGCTTTTATGGCACTAATCTTTGGGAAGTCCGTGCCACAACGCTGGGATTTATATCTTCCTCCTTCAGCTTTCTTGTGATTCAGTCACATCTTTAAAAGGGACTCAACGGCATAATTCAGCGCCTCCACCTTTCTCTGTCTGAGGAACACGGGCCTTAATTGGACATTCTCCACTTACGGTTAACATCGAGCGAACCGTCTAATGCCGAAATCCGTGACAGAAGCACTTTCCGTGGAATGGTCCTACAGTCCTACATAAGAACCACATAATTGCATGATATAACAACCGCACGGCACCGGCGTACACATCCAACATACATCACAGTGATGCAGTGTTTCACATCCATGTGAAACAGGAGCACTGCCTGTGCATTTTCTTCATATTCAGAAGGCATCAAATAAAGCATTATAGAAATGCCAAAGCAAGGCCGTCACTTCCTAAGATCACTTCTAACGGGAATTACAATCCGAGTTTTTTCGGGGGGTTTTATTTGTTTTGTTTGTAAATATTTTTATTGAAATTAAAAATAATAACACGCAACACACCACAAGCTCAGATATACACCAAATCACAACAAAACAGAGTGGAATTAACTCACAGGTGCAATCCATACATCTGTTACCATTGTGTTGGCCAGCGGTAGTCAGCACATAGCAAAATGATGCCTTCTAATGAGATTGAGGCTGTGTGGACGATCCCTGTAGTGGCGATCCCAACGTGGTTGATTCAGATGTTTTAATTGAGCGATACGGCTATTGATGTCTTTCACATTTAAAAAAAAATCCATTCCTCTAAAACTTACATTTTTTTAAAAATGTATGAAGTCAGTCCTATCCACACAAGGACAATGAACACGTGGCAATGTTGCTCCCGTCGTCAAACCCATCGGAATGTTTGAATGGGCGTGTCCTGTATTCCTGGGCACTGGAGCTGATTGGAGGCTGGGGAAGGGAGGAGCTTATAACAACCTATCAGAAGCAATTCCCATTGTCTGAAACTTCCTAATGCATTTTTCACAACTGCTCAGTGAAATCTGGGGAATACCCCCCTCTATTGACAAATATTTTTATGAAACCTGCACAACCCTCAGGAGCACCAAGATATTCTAAAGCCTGAATTTGGTTCTGCCTTCTTCTTCTTCTTCTTCTTCTTCTTCTTCATCCTAAACTGTACATTAATGTCACTTAATAAATCAGCATAAACTGTACTCTCGTGACAACACCACTGCGAAATATGCTTTCTGAAAGGTGAAACCGTTCCCTGTCATGGTGTGATGGCTTTACCCAGTCCCTGACGTCCGACCTGACAGACAAGATTAGTAGAAAAGGGAATGACAACCACCCTCTCCCAGAGAGAGAGGGAGAGAGAGTGAGTGAGAGAGAGAGAGAGCAAGAGAGTGAGAGAGAGAGAGAGAGAGAGAGAGAGCTTGAGAGCTTGTCTTGGTTGCACAGGTATTTTTCCCTGCTGTCTGTTATCGCTTAAGTGGGAATGGCATCGATCCAAAAAAAAAATGGCGTCGATCCATTAGCCACCGTCCATTAATACATTATTTACATTTGCTGTTCCCCGCTTCCTGTTGTTGTTGATTTTTTTTTTTCCCCGTAGAGGTCAGTATTGAACTCCAGGGAACTCGCGGAAGTTGAGCGACTCGCCGCTCGTTCTGAAGGGCAGTCGCTCACCTTCACGGACGCGAGCGACCCAACCGTCCGGACGGGACCGAGAGAGGCCATTCGGCCAAACGGGAGACGCATCGATCAGAGAACGTGCATCGCCATTGATCCTGTCAGAAAGTCTAAGATGCCGAGCGTTCGACGTACATTGGAGACGCCGATTTGCAGTGAGTTATGGACTGTGCATTGGGTGGGCGACTACATCAAGAGCACAGTACCGTTTAAAAAAGTCGGAACTTCTTCATTAGCACTATATAGCACCTTCATAAGTATCAAATTAATAAATCCTTATGTCAGTAACCACAAACAAGTATACTGTATATGACTTGCCAGGTCATTTATTTATTTTACTTTATTTCTGTTTTGAATGCTTTTTTTGAATAACGTGACTCTTTTACCTGCAATTTGTGTTTATGCCTTCTTCAAAGTGTCTTTTTTTTGGGTGGGATTTAAATCAGTTTAACACAACCGCACACATACGGATGATATGCGTTGCAGTATCTTGACATCTCCACCATCGCTGGTGTTGACCTTTTCAGAGAGCGGTCAGAGATGCAGGCCTGGAATCCTGAGGGCTGGAAAGAATTTAAAATGTAACCGACGCATCATTGGTTCTGACTTCTGGCCTGGCGAGATTTATCGGCAACGCTACGACACGTGCTAATGAACAATGGGACCAAGGGCAGGGGGAGGGACGAGGAGTGTGGGGGGGGAGCAGAGAGGGGTGGGGGGTTATTAGCTGTCCGAGATTGCGTCGACAGAGCGGCAGTTTGAGCGGGAAAATGACGGCCTCTGGGCGAATATGCGTTCGGCTACCATTCCGGCTCAACTGCCGGGGGGTGGGGGGGGGCCTGAGACTGCTTCATGACACAGTGCGGCTTTCAATAACTACACTTTGCTCCAAAAGGATAATACATAAATCTAAAAAAAAATAATTAAAAAAAGGATAGAGGGATGCTGTGTTCCCATTTTACCCCCTGGGGTAACGCAGGAAAAAGGACAAACTGCCCGGACCACGCAAGCTGGGGATATATCGGGCTTGTCTCGCTCTTTTACTAACCCAGCGGCGAGTGTCAGAGCCGCATAGTGATCACGGGAGTCGGCTCGTAACCCTGGATGGAAAAGAGGGCCTTGGAGGGTGTCGGCATTTTTACCCTGCTGATGTGTTCATGTGTTAACCTGATCTGAATCAGGTGTCTGTTTAAACTGACGTTCAGTGCTGGGCAGTGGTTTAAATACGTGTAATAGAAGTATTACATAGTAGTGTCATGTCTGCATGTAGTTAAACTAGTAGTTACGTGACATACATGTTAAGGCTCACGCACACACACACACACGTGCGTGCGCAACTTTGGCCAGCTCAGCGGGCCGAACTCCAGTTTTTCCCCCGCTTGGGTACGCGATTTGAGAAGCGGTGACGAAGCGGTCGACGGAATGACCGCAAACGATCCCCGCCTCTCAGTGGGCTGAGCCGCAGGTTAACATGAAGCGGGGTGGGGAGATGAGCAGCGCATTAAAACTGAATCACCGTGGCGACAGAGCGTCGTGTCTCCTTATCACATCTGCCAATCAGCGCGGGAGGGGGGGGGGGGCCACACGGCGCTATACATTGATTAGCTGGTCGGTGCGTGAAGACCATGGATGATCCACAGCTGACGTTTCCTCATGCCTAATGCATTTACAGAATGGAGTTTGTGTGTGTGTGTGTGTGTGCGTGAGTGATAGAGTGAGAGCAAAAGTGTGCACGTGAGACAGAGAGGGAGATAGAGAGTGTGCGTGTATGCATGTGTGTGAGACAGAGAGAGAGAGTATGTGTGAGAGAGAGAGGTAGTGTGTGTGTGTGAGAGAGAGAGAGCAAGAGAGTGAGTGTGCGTGTGTGTATGTGTGTATTTAAGACAGAGAGAGATCTAGAGAGAAAGAGAGAGAGTATGTGTGAGAGAGAGAGGTAGTGTGTGTGTGTGAGAGAGAGAGCAAGAGAGTGTGTTAGTGTCTGTGCGTGTGTGTATGTGTGTACATACGCGAGTGAATGGAATCATTTGGTCTGGGCTGTGGGATCGATGGGGCAGAGAGGGGAAAGCTGGTTGATTTTAATGTTTAATGTAATGGCATTTTGCTGCGTGGCAAATGGCGTGTTGAAATGCTGCCAATAGAAAAATAAGGGCGCGGAGCAGTCAGGGCGGCTACATTGACTTGTTATTTCTCTTATGTTCCCAGCCCTACTTAACCCTGCCTCTGATTAATTTTACCTTCAGGTGAAAACTAAATGACTGCACGCTTGAACCCGAAGAATGTCTCTCCTGGCCCAGAGCACTCTCTGTCGGTTTCCTCCATCTCATTGGCTGTCTCCTGTCACATGATCACGTGATGGCTACTACAGAGAGAGAGAGAGAGGGGGGGGAGCAGTGGTGAGTTCCCTGGCCTTTTCACATCTCTCGTTTTAACTCTGAGTGAGACACAGAGAGAGTGAAAAGTGAAGAGTGAAAAGAGAAAAATGAGAAGGAAAGGGAAAGACAGGGAAAAGCAGAGAGTGGGGGGAGGGGAGGAGGAGGAGTAGAGAGTCCTATCTGCTCAAAAGGGGGAAAAAAGCAAAAAGCAAAAGTAATCCTGAATAATTCATCCGCGGACTTGCATAATCATCGAAAGGATAAAAGGGCCGGTCATACCTCCAGTCTTCATCTCATCCTCGCTAAAATAGGCTGACAGAACGCCAGCCCAAGGCCCGGCCCATTCAGAACCCCGACCTACCGCTTCCGACACCTCGCTCGTATTTTAACAAACACCCTCCCTGCAGAGAACGGCCTCTTGCTTAACTTTAAATCTCACGGGTGTGGAGGGAAATGAGGGTGGAGATAAGCCGAAAAAAAAAAAACCAAAAAAACTAGCTTAATTTCTCAGACTGTTGTTGGGGTAGGAACACCTGCTGGTTCAGGTCTACAGAATTGGATTCGATCAAAGGCAAACGATAAGCACCGTTGCTTAACTGACCTTTCTGTGGGCGTGGGCCATCGATTCCTCGGGAGTCGGACCGGGGGGGGGGAAGAGCACGCAGTAGTTTTTGGGGGTGATTACTTTCCTGGGATTTCCCTACTTACTTTATATATTTTTTTAAAGTAAAAAAAAAAAAGAAAAGATGTTGAGGCGCCATCGCGCCCATCTATATGTTAATGGGGTTTCGAATGTTGCCTTGTTCCGCAGAGTAATGGAAAAAAGCAGTCGGCTGTATATCAGAGACCGGCGGCGACGGGGACGAGGCCCGGGGGATGAGAGGAAGGCTCCTCGCAGACCGTAGATATTTCCGTAAGACGCGCCCCGTGATTACAAAGCCGCGGAGTTTGTTGATTGCGCACGGAGCGATTACGCGAGCCGGTGAGCAGCCACACTCGATTTACGGCCCAAATCACCGGCGATTTATTAAGAAACGACGCAGACGCCACCGCGTGCATCTGGAAACTTACAGCGCGCCGTGGCCGAGCGTAGAAGGAAACAGGATACTGCTGTCTTAAGTTTGTTTATAATCACGGCAATATTCAACTCCATTATCAATAAATTCATGTGTAATCAATAAAACTGTATGTACTTTAGTCAGTTTTGAATGAAATGCCATTTTTGTAGGGTCAGAAACGTCACCCATTCATGTGGATCTATGCATGTGTTTTTAAATGCTGTACACATACAACCACGCAGAATGCAAACCCACACACATACACACACACACACACACACAGTTCACACATACTTCAGGATCGGTGTTCCTTGAAGGTAATGTATGGGGTCCCTAACCAGATTTTATATTCAATATGCAATGACTATACTATATAGATTTGGGAAAATATTTCAAAATATAACGTTTAAAAAAAATCTCCTTCTTACCTTATGATAGGGTCCCCTGGATCAGAAAAGGTTGAACCCTCCAGAGGAATAACCCAAACACATATATTCAGCAACATTAGTCGGAAGAGTGACTGCAGCAAACGCAACAGCATGAGCAGGAAGCATTAAGATCAGATTTCAGGTAATGAAGATTTACATTTGTGTCCAGTACCTCTGAGTCGTGGTCCCTCAACTTGGTCCCTGGGGGACCCCCGTGTGTACGGTTTTTTGTTTCAGCCAATATATCGCTCAATCAAGGTTGTTGAACACATTTATTCTTTCATAATTTTTTTTTCACCCTTAAGGGGCATTGGTGGCTCAGCGGTAGAGCTCCTGCCTGCCACGCCGGCGGCATGGGTTCGTATCCCGGCCAATGCCCCAAAAACCCAGCCACCGGGGATGTGCAAGTCAGTGCATTCCTAGTGCTGGTCCCAAGCCCAGATAAATGGGGAGGGTTGTGTCAGGAAGGGCATCCAGCGTAAAAACATATGCCAAATCAAATATGCGGATCAGGATGATCTGCTGTGGCGACCCCGTACGGGAACAGCCGAAAGAAGAATAAAAATTCCCCTTAAACTTATTAACACAAAGCAGGTTTGGCTTATAATCATTTGCTTTGTCTTTGAATGCTTCGTTACCAGGTGGTTAGTTTTAGTGCCCAGGTGTCCACGCATTCAACAATTAGGAGACTATTGATTCACGTCGGTCTTAACAAACTAAGCACTAAAGCAAATATGAGACTCTTATTCTTTATGACATGCGTATCTTTTTTTTTTTTTTTACATAATTCCGGTGTAAGAGACTAAATAATCCCTCAAAACTTGAAGGGCATCAAATGAAAAACACAGCTTTGTTAAAATTCTGGAATTGCGACAGTGGTTGGAACGAAAACCAGCATACACAGGGGTCCCCCAGGACCGAGTTTGAGAACCAAGCACGATGAACCATCCAAATTTTATGCACATTATGCGAATTATTGAAAATTCAACAATTCAAACTCGCCAATTGGGTGCATTTCCATAAACTCATTTTAGGCAAATAAACGCACTGTGCACAGGTTGAAACGTCAGATTACGTCATCAAAAACATCCCAAATGGAGAGGGGTTTTCAAGAACTGCTTGCCATCTGAGAGTTAATAATAACTCTTTAATGCAAACTGTCCTTGGCAACATTTCTTGTTTTCCTGACGGCGATGACTTGGAAGTGCAATAGCCAATATTTAAATGTCAGAGGCGATGGCCATTCGACCGTGACAGGCGCCTTACGTATGGGAACAAAGCTGTGGAAAACAGCACTGGGAGGATGTGATCTTACAGATAGTCTTTGGATGCAGAACTTTATGATGTGCAATATGATGTTGTGCAGCACAATCTGGCACGAGTTCATACCCTACATCATAATTTATTCACAAATTCCATTTCCATCGCCATTTATCGAATGACCTCTTTTTGGAAAAATTTCAAACTTCACCTCTTTCTTTTTTCTTATTTGGGATTTTTCTTTGAAATTCGACATTTCCATTCAGCTTTTCTGATTCAAAACATCAAAATGTGAATAAAATGGCTCGACAGAAACATGGCTGCCTCCACTGAGCACTGCTTTGTTTCGGACACACTAGAACTTCATATCCTAAAGCGTTTATATTATTCAATCATTTATTTTGAGTTATATTCTATTTATGTGAGCTGTGCAATGTCACACACACATACATACACACTCAAGCAAATACACACGCAACACACACACACACACACACACACTTTAAGAGACTGCACATGCAATAGCAGTGTCGGACACTTTTGTATTTTTGAAAATGGCCTAAACTGTAGCCATTCAAGCCTTTTTCTCAGTTATTCCCTTTTTGAATCACTGGTTAAATGGTTAATTCACTTCATTCACTGAATGAAGATAAAGACCGTTATCAGCAACCAATTTCACCTTGCGGGGCCCTTCAAGAATTTCATTTTAACAGAAAGTATTAAGCTTTTTACGGAAATGCTATAAAACACATTGGCCCTACAGTATGTGGAGGTTATCGGACAAGTGAGCCATTCCCACTTCCATTAAAATAAGTAAATACATAAATAAAATCACACACAAAGCAAGCAAACACTTTTAGGAAATTAAAATGACTAGTTCAGGATCTCAATGCAATTAATTAAAGCGGCCTCATTATCCAGTGTTACGCCCCGGACGATTCAATAAAACGCATCACGCTCACAACATGCTTCAGGCATCCGAGCAGGCATGGCTCCTAGTTACACCCCCGGGAGGAGGATTCATTTGGCCAATCGGACTGGAGGGCACAAAACTCACAAGCGAAAAAACGTCTCTTTTGTATTGGTGCAGAAGTTTCTGACCAATCACTGCCCAAGCCCGAGCCACCCCCCCCCCCCAGAAGGCCACGAGTAAACACGGACACTGGCCGCGGTGTACATGTCAACAACACAGAGCGCTGGTGCAGGGTTGTTTGTCAAAGATTGGCAAAAGAGTTATTGCCGCATGTTTTGAAGGAGAGAGTGTAAATACAGCACGGGGGCCCTGATAAATGAGAAAGCGGAGCGGCTTTTATTGCGGGGTGAGGGGGGGTGTGTTGAAATATGTTCCTGTTTTTCACGTTTAGATACAGCCGCCACGTATCCGATTGGCTTCGTAAAAAAGCGCGCTTGAATA
Organism: Anguilla rostrata; assembly: GCF_018555375.3. Lineage (NCBI taxonomy): Eukaryota > Metazoa > Chordata > Actinopteri > Anguilliformes > Anguillidae > Anguilla > Anguilla rostrata. Next base: position 79,326,985 of record NC_057933.1, on the reverse strand, counting down.
TGTGGTCGATAATTCATCGGTCGGATGTTCGGAGCGGGTTTCGCTCTGTGCAACGCTTCTCGGTAAAGCTGTACATGGCAGGCAGTTTAAACAGAGCTGAGTCAGCTAAATTCCATCAGAGACTAGAGTGATGTATGGCATGGACGCAGATTGGAACTGAAAAGCTGCTGGTGGTTAGAAGTGGGTAAGTCTGTAACACGGATAAGGTTGTCTGAAGCGCTCTTCGTTCGTCTTTGTTTCTCTCGGTGTTGCTTTTAGACTATGCCATGAGCTGATCTGCTTTCTCATTCACTGTGGAAAAATGGTTATGACAAAAAAAGGGCTTAATTCACATCACTTTGAAGACTTTGTGCATTTATTACCAGTCTTAAAGATGTTCTAAAGTGTCTTTCACGCACGTAAACACACACAAATGCAGACACGCACGCACGCACACACGCAAGAATGCACACACACACACACACACACACACAAATGCATGCATACGTTTATAAAACGTGAATATGTTTTATAATCTTTTTTTATAATGAATGAAAGTGGTCCCTGTTCTTGGAAATCTCCAACCCTAACAAATCACACCTCATTCAACAGCTAGAGATTTCAGTGAGCTGCTAATCAGTAGAACCAAGTGTGCCAAATTAGGGTTGAAGTGAAAACCTAGAAGATGGTAGGAACAGGGTGGGGCACCGCTGATGTGTAGTACAGCATATAGTAATGCAGTACTTAACACCAGTCCATACATAAAGCCCCACATTTGAGGATTCGGGTATTTGCGTGAAGATCATTGGCCAACCTGTGACACACTCCTTTCAACTAACTCACAACAAGAGCATGCTCAGACTTGCGAACAGTATCTCTTCAGACTCCTCGCATGTTTTAAACGGGGAATACCAACTTCTCCCCTCTAACAGGCGTTTCAGAGTCCCTCAATTTAAACGCAACAGGCTGAAGAATTCTTTTATGCATCAGTTTATCCTGTTGCTAAACCAAAACCAGTGTGCTGCTAATTTAGATCTGAATCCAGAGGATATAATGTGATAAGTATGTTTGTCATGACTGTTTGTGATGTGTTATGTACGTCTATGATAAGTGTCATATGTGTAACTGTGGGTTTAATCTGTATGTAATCTCTTGAACGGAACTGCCTAAGGATGCAAAATGAATTTCAGTGCAAACTGACAATAAAGTTGTATCGTATCTTGTCGTATCGTATATTCTTTCATGGGTTAATTTAAGTCACAGGCAAAGGGGCAGTTTTTCTATTTGGAAGTGAAAATAAAACACAAAAACAACAACAACAACCACTTAATCTGTTCTCTGGGTAATTTGTCCATCTGAGAAAGGTGTAAAAGAAAGACAAAAAAAAAAAAAGAGTGGAGCTCAGCCATACTCAAGGGCATGTAGCGAATACACTGTTAAACTGATCGATGGCTTTAATATCCTCGTTAATTTTTTTTACTTCCAAGAGGCCATAAAACCTCGTGGTTGAAGAATTTTTTTTCTTTAACACCTCGGGTCATCTCACCCCAGACCTGCCCCAGCTGAGTGCCCCGTCTTTTAACATTTTAACATGTGGAATAGAGGGCTTTAAAAGAGAAATACGTCCCTTCGTGTCTCGCGGATTAGCTTCTCCACGCTACGGCGCTATCATCGTTAGCGTCCTTTCACTGCGGGTAATAAAAAGATTAAATAGAAATGGAATACCTATAGCGGAGATGTAGGGGAGGGGACAGCTCAATACCTATTCAAAGAGATGAGGAGGAGGGGACAGCTCAACACCCATAGGGGAGATGTAGGGGAGGGGACAGCTCAACACCTATAGGGGAGATGTAGGGGAGGGGACAGCTCAACACCTATAGGGAAAATCATCAGATTTTTGTGCTGATCCAGGCAGTATATGTGGGTTCCAAACTCAATAGCCATGTTTGTATCATTTCAGACACCTCGTTAGATTCATAGTAGAGAGGACAATCGAAAAATTTATTTCCGGAAATTAAAATAAATACTGTGATTAAAATACCAGTTAAACCTTAAATTAACGTATTGTGAACAGCGATCGTACATGTATGGAATATTAATGTTATATATTGGCTGTTTTTGTGGCCTTTTAGCTTGTACTTTCCCAAAATTCCATCAATGATAAGATCGGGACTCCGACGGCACCGATAACCGATAGATTTCACTGAACATTCGACTGTTTACATTTATGGGGTTCTGAACCAGTGACATCATAATAACTCTTACTGGTTGATTTTATGCGGTCATTTATGGCAGTTGGTTCTCTCAGAATTCTGACTGATAGCCAGGTCAGTATTTTCACTGGACACTTGATACATCCCGCTTTATAACTTCAAAGTCCCAAGTCATTTGTGAATGGTTTAAATGGATTAGACAGATAGAGAGTAGACACTTCATGCTACAAGCATGCTAAGGGATTTGAGTGTGCTGTGAAGTTGAGGTAGCAAACAACAAGGCTGAATCCTTCTGACGTAACTTACATAGCGACTGTATGCTCAGATCGCCTAGTTTCACTCACTACGGCCAAACGGAATCGATAAGGTTTCAGAAAATATATAACTTTTAAAGATTTAATTCAATCTTCTACTGGGACTTTTGCCGTTTATTGAGGGTGTGACAGAAAATTTCGGTGCCGCTGACTATAATCGAATGTTTTTCACATTTACCGTTCGATTGACCAAGTACCATTCAAAGTACATTTTTATGGGTCAGTACTGTCAGATTGTGCTAGCTACTTCACATTAACCTTGTACGGTGATCAATAAAGGCTATCAGCACAGTACCACTTAATTCTAGTCACTTCTATCACCACTGTAATGAACTAAAAAAGGCGACAAACGACCTTTTCTGTGAGAAATGTATCGTCAAGCTCACGCGCATACACTGCTGGCGACATTCTAAAGCTTTGTTTTGCCCTCCCTATTCATATTTAGATTTTAGCTTATTTATTCTCTGTGTGACTGGTTTCCGTTTCTTTGAAAAAGAAACAGTCGAAAGTAGATCTAATACGCATTTTGAAAAATTGAAAGATTTCCGGGAGGTGTTGACACTGCTTATGGTTTATAGCTACACTCTCAATGATCTCTGCCGTGACCAGTCTGAGGGTCATGTGACCCACAGTCCTGCTCCTGGGAGAGTCACAGTCTGCCACCGGTTTCTGTTTTCCCTTAAATATCAGCAGCCTATTCAGGCACGAGAAATCGGGTGACCTGAGTTAGCCGTGTAATCAACTGCTTTCACTGATCAACGGCCCTTGCTACTGAAGTGATGAGTAACAACAGAAGCCAGAAGGCCATGGGGATTTTGGGGACCCCTGGCTCAAGCATTCTCTCTTCCATTTCAAATGGTAAATGGTAAATGGTAAATGGACTGCATTTATGTAGCGCTTTTATCCAAAGCGCTTTACAATTAATGCCTCTCATTCACCCATTCACACACACACTCACACACCAACGGTGAAAGGCTGCCATGCAAGGTACCAATCAGCTCGTTGGGAGCAATTAGGGGGTTAGGTGTCTTGCTCAGGGACACTTCGACACGCCCAGGGCTGGGGATCGAACTGGCAACCCACCGACTGCCAGACAACCGCTCTCAGTGGAGTGTGTTGGCTTTGGCATCTGGTCTCACTACGCATAGATTGCTGGTTCAGGTCCCATGAAGAACATTACAATTGTGTCCTTGACTGAGACACTCAAGCAGAAGTGCTTCAGGAATTATAGAGCTGTGTAAGTGGCTGATGCGTGTTTAAAGGTTGATTCTGCGTGAGGTCGTTTTTCTGAGCAACTACATAACAAAATGATGTGACTGACCCACTGGAGCCAGTGTATGCTCCACACTCCACACAATTCCTTGTCTCTGACAATTATGGTAGCAACATATCTTGTGGTGAACCAAGTGTACGCGATTTAAATATTTTGTACCAGAAAACATGTATCGTGAGTTCAATTATGATGTCGTTTCTCACTCCAGGCTGGCTAAGGACACGTTGTCCTTAACACTGGAGAACAATCTCAATGTCATATCAGACTTCAATTAAAAAGACTTTGGCGTTTCATCGCTGAGTGCACCAGATAGGGATTGCAATGTTATACTTTTAATTTCCTTCAGCTTCAGTGCAATTACCTGCGCGTAGTCATATTCTCGCCTGCGTACCTCCAGTCTACCCATAATGCATTGTAATTACAGCGGAGTCATTTCCTTTGGCCATGACCCCCACGGTCAGTCATAAGTCCAGCGGCCCCATGACAGCACGTTCAAATCACTGATAGGAGTTCTGAAATGAAGAGTGGCATTCAATCAGGGCCAATGTCAAAAGAGGTACCCTTTTCACACGTGTGTTTCACGCGAGGCACAATGTCGCATGTGACATGAGGGCCGTCCTGAAAATACCAGCTCAAACCGGCCTACGCTGGTCGAGCTGGTCTCAGCTGTGTTTTCAACACTTCTAGCTGGCCAACCAGCTGTTCACCAGCTGACCAGCCTACATAGTCAGCTAGTCCACTGGTTTGACCACCAGCTTACTCTACCAGCTAAACCAGCTTTGACCAGCTTTGACCAGCTCTGACCAGCTACAGCCCGGCTAGAAGCATCGAAAACACAGCGTAAACCATCCTAAACCAGCTTAGCTGGAATTTTCAGCAGGGAATTGAGAAAACAAAGAGATTATGCTTCTGGAAAATGCAGGTAATAAGGGGAATACATTTGATGGTAAAACGAAACCGCCCCCCCCCATCCCCCCCTTCCCCCCTCCTCCGGAGCAGTGTGATGAGGTAGGAAGAGTCTCACGCTGAACGCTGCGGTGTTTCCTGTCCGGTACAGGAAACGGGAGACGGCGAACCGGGCACACTGCGCGCTTCTGATTGATCAGTTTACCGTAATAATAAAAAAAAGGGCCAGTCCTTGACCTTGGCTTGTGAGATTGCCACAGTAAAAAAAAAAAAGAGTGATCTCTCTGTGTTCATCACCACCAGCGAGATGCGAGGGGATGTTGGCTGTTGTGGGGGCGGGGGGACGGGGGCGGAGTGGAGGGAGAGGGATACACGTGCATCATGTCATTATTAGAAATAAACTAAAACATTACTTTTGAAAAAAATCCCCGTTGGGAATCTTTCAGTTCCTGGATTACATCCAACCAATTCTCTGAATTGAAATGGAAATCACATCTGGTGCCTTCGACAATACGTCAGTGCTTAAGTTGTGTGCATAGCCCATAGGTACGAGCGTGTGAGTGAATGGTGAGTGTGCCCTGCGATAGATTGGCGGCCTGTCCAGGGTGTATTCCTGCCTCTCGCCCAATGCATGCTGGGATAGGCTCCAGCACCCCCTGCGACCCTGCCCAGGAATAAGCCGGTATAGCTAACAGATGGTTGGACGCATGGATGGAAGTTGTGTGCGTAGCATATGAGCGTTAGCGTACACCAACTGGCCTTGTAGGCTAGTTACCTGCCATGCTAAGGAGTAGTTCGTAGGAGAGTAGGGGGGTACATCATCCCCTCTGTTTTTTTCCAGCCGTCACTCGGCAGCCTCCAAATCTGAATTGGGAAAGGGGATCAGGAATGGCAGGAGGGAGGGAGGGAGGGAGGGAGCTGAAGGAACAGCACCACATCGGTGAAGGTGGTGGCGGGCCATGTCGCCAGGACCCTGAAAGAGGGAGGGAGTGAGGGAGAGAGGGAGCAGGAGAGCTGGAGAGGTAGGTGGGGGGATGGCTAGGCTGAAAAGATGAGTGATCGCGCCCCCCCCCCTTTTTTTTTAATGACGGTGTCACTTTCCTCTCACTCCCGCTAGCTGTAAATGTTACGGACGACGGTGTCAATCATCTCAGAGATGGCACCCCCCCCCCCCGCCCCCTCCCCATTCTCACGTGCCCCCGAAGGGGGATTGGGGGTGCCCCCCGTTCCTCAATCAACCCAACTGTCCCCCCTGTCCCCTGCGGTGTCCACACAACGGCCGCCACATAATAAGAACCTTCGGCCGTAGCGCAGTAAATCTCAGCCCACTTCCCTTACCCCCCCCCCCCCCCCCCCCGCCCCTTCCCCCCTTCCCTCTCCCATCCTTCCCTCTCCCCCCATCCTTCTCCCCCAACCCTCCCTCTCAGCACAAGGACGGGCGCGTCCCAGTGTGGACCCCATTAACTGAGCCCCATTGGTGTGTGTTGGGGGGGGGGGGGTTTCAGTCACCTTCAGTACCTCAGAGTTCACACAATCCAAAGTCACGCAGCGTGTGTGTGGGAGTGTGAGCAAGTGTGTGTCTCTGTGTGTGTTGGGTGTGTGTGTATGAGAGTGTGAGTGTGCATGTGGGTGAGTGTGAGTGTGTGACAGTATGAGTGTGCATGTGTGTGTCTGTGTGTGTGTTGGGTGAGTGTGTATGAGAGTGTGAGTGTGCGTGTGTGTGTATGCATGTGGGTGAGTGTGTGTGTGCGTGTGTGTGTGCTCGACAGAGTGTGTGTGTGTGTGTGTGCATGTGGGTGAGTGTGTGTGTGCGTGTGTGAGTGAGTGTGTATGAGTGTATGTGTGTGTGTGTGTGTGTGTGTGTGTGTGTGTGCCAGCTCGTCCCAGGAGGCCCTGACATGCAGGCACAGGATGTGTCACAGAGAGACGGTCCCGCCTAATGCTTCGTGTTACATGTTATTTAATCCCAAAGGACGGCCGTTCCGGTCATCTTTGGCCCGCTCAGGATGTGTCGGTCACAGCCGCACAGTCACACCCCCCCCTCCCCGCCAACCCCGCTCGCTGCGCCCTGTCTGTTTGGCCAGGTCCTCATCGGTTTTTCCTTGAAGCACGTAAGACATTTCATGGCGGAAACCCCGCTAACTCAGCAAACTGGACGGATAGGCAACGCTATAATTAGTTTCGCATCCATTTTGCATAAGCACGCTTAGATTTATTACCGCTGATGCGCGGAAGAAGAAAGAAGGAATCGGATCGTTTCGAAGCGGCCGCCTCTGCTTTCTCAAAGAAGTGCGTCAAATCTGAACAGACCACGGGCTACAGCTGAATAAGGCTACTTAGCTGAAGACAAACTAATGCCCCAACATGTGCACAGATCTTAGGCGACTGTTTAGCTATGTTTTGCTCTCCCTGTTTCATAAAGCCAGTCCTTTTTTTTGGGGGGGGGGGGCGGAATCCCATTCGTCAGCAGGACTGGAAATCAATAGAGGCCCCCTTTGTACTCATTGACAGAACTAATCAACTCTTCTATGGGTGGCTCACCCAGCTTAACCAACAATGGGACCTGTGCTGGAGGGGGGCGGAGCTTGCTTATAGGCGATATCAGTCGGCAGGAAGTAAAAGCCTTTCCTGTTTGTAGAGTATTTGTGAGTTATGGCGGTCCTTTAACTGATGCTTCGTTTGCTGTTTCTAACCCCCCAGGGTGCCTTTCCCAACATGGCCCATTGTCAAAAGGGGCGGGGCTACCGGTGGAAGAGTGATTTATGAATGCAATAATGGGCGGGGCTTGACTGGACCAATAAAATTGAACTTGCTGTCCACAGGAAAATCATGACTGAGAAGGCATGACATGAGTTAGTTCCTATGTACCGGTTTTGGGTTTCATGGGCGGGGCTGTGTGCAGCAAATCGCATTCTTTAAACACAATCCATTTACAGAGCTGGATATTTGCTAAAGTCATTCAAGGACATGTCAGCAGTGCCCCACTAAGGAGTCAAATAACCTCAAAGTTACAAACCCAGTTCTCTGACCAGGCTAGACAGCTAAGCCTTGCTTAACAGGAACACGGCGCACCCAACCAAACACTGGAGTGGGATTTAATGTTTCACATTTTAAAGATTGATGTCAGTCTTTTAAAAAGACATTGGCAGTAATTGCACGCTTCTGCTGGACAAACGCTGTACGATAACGACTCCGGCCCTAATCCTGAAGGCCATGTGATGTAGCACTTCCTCTCTTTTAGAAACGAGCTTCTTCTTCTTCACGGTGCGACTGAGCGAGCAGGTGCACAATCAAGCGCTTACTCTGGCTCTTCATGCACGGATGCAGCTGCCGCCATTTTGACCGGTCTGTCATTACATTGCATTACATTACAGGCATTTAGCAGACGCTCTTATCCAGAGCGACTTACACAACTTTTACACAGCATTTTACATTGTATCCATTTATACAGCTGGATATACATTGAAGCAATTCCGGTTAATTACCTTGCTCAAGGGTACAACGGCAGTGTCCTTACCCGGGAATCGAACCTGCGACCTTTCGGTTACAAGCCCAGTTCCTTACCCACTGTGCTACACTCTGTCCCGTTTAAGTAAAGCGAAGTGGGTAAGACTTGTTTCCTGGCGTTGTTTTCATGCTGGGTAATTCTGACCATCATTTTTGATGCCGCCGTGTGTCAAGAATCAATCCCATAATTCCCAGGAACTGGAGGAGCACAGGTGTTGACACTGCTTTATGGTCTATAGCCACACTCTCGATGATCTCTGCCGTGACCAGTCCCGTGACCCACAGTCCTGCTCCTGGGAGAGCCACAGTCAGCCACCGGTTTCTGTTCTCCCTTAAACATCAGCAGCCTATTCAGGCACGAGAAATCGGGTGACCTGAGTTAGCCGTGTAATCAACTGCTTTAACAGATCAATTGCCCTTGCTACTGAAGTGATGAGTAACAACGGAAGCCTGCAGGCCTTTGCTGATCTTCAAGATCAGGACTGAGGACTACTGCACTAGATAGCCATAAGAACTGCTGAGGTAAGTTTGGAGTTAAAGTACTCATGTGAATAAATATTGCCTATCAAAAACTAATTCAATGAATACATTTGTTTCACACTCTCGATGAGCTTCACAGCATAGAAACACCACGTACGCTCACCATCAAAACGAAACGCTGCACTAGGTGGCCTACGTGCTGTGATTATGACGCATTACACAGATTTCAGTTTTATATCCCAACATAACTCAGGCAATGTGTCAATGAGGAGTGGGTCATTTAAGGGGGCCGTGGGCCCATAGAATTTGGAAATTACTAAATGCAGGAGCGCAGCGAATCCTCAACTCTCACAGCATCTGTGAGCAATCTTCAAAGTGCTCCATGTGCGAAAACCTCAGGGCTAGCAGGACAACAACCCCCAGCGCCCCGCCCCCCCCCACCCCCCAATTCCTCAAATGGGAAGTAGTGCCACCTGTGTTGGGGGGGGGGGGGGTCCCACAGGCACAAAAGAGCCCCCATACGCAGGTGGCCGGTTTACCCCGCGGTCCCATTCAAACGAAGCTGGCGGCAGCAACATCGTGCTAATGGACTTAGCCACTCTCTGCGGCTCCCCATGCATATTCATGCGCCGCGCGGCGGTGACCGACGCTAACGTGCTCCCGCGCTTTTCGCCCAGTTCCCAACGGCCGCGCAGCTGCTCTAATGATCCAATTCCACTGAAAGGCTGGGGGGGGGGATTCGGTCGCTAAAATGCGGCCTCCACCCACCCCCCCCCACACACACCCCTCACCCACCCCCCCACCCGTGCCATATGCGTTTTACATTTAAGCGCTTTATGGAGACAAACTGTCCGGTGAATTATTGTCCTTTGGGGAGGGGGGAAAAAAGGTATTTTCTGTGGCGGTTTAAGTAAATTAAGTGAAAGCGCGGTAGCAAAACGACACAGAGCTTGCGTAGCTCGTTCGGTTGGACAACTCGAGAAGTGCCAAATGGCCGCCAGGTCACATGACGCTCACAACCCAATGGGAGGGCTGTTTATATCGCTGACCCTCACACCTCGCCTGCTCCTGCCATTGCTCGTTCGGCCATGTCGCCGCTGCCACCTATGCTTGACGTGCTCTGCTTTGCCCGGTGTTTATGTCATCCTCCTGTGGATTTTGCTCCTCATATGACCCCCCCATGGGGGGGTGCAGTGGTCGCACACTGTTATTGTTTTGGCTGGCTGGCTGTTACGCAAACAGGGAGAGATAAGAGGCAGAGCCTTGATGCCAAACTTGCATTCACATTAAATCTCAACAGATTTCAACTTAATTAAAATCGTGACTTGTCTTGACTGAAGAAAATATATTATCTCCGAAAAAAGTTTCAGATAAGCCCGTGCTTCATTTTACTGCAGGTGTCCCGCCACCCAGTCCCGCAGGTGTTTGCGGTGTCCTCTCAATCCGCAACCAAATTCATATTCAGGCCTTGGAAAAGAGGTGTGTGGAGCCTTAAGCCAATGAGTGACTTACATTAAAGCACATGAGCCCCGAAATGTACCAAAGACCTGGAGGCACTGTGACACTCTCAAGATCAAGATCCTGGTTTAAAAGCACTTTCAGACCCTTACAGTTCTGCACATTGGCCCTCTGTTGGTCCTCCAGGAGCACAGGTTGCACTCTCAAAAAAGACGTGCTAAAAACAACACATACTGTGCCATTTTTAACACACCTCCGCGTCTAGTTCAGGACAACAGTTTTTTCTGTTACTTTAAAAGTCTCCCCGTTAACTCGTAAACTGCATATTAGTAACAGCGTAGCAGCGTTGATGCACATAAGTACTGCAGTTACACAAAAACGTGTGTTGCGTATTAACACAATCTGTTCTGAGGGTATGATATCTGTGGTAAGGGCTTGTCCTGGGACACGCCCCTTCTTTTGCTCGACCAATGGCGGCTCGACCAATGTACAGGGGCCGTGATCTAAAAACGGTCAGGTGATTCGGCCTATTAGCCGAGTCCCAAGTGGCTTAGAGTTCCCTTACCTGCGCAAACGCTAACATTAACGCTAACCCCCGCCCCCGCGTGACCGCTCTTCCAAAAGACTCTGGCTAAGACCCTCGCCGGGCGTGGCGGGGGGGATGGGGGGGGCGGAGGGGAGCTGGGGGGGGTCAGCGCACCGTGGCCATTACCCTGTAAATCTCCCGCGTCCCGAATGGCGGCCGTAAAGCCAGGCGGTTCGGACCGCGGCGCGGCGCGCGGATCGATCCGTCACGTCTCCGGCCCCCGCTGCGCCGGACCCTGCCGAATTTATGGACTGTGACCGCTAGCTTCCCCCCCGGCCCGACTCCCAATTCCACGATACTCCATTGCGCTGTTCCCGGGAGCCAAAAGAAAAAACGTTCCATAATAATCCTGGCTTTTCTTCAGTCCCGCCAGTTCCAGGTTTCTATTCCCCTCCCGTAATAGTGCCGATATTTCACTCTGATATTTATAACCGGCGCGATTGGACAGAAGCACTAAATAAATAAATAAATCTTCCGGTCAGCTGGTTTGAAAGGCAGCCCCAGTCGATGCTGGAGAGCTCTCCGCTCGGATCGTAGGCCTACACAGCCATTCACACTCCGTTCAATTCAATTCAGTTTTATTTGTATAGGCACGGTCACAGAGACGCTTTATAGAGAAAAGAGAAAGGAGATTGGACAAAAAAAAAACCTGGCATGAACCCTCAAAATGCGATCAATTCAGGTAACAAAAAAAAACAAAAACAAAAAAACCCCCCCCGAAAAACTCCACAGTGGGAAAAAAAAAACACCCAAACGGTAGAGAGAGTAATCCCGGGTGGAACCTCCCCCACCACCCGCAGTAAAAACTGAAACTGATACAACCGCTGAAGAGGACGAGAGATTCTTAGTGACCCATTCAAAGACTGACCGATTCCTCTCAGCTCTTAACGTGCAGTTGGAAATTATATTGTCGGCATAGCAACAAAATTAAAAAAAACGTTTGTTTATTTCTGCATCTCGGCCTGGGCCTTTCTGTGTGGAGTTTGCATGTTCTCCCTGTGTCCGTGTGGGTTTCCTCCCACAGTCCAAATGCATGCAGGTAGGCTGACTGGAGACTAAATTGCCCATAGGTATGAGTGTGTGAGTGAATGGTGAGTGAATGGTGTGTGTGCCCTGTGATAGATTGGCGGCCTGTCCAGGGTGAATTCCTGCCTCTCGCCCAATACATGCTGGGATAGACTCCAGCACCCCCTGTGTCCCTGATTAGGATAAGCGGGTATAGATAATGTATGAATGGGTGGACAGATTTTATTCTGCTTTTATTCTGAGGTATTTTGGCCTATTTGTAATGAACTACGCCTTTGCGTTTCTGTATTTTCCTGACAATTAGCAGACATCCTGTACCACAGGACGCCAGTTTCCCCAGAGACCGCTTCTCCCGCAACACAGTGGCCCCATCGCTGCAGTGGCCCTCTCAACTTTCTCCATGTAGAAGACATGCCCCCTACTGGCCCTTCGACGCCACTTCCAGTATCGGTCTGCTATTCCCTGGTCTCACAGGGGACTTAAGCCTAGCCCCATTCACCCTCAGCCGTTCAGTAAGAGAATAATGCAGCACGTTACTGTTTGTTAGGGGTTGTAAATTGGCCGGGTTAATGCTTGGATTAAATCACATATTAATTTATTTAAATGGAGCAAATCTATCTCACAGAATACCAAGCTCAGGGGCATTAATTTCACTCTCCGCAGCCTTTCGTAAAATGCAAACCCTGCTCATAAATCCACTGCCTAGAAGTGTTAATTTGCCCCCCCCGCCATCACTATGACTACATCAGAGCGTACTCAATCTGTGCATTATCAGCCATGTTGTGAGCATGTACGTGTGAGCACAAATATCTTGGGAAAAATCGTTTTGCTTTTATTTCATATTAAAACAAGAAAACAAAAAAGTAATGTCTTTTTTTTAATGTTTTAGAACAGCCTAAAACAATAGCATTACAATATGCCGTTTGACTGAACTGCGGCCACTGGAACGTAGTGGCCACAAGGTGGCGGCATTTCACAACGTAAAGTACAGCCCCGGCAATTTTTCCCCTCACGGCTCTGGAGCGTGAGGTCAGACGATTGCTGACGGGGTCACTAAAGAGAATGAGAGAACGTGCCCGGGCTCATCAGAAAGAGAGAGGGAGAGAGAGAGAGAGAGAGAGAGAGAGAGAGAGCGCCGTGGAAAAAAAGGACGAAGCGCAGGTTGTTTATGCGGTGTCGGTGAGCCGGGTGGTTGCGGGGTCTAACGTGCCCATTAGCTCTGCTCCACTCTCCCGGCGTTCCGGCGTTCGCTCACGGCACGCAAACCCATCACCAGCCGGCGCCGTAGCGCGCGAGGGGCAGCGGCGGCTGTCAAACCGCACTTCCCGTCGAACTCCGAACGTCTTCATCTCTCTTTTCTTTTCATTTCTCCTTCTCTCTCCTGGCATTGTTTACCCGTCTCTCCCCCCCCCCGATGCTCCCTTGGTTCGGGATACAGCCGTAGCGAATTTATGACGTGGCGTAAGGGGGGGGGGGGGGGGGGGTCGCTCCTGCTGCACTCCTTTTTCCTGGCTGGCGGACGCCGCGAGGTTTTTTCCTGGAGCCCTCGGGCGGATAATTCGCTAAGGCCCGAAAAAAAAACCGCACGCGAAAAACACAGCGCCTCTTCTGCCCGCGACGCGCTCGTTTTCGCAGACGGAGGGGAACGGCGAAAACAGGCCGCAGTTTACCTCATCCTCACGGCGCTGAAGCCTAAAATAGTTGTTAGTTGCAACTTTATTTAAAACCCGGGGAGGTCCTGGAAGCAGCGTCTGAACCAGAGGGCTTTGGGACTGCAGCTTTTCCTTTAGTTAAAGCCTTGAGGGTAATAACCGGGCACCAGACCACCCAGCTACAGGGCCTGTGCCAGTACTGTTATGGAGCACTACCGTTGTGTGTGTGTGTGTTGTGTGTGTGTGTGTGTGTGTGTGCATGTATGCGAGTGTGTATGAGTGCATGCGTGTGTGTGCATGTGTGCTTGTATGCGAGTGTGTGTGTGTGCGTGTGTGTGTGTGCATGTGAGTGTGTATGACTGCATGTGTGTGTGTGTGTGTGTGTCTGTCTTCACGCGTGCGAGCACAGCTTGGCCTGAGACGTTGGACCGTGACCACAACACAACCACAGAACCTGATCTGATGTCATCTCGGGATGGCTTTTGGCGGGCGAGGCCCATTCCAGCGGCTTAAACGAACCCCCCCGCTGGCGCGGACGCCGCGCTCGCGGCCCAGAAACGCCCCCGCCGCCGCCGCTGCGGTCACGGCCTGAATGCTCAACCCCGGGGGAACGCTCTCAATTTCCACTCGTTCGGTTAGCGGACGCGTTTACCCCCGGCGATGATTTTAACAGTTTTTTTTTTTTTTTAAACTACCGCAGCCTAGCCTGTGTTTGCACAGATGGGCGCGCTGGAGCCACCGTCCAATGGCAGCGGCCCGTGTGACTCCCCACCTGCGATTCGAGTCCGCGAACACGACCGCGCGTCCCAGGTTCCGTGACCGGTCCGCCCGGCGCCTCGCTCTGTTACCGTGGAGACACCGTTCGGTTAAGGCGCGGCACGTGGACCCGCGGTGATGAGGCGATTACGAGCGGGGGCGAGAGGGGGACGCGTTTATCGGACTGCGCAATCAGCCTCGGCGCGCTGGTTTAAACCAATCAAACGGCGGATATAATAAAAAAGAGGGCGGTGTGGCGGGGGAGCTGTGCCCCCTCTGTGTTTATTGACTGGCGGGTGGGTGACCCCCGAAAAGCAATCAAACGAGCGGCGCTTATGATTCTGCTATCAGCAGGAAGAGGCCTGGGGGAGGAGGGGCGGGGGAGAGGGGGCGGGGGGGCCGCACACGAACACTCCATTCTGTCTTTTAGGGCCACAGCTGTCCCAGGGCCACACAAATCAGCTGCTCCGTGTTGGGCGTGATATTTACGTGTACAGGCATCTATGTGTGTGTGTGTATGTGCGCGCGTGTGTGTGGGTATACTGTATGCGTATGCTTGTGTGTGTGTGCATGCATGTCGGCAAGGGAGGGGGTGGACTGAGGGGTGGGAAAAGATAGATCATTACTGCTGTGGTAACAATGTAAGAATCATGCAAAGCTACAGGGCTACAACCCCCCCTCCCGTCCTCTCCCAAAACCTCACCCCCACCCTCACCCCAGCCCACTTATAGGTCCAGGTCAGTTTGTTCCATCTCCTCCTGTGAGACAATCTTTCATTTCCCGTTCTCTACGTGCCCCAAAAAGCGCACTTTTGTTTAAACCCGACGTGCGCGTGTCAGTCCTCTGCTCGGCTGACAACACACCGCTGAGCTGCTGCTGTTCAACAACGCGGGCCAAACAGGAGACGGCGATGTCACCCTCAGCAGGGTCAGCCAATGGTGGGCTGCGTACAGCACAAAACTATGGAAGGGGAAAACGTACATAAATGGACTGCATTTATTCTAGTGCATTTGACAGCAACTACTGCACAAGTGCACGAAGAACGCCTAAAATGTGCATATTCTTGATCAAGGTATCTTGGGATCTTGAGCAAGGACATTACGACACACCCAGAAGGCCAGAGATTGTCAGACGACCACTCTACCTCCTCAGCTATTTCCACCCCTAAGAGGTTGTCCAGCATGAGGCTGTCCACACACTGTTCAAAATTTGTGTGCATGAAAACCAAAGTGAATTATTTCCACTGGACTGGACCCTCTTAAGATCTGATCCATGGCTAAAGATGCAAACCCGATCAATGGTTTATTTCCACTTCCAGTGCCCGCAGAAAAAGAACAGGGATTTATTCGCCTCAAATTCGTATAGTAGGCACTTGTTGATCCGGGGTCTGGTGAATCATATCGCCCATTGACTGTGGTCAAGTTTGAGGTGACAACTGTAACAGTAGGCCAACCCTGGAGAACGTGGTAGCAGGGGAGCACGCAGAAGATACTAGCTGAACCCAGGACGAACCTTCCCGGTAATTTACCACCGTATTTAATTAAAAAACGCGGTGCTCATCTTCATGGATGAGAAGCAGAGAGCCTGTCACGGTAATAAATAAAAACTCTGCCTCGTTAAAAAAAACCGCTCTTGGTTTTTACGGGTGGAGATAGCGGGTAATCAGCGGCAGAGCGAGCGGCGCGAGACGCACAGCCGCGAAATGTCAGCGGGAACAAACTGCCGCCATCGAGAGACCGCAACTCCGCCGCGGGGGGGAACGGATGTACAAGGTTCACAAAAACACACACGCGAGCTCGCAAGCACGGCGAGGCGAGGCATCACATAAATGACGACATCAGGAAATTATACATACGCACGTAGTCCACCCCGTCCTTGATCAAGGGAAACCACGTGGTGTAGCAACATTGCGCGTGCAGCGTTTCAATGAGCAGGGACATTTTTCTGCTGCAGGTAAACTTAAATTAAAAAAAACAGTCCCGCGCATGCAAGTCATACAGGTCCTGTCCGTAGCGCACAATGACAACTTGAGGAACCGCTAGCCTATGGAAATGACTAAATTGTAAATTACAACAACAAAAAAAAGAGGTGGCAAATATATGTTCCAGTAAATAAGTTTCATTCAGTGAAATAGGCCTACTCCTTTATTCAATGTTAAATATCCGTTTTGGTTCGAGCAACCTACAGTAGCCAAGGGTACTTCATACAGTCTGTGTTATCGTTTGAAACCAACTGCGCAATGTCCTTACAGCAATATCTGGAACTCACAGTACGCCGAGCATCTCTTTCATCACTCTTAAGAGTAGTGTCTCGGCAGGGCAGCTGTCAATGAACTGATTTCGACACGGCCGGTGCCGGTTCGATATGCGCCAGAGGACATGCCGCTGTCATTTACACGTAGCCTATCTGCCCCATGCCCGATGCTTCCTCGGCGGTGACCTTACCCACACCCGCTCGCAACGGGGACTGCCTTTTCCCCACAGTCTCCGCCTCCTCACTCCACCCCGAAACCCCCGACGGAACCCCCGCAGGAAAGACACATCACTCTCCCAGTGAAAGAAAGTGGAAAACCCTCCGTCCGTCCGTCTCGCCCGTCCAGCCTTTTCGAATCTCGCTGCGCATGCATGACGTTGATTTAAGCCCCCCGAGTGTAAATATTTGGCTACTGCTGCCTTCAGAGCGGTCCGGTTATATACAACCGAGAGACGTGTTAGGAGACAAACTGACAGCCTTAAATAGACCAGACTGAGTCAGCCACTCTTTTTAAGTTAAAAGAAATGTTCTATCAAAGTTACATTTTTAATGTGTTTGTCTTGCGCGTGTTTTCATACGCTCGCGAACAGATTTACACGGCTCGACTCAGCAACGTCTTGATTTCCACACAAAAAAAAAACCCGCCATGATTTAATTATTTTAAAAACCCGTTCATCAAGCAGTTTGAAGGTTGTTCCATGCGATCTTTGCTTGAGCTGTTGACACGAAAAGCGTTTCTTGGACCAATGTTTTCTCCACGTCGGCGATGCGAAACATTCCACAGAAAGCTCAGGAAATTTTGTTTGCTGAGGATCAGATGGAAATATTCACCCTTTCTCTCAATAACAATAAGCGCACCAAAACTATTCTCTGTTATTCTGTAACTATTCTGTGCTAAAGGCGAACCGTCTAATGCGCTTTCCCTCTATTTCAAAGACGAAAAAAAGATAGAAAAAGCTTTTTCTGCTTGTTTTATGCCTTTGCCGTGAAAAACGCAACTAAGCGCGGTTTACAGTTCAGTACTTCTGCCGTTTGGTTTATGCCTTGCTGACCAGAGAGCTATAAATTTGATAAATTAAAATGGCTTTTTGTACACAACGCCACGATCGGAAAATGCAAAACAGCTGAAAATGAAATCATTTTATTTTAATCAATGCTGGGCGGTGATTTTATTTTTTATTTGCTGATGTTGGAGAGGCATTCTGAAGTCGGCTGCTGAATACTTGCCTTTGAGCTGCACTGACACAAAAAAAGCCGTGTTGCATCATGGGAATGTGGTAGGCGCTGGACTAGGGAGTCCTCGATCGTATCCGAGGTTTTTTTTTTTTTAACCCAGCAATATAACACCCTATTCAACTAATTACCCAATCATGGTCTTCAATCAAGATCTCGTTAAGTAGAATCAGGTGTCTGCTGAGCAATGATGCAAATTGCCTGTGGTTGGCCCATCTCACTGTTGCCCTATTAAAGCTGCATAAAGCCATACTCACCGTGTGTTACATCCTCACACCTGACTCGCTCAATAATAAAGCGCGTAAAATATCGCGAGACCAGAGACTCGAGCTGAAAGGGACAGATAAACACTTATTTTCTTAACAAAACCACAAAAATACTTTAACAGCAGAAATGGTAAAAATCCAGGGATCTGGAAAAAAAAGAACAAAAGGAAGGTTATCTCATCAGACCTGTTAGTGTCTCAACACAAAGCAAGGACAATCACAAGTTTATACATTTATTAACAAACATAAATGGTTTGATAAAAAAAAAAAAAGGCAAAACAGAACACGGACAGCGTGGAACACAGAGTGAAGCCCCTCTATGACATCACAGGGCTCCTCATAACGGGCTTCCATCAGGTGCTGCCAATCCCCCCCCATACTGCAATTTTAAAGAAAGGAACAAATAAGGAAACGCAAACGAAGCAAACACCACTAGGGGCACCAGTGAGAGGGCTGGGGACGTGACACCCCTATTAGGCCTACCTTAAATCAACCATAAGGAAAGACAGGAACACAAAACAAAAGGCGCAAAAAAAACTGGACTACCGGGTCCCCTTCCCCAAGCGAAATAAATAAAAGTAAATAAACCTTAACAGAGGCTAACAACAAATTGCTACGCAGCTGGGGTTGCTGTCCTCATCTCGCAGGCATCCAGTAAACTCAAATAGACACACTAATCAGGGACAACCAAGTGGCACCTGCAAGCGAGAGAGATTTTTTTTTTTAAACGGCAAAAGGGCAAGAAAAGCAAGGAGGTACATAAGCAGCTACCCATCAGGGTAATCCTGTGGACGTGGCAGACGTGCAGTAGGCCTATGACTCTAACCATTTTCCTGACACACATTGGCTTGAGTCATTCAATGTTGGAAAAAAAAATAAAACTATAATATTGTTGTTATGGTGCTCATGGTCATGGGAATCATATTTTAGCTTCACAACTGATCAAGATGTGACCTGACTGTTCCATCAGTTCGCTATGCTTCCATTAGAATTAATTTATGGAACTTCAAAAAGCCAATTCCCAGTTTTGTAAACCATGCCTTTTCCCATGTGGAAGTTAAAATCTGCCAGACGTTCCAAAAAAACACTGGACTTCTAAGTGTTTTTTTTATGGAATATATCTTGAAATGAAAGGTACCTAGTGCCAGTAGAACAATTTGACACGGTTGCAATTCGCATAAAACGTACACGCAAACCTTGGCTGCGTGTAAAAAAAAAAGGAAAGAAAGAAAAACACCCATATCTTGAACAAATGATTAAGAAGTCGCTCACCATATCGTGTGGGCAATCCACAGACTGCGCAGTACGACTCTCCCCTGCCTGAAGAAGCCATTTAGAAATGTGTGCCCTGGTCGTTTCCAATGGTCCAGGCTGAATTCACTGTGACATGCTTATGGAAACATAGCAAGAGAGAGATGTCAAGACCGTTTATATTTAATCATTGCGAGCGTTTTTATTCAGTGATCTGGGCATTTCCGAGAAAACAAACAAATTTATCATTCCGTGTGTATGCGATATCGACAACATTTAATAGCTTGATTTCAATGACCTGGGAACTGAGAACTTCGCTTTGAAGGATTCAGCTTAATTTGAGCGTGCAAGACAAGTTGCCATCGTCAAAAGGACAGGCAGGAACAGAAGACAGAAATACTCCTGTGCGATACTAGGGAATGGCAAAGGACAGTCTCTAAATGTAGCATAGCATGAACAGGCTAATTGCAAGACTTCCAATGGACAGGCAGCTTCAGCTTTCATATGAGAAGTCATTTGCATTACATTACAGGCATTTAGCAGACACTGTTATCCGGAGCAACTTACACAACGTTTTATATAGCATTTACACTGCATCTGTTTATACAGCCGGATATAAACTGACGCAATGCATTGGCTCTCCTGAGGTCATGTGCTGTGGCTTACACATGCATACAACAGTAGTGCCCCAGCTATGGACCTAACCTCCACCTGTTCAGTTATAATAGACCACCGAAGTGTGACGTAAATTCTACACCCAAATAAGGAATTCCCGGTTCCACCGCCCTGCCAGGATAACGAGAAAATGAAAAGGGGCATGAAATGACTGCCTCGAACAACGCCCGACGCCAACGCTGACCACTTCGCTAAAGATCTTTGGATGTCTTTACTTGTTATAGTAGCGTGCAACAGTTTCACACTGCTATACTACTCACTAGTTTGTCGGCAAATAGCCGTGACATAAGAAATGCCGCGGGGTGAATTCATCATACATGTTATCGACACAATAATGGATGTGCCCTGCGGCTTTTCCAACGTCACGGTTTCGCTCGTTTAAAGGATGAAACGATTGGTAAACGGGGGCCAAAAATCCTTTCTCGTTTTTTAGCCATAGGCGAAAAAAAGAAAAATGGAACCTAAAAGATGTGGAACCACCAGAATGATGACAGCATTTTGGTGGTCTGTTCCAGTCGCTCGGCCGTTGCGCTACACTACCGGGCATCGGCTCAAATCTTTTAGAAGCCTGCTCCAGCATCACCCCACTTTAAACTGTCTGGAATCACATGTGCACAAACTCACCATATATATATATATCACTTTTCTCTTACCAGCACCATCCTTGCACGCATTCGAAACAAAGTGCATTTTTGGATAGAAGCAGCCAGTGATGTTTTTTTTAAAATTTTATTCAGCCCCTCTTAAATCAATGATGTAATAGTGGATGCTTTCAAAAAAAAATCTGATCCATGGAGGAAAAGCCATTAGAGGACCGTTTTTGTGACTCATGGTGTAAGGGTGAGGAATGTTCCACGTTGGGACACTGCCACTGCGGGACGAAATGACAAGCCAGGATTTTACTACAGGGACATCCCAAAAATAACCCTCCCACAGGGAGCTAAGCCACAGACCCCCCCAACCCCTTCCACCCCCCCTCCACCCCCGGTCCAGCACTGAGTCGTGCACTTGGCCGCTCACCATGTCCAAACCTCAGATTTGGCCATGCGATAAGAATGTATGAAATACCAAAAAGGGTATTTCCACACACATATATCCACACACCGAAGCATCTTTCCTCTTGTAGCGTATGAAATCACCCACGTGGAGTCCCCAAAATTCAGACAGCGCGGAGCCGGCCTGGCATAGCCACAACCCAACGTCAGCTGAAGGTGAAATCACCCGCGTGGAGCCGGGCTGGCATAGCCACAACCCAACATCAGCTGAGGGCGAAATCGCCCCCTAGCCAAGGGCAAACCGTTATTTTTCAAATTGAGGGCTGTGTGTCGCCAGAGGCCGTTGTGACGGTAACCTGCTACGAGACTCTCGCTGGACTGCACCTTTACTGCGCTCTCTTTTATTTATTCCTTTCTCTCTCTCTCTCTCTGGTTACAGCAGAACAGCAGAACGGTAGTCCGGTAATCAGACAGAACGGCTCTGCCAGAGAGATTGTAATCAGGTCGTCTGAAATCCTTTTTTTTTACACTCCTCACACAAAAAAATGATGTCACCTGGCCAGTAAAAAAAAAACAGAAAGGAAAAAAAAGAAAGAAAGAAAAGAAACGGTGTGCCTGGTGAAAAGCGTGGAGAATGGCGCTGCCGGGGGCCCCATGTGGTAGTCGTTTAAGTGCCGGGGGCGGAGAGAGAGAGAGGATGTAGCGACCGACGGGCCAGATTTTCAGGTTCAGCGGACAGAAGATAAATCACCCGGCGGGGAGGGGAAGATTCCGTCGCCCCCGCCGCTCAGAAAGGTCAGGAAGCGCCGAGCAGTAAAAACGAAAGTGGCCCAGCGGAGACTGCCACCGGTTTACACTAGCAAAGCCTCAAAGTCTGTGAATTTCACTTTTTATGTGCTTCCTATAAATAGAATCTGGGGATCCCCCCCTCATCATTCCCCGAACCCCCCTCCAAACACCACCTCTCCACCTCCATACTTCCATCTGGTTAATAAATAAAGCCGGATCTGCCGAGCGGCGCCTCACAGGCTAGCACAGGACTGGGAGCGTGCGTGGGGGGGGGGGGGGGCGCTCCTGAAATACGGAGGATGCGGCTAACGTGCTAATGTCGCTGTCAGCGCGATGGGACGAGCAGGGCGGCCTTTGATTTTGGTGGCCCTAAGCAAATCTGTCCGAGCGGGTGGGGGGTGGGGTGGGGTGGGGGGTTCGCTTTATAAAATCCTTCTGACATTACATTGTTATGAAATGTTTGGTTGCCATTCGGTTTAAAATGTATAATACTGCTAGTTCCGCGATAGGGGATGAACAACGTAACTGCGAAAATAATGTTATTTACCTTAGATAAACATTGGATCGCGTGGCCCCCCTTCCCCTAGCGGTTGTGGCCCTAAAAAACCGCATGGACCGTTTTTATGCCATGGGCCGGCCCCTGGGGACGAGAGACGCCGGCGGGTGGCGTCGCGGCGGAAACGAAGCCGTTCGCGGCTGCCTCTCTCGGTCCCGCCCCGTCATGCCCTGGGGGCCACCAAGCCCTACAAGATCTCATCCGTCTTTCATTACGTGCTAACGTACGCACCGCCGTCCCACTGCTAACGAGCCATCATTCAGAGCACGTCTGCTATCGCCGCCGACCGTTGCTATCTATAAACACTGTATATTTTATATTTCTGAAGTGAAAAAAAATAAAATAAAAGTAGTAGTAGTCGTAATAACTCAACGTCCCGGCAAATCCCTCACAGGGTCGCCGCTGTTATGCTTATTAATTGCCGCGCGCCGCGTTGCTACGTGGGAATGTTTTCGAAAGATCTAAGGTCCCCCCCCCCCCCGTTCGTCGCCACGGGCGTTTTTTTGAACGGGGCTCCAGAGAAAGGTGCCTCCGGCGAGGAGCGAGCGAGAGCAGCGGACCGGGTTTAAACCAATAAGAGCGCGCCTCGGAGCGAGCGAGAGCAGCGGGCCGGGTTTAAACCAATAAGAGCGCGCCTCGGAGCGAGCGAGAGCAGCGGGCCGGGTTTAAACCAATAAGAGCGCGCCTCGGAGCGAGCGAGAGCAGCGGGCCGGGTTTAAACCAATAAGAGCGCGCCTCGGAGCGAGCGAGAGCAGCGGGCCGGGTTTAAACCAATAAGAGCGCGCCGCGGAGCTAGCGAGACGGAGGACCGGGGCGAGCGTAGCCGCGCGAGAGCAGTTCGCTCGGCGGCGTTGGACAAACAGCCGTTAAAAACGTCGCCGAGGTCATCGCGAACGAGCCCGGAAGCAGAGCCGCCCGCAGGGTTTACCCAGGTGACTTTGCTCCGCTTTTTTTTTGGTTCGGTTTGAGAGAGAGAGAGAGAGAGAGAGGGTGAGAGAGAGAGAGAGAGAGAGAGAGAGAGAGAGAGGGGGTGAGAGAGAGAGGGAGAGAGAGAGAGAGGGAGGGAGGGAGAGAGAGAGAGAGAGAGAGAGAGAGAGAGAGGGTGAGAGAGGGTGAGAGAGAGAGAGAGAGAGAGAGAGGGAGGGAGGAAGGGAGAGAGGGTGAGAGAGGGTGAGAGAGAGGGTGAGAGAGGGAGGGAGAGAGAGAGAGATAGAGAAAGAGAGAGAGAGAGAGAGAGAGGGTGAGAGAGGGAGGGAGAGAGAGAGAGAGAGACAGGGAGGGGGGAGAGAGAGAGAGAGAGAGGGTGGAGAGAGAGAGAGAGAGAGAGAGAGAGAGAGAGAGGGTGAGAGAGAGAGAGTGAGAAAGAGAGGGAGAGAGAGAGAGGGAGAGAGGGTGAGAGAGAGAGAGAGAGAGAGAGGGTGAGAGAGAGAGAGAGAGAGAGGGAGAGAGAGAGAGGGTGAGAGAGAGAGAGAGGCGGAAAGCCCACGGGCAGCTGCGTCTTTCCGCACGTGGAATTCCTGGAGCTCGGCCGTTGATTGGACCGGACGGGGCGGGGCGGACTGCGGAAGGGGACCGCAAGATGTAAAGCGGTGAATGTTGGGTGGTGCCAGAGACCTATTAGACGACGGAACGCTGCGTGAGATGCATGACATCGGTGAGAAAACACGCAGGATTCAAACCGTTTTGCCGAAAGACGTGCAGAGGCTTTATTTTCCTTTCTGGCTCTCCGAACCCCAGGCTGTCAGCAGTGCGGCTCGGAGCGCGGGAGCGGGTTCCTGCTCTTCCTTAAAAGACCTTCCTCAGCGTCAAAAACGGGAGAAACAGATTTATCAAAAGCAAAGTGAAAAATCTCCAATGTCTGTCACGTTAGTTTTTTTTATTGTTCTCCTATCTTCGCCCGTGACCTTCTCACGTCAGGCCGGAAGTGAGTAGGCCTCTATATGCGCATAATTCATCTACATCGAGGGGTGTGTGCTTGCTATTTGGGGGTTCAGGCCTGGTTTCTTACTCTGTTTTTGCTCTTTTTCTGCTACTCTGCAAAGCGTCCTTGTGACAGTTTACGGTAAAAAGCGCTATACAAATAAAATAGATTCGATTTGATGTATAAAGTATACTGGAGCGGCATTAGAGTAGGATTTTAGATGAACCTACACTGCTGGGGTGTTGGGACTACGTGCGGACCGTGGCAGTGGGGGCAGCGGTACCGAGCTGTAACACCTGCACCTGTCACAGGTGGGGCATGATGCGTACCTGCTGCCGCGTCCCCAGGCTTCACGTATTCGGTGCTGGGCATTTCAGGCCCAGAGTGGCCCGACATGAAGTAGGTTCCCATGATCAGGAGTGGCACCACTGGGCAAGGGGGGAGGCCATGCTCCCCATCATGAACTTAAAAGTAAGAAACTATTAGGCGATGGATCAGTCATTTTTAACGGCGGGGAGGCAGAGCGGCTTGTAATCTCTTGCGCCCCCCTGCCCCCTGTCCCGCCTGCCCCCTCCCCCCCCCAGCCACCCCTGCACCTCCATGCCCCCCCCCCCCCCAGGGCTCTCAGCGGTGTGATTTATAAGGGGATGAAGGGGGGCGGTCGGACTCCTGAGTGATGTCAGCCGCTGTCATCGGGTTCCGCCAATAGACCAGCGACCAGCACTGACCTCAAACCTCCCGGGGAGGAGGGGGGGGGGGGGGCACGTCCAGTGAAGACCGCTGCTCCTCACTCCTCCGCATGAGGGGGGTGGGGCAGGGGGCAAAGGTGGGGGTGTGAGGGGACGGGGAGGGACACACACACGCACTCACCTGTACACACAGACACACAAACCCAGAAAACACATGCACATGCAGCAAACAATTCTGGCTTGCAGACGAAGGCATACTGACGCACAAAAAACAAATTGATACATGTGCTTGCGCACTCTCACACACATGCACACACACCCACGCATGCGCACACGCACACACACACCCAAGCACACACGCACGCACACACGCACACACACATGCGTGCAGTGGCTGCTTTGATATGGCTCTCAAGAGAAGCATAGGAACCCCAGGCCCATGCTGGGAAAGGAACGTAATTCCGGGCATGGCCACCGGGGGGCTCGCAGATGGCTCGCTTTTACTGGCCTCTTTTGTGCGCTCGTAAAGAGCTGGGAAAGAAAGGGGCAGGAGAAACAGGGAAAATGTGCGGCCTGCTGATCCTCGACAGATCCAGGCAGGCTCACAAACTCTCACCCGGTCCCGGTGTCGATGTTATTTCCTACTGGGAGGCCCCCCAGACCCCCAGACCCCCAAACCCCCCCAACACCTGCTCCCTATGACCCCCGCTCTTGATCTAGACCTGTCATTTTGGTTTGGATTTCAACGCGTTGTTCTCCTTCTCCGCATAATGCTTGTTATCTAAGAAGAGAATTTCAGCCTGTGGCACGGGCCTGGTTTCAGCCCCCAAACACCCACCTGGCTGTAGATGGGATAGGTGCCACCCCCCCCCCCCAACCCCCCAACACAAAAAAACATAGATATTAGATGTCTATCATCGGTAGCTGGCAGATTTTTATTCTTATTAACTTTTTTTGTGTGGGAAATCTGATACGATGTTCATGTGACTTTTGCATGCCTTAATTTCTGAAAACAAAAGCCTCATTTTTATACGACGTTCCCTGCAAACCGTTTCGATCGGCACAGAGCGAGACGAGCACAAAGAAGAACACGAGCTGAAGCGCGAAGGCGTGACGTAATGAAGTCCTGTTCAGCGTACGCGCAGCGAAGCGCGGAGTCTCTCTGAACGCGGCGACCGTCTGCGGAGTACGAACGAACGAAGGGACGAAAGGTCTCGGGTGGAGAAACAGCAGAGCGCCCCGTCATCAAAAGCCTCGCGTTTCTGCTTTGGCTCATCGGCGCGGGGGGGGGGCGCGGACTCCCGACCGCCAAAAAAGCCAAAGCGGTTCGGCTGAATGGCGGGAGCCTCCGACGCTCTGGACAGTGTAAGCGGCGAGGGCCGTCCTGCTCTGGGCTAGCTCCGCGTGAACCGCTGGCTCTTTCTACGGGCGTGGTCTTTGTCTCGTACTCTTTCGCTTTCGAGATCTGTCCACGTGGAGCGTCTGTCTTCTCTCCTGCTTTAAAACCGCCCTTTCCTGTGAAGCTATTCGCGATTAGCAGGTTTATATTTTCCTGTCCTGGTGCAAGCGCTCTGCAGAGTTTGCAAAGTGATTGAAATCCTGGGCAATCTCGTCGAAATTTTTTTCAGCTATACAGTAATTGCAAGTGTTTCCCATTTCGCTTTGGACTCTGGTGTTTAGTTATTAGCACCTGTGAAACTGTAACCAGGATCATATGCCCACGACGTTAGTGGGATTTTAAAGAAATACCTAAATAAAATTCATGCAAAATTCATTCTCATTACCTTTATCTCTCAGTTCCAAACCATAGGCAATACATATGGTAAATGATTGCCATTTACCTCTGCTAGATTGCATTTATCAATTGAAAAGCAATGAATGTCATAGTTTTTTGTGGTAAAGATGTGATTTATATATATATACTTTTTTTATATATAAATATATATATAAAGATATATTAAAAAATCACATGGTTTTCATGCAGTTATTTGTTTTGCCATTCTCAATTATTTTTCGTGTTTGTCTGATATAAAGCACACACCAATGATGTAGAAACACATAACAAGAACCAAAATTTGCACTGGTTTAGTGACTGGTTATGTCATTACTTTCTTACTAAAAGTTTTAAACGGGTCAGTTGGACCCAAGCTGAACACAAGGGTAGACCTAAGACTAGGTGTGTTTGGCACTGAAGGCAGACTTTGACTGAATCAGAAGCAGCAGAGAACTGGTTGCAAATGGTGCCTGTGGAGGCACGTTATACATTCAGTAGGCTGCACATCTGTGGTGTTAAATTTTATAACATGCAGTGGTGAAAAAGGATTTTAAAAAACAACCGTAATTATCTGTGGCAAAATCATAGAGAATATCTACCCCTGTAAATATCCACAATATTTATATGCAGAGGGGGGATTTTTAATTTGAATTTTATAAAAAATAAAAAAATAAATTTAAAAAAATGTTATGGTCTTATTATTATAGTTATCAGGTGTCCCAGCCAACCACCCACCAGCCCACTGGGCAGTCACAGACACAGCAGAATTAAAGATGGTGTCAGTTTGCTAATTTACACAGTAAACTGTCCAATGTATTTCAACAGTAACGGAGCACATATGAATCCAATGGGGTCCATATGTACTCTGCAAGAGTTCATTTAACACTGAACATTTTGCTGTGCATCACTTGCTTTATCTGGGAGGAGAAAACCATGTTGAGATTGACTCTTTTTTCAAGGAGTACTAGGCCACAGAAGTCAGCATATCGTACATGAATACTACTGCTGAAGATTACACAAGGCACGGTTAAAAAGTGACAACGCAGAGACTGTAAAGCCCATTGGACTCATATGTACTCTGTCAGAGTTGAATTAACACTGAACATTTTGTGAGAACAGGGACGGGTGCCCCCCCCCCTCAGTCACCGGGGTTGGGGGGTACATACACTTCTTTGTCCGTATCGAGCCACAGCAGAGCCAGATGGAGTTACGGGACGAGGCAGAGGTGGGGGGGGACGGGTCGAAAGACCGTCGCCTTTTTCGCCCCGTCATGCGGAGCGACCGCGGCGGCGAAACCCGAGCCTGGGCCCCGCGGGATCCCGCCCGCCGCAGCGGTACACAGCCGGAGGATGAAGGGGCGGGGCTTCGCTGCGCTCCCGCCGCGGGGGTGGGGGAGTGGTGGGGGGGGGTTCAAGGCCCTCTCTGCTCCCGCCGGCCCCGCCGGGGGCTCCGCTGGCCGTTGCGTAACTGCACTGGAAGTTTGTTTTAGAAGCAAAACAGAGGGGTCCTGCAGGGAGCCCTGTCAAAACACAGGCGGTCCCCACAAAGCCTGTCTGCATCACGAGTGTGTGTGTGTGTGCGCGTGCGTGTCTGTGCGTGTGTGCGTGTGTGTGTGTGTCTGTCTGTGTGTATGTCCGTGTGTGTGTGTGTGTGTGTGCGCGTGCGTGTCTGTGCGTGTGTGTGTATATGTGTGTGTATGTCCATGTGTGTATATGTGTATGTGTGTGTCTGTCTGTGTCTGTCTGTGTGTATGTCCGTGTGTGTGTGTTTGTCCATGTGTGTGTGTGTGTGTGTGTGTATGTGCATGTGTGTGAGGTGTATGCGTATGTGTGTGTATGTACGTGTGTATATTTGCATGTATGTGTGAGTGTGAGTGTTCGTGCATGTGTGTCATTGTATCACCCCTCAGCCTCCTCTCATGGACCCGCGTTTCCCTGCTGAGGGCCCCTGGCTCCAGCTCAGGCCCGGGTCCCCGGTCCCCGGCCCCCGGCCCCTCGGCTCCTCGCTTGTGTTCGGCGTATCGGAGCGCGCCGCGGGTCGGCGCTGCCAGAACGGGCCGCCGGGACCCTGCCAGGACCCCGCCGGGACCCCGCCGGGACCAGGGGCCCTGTGTTTTACCGAGGGACTCGGCGGGAAACACACCGGATGAAAGGGAAGAGGAGAGAAAAGGGTAGCAGCACAGGGGGAACATCTGTTTCGGTGAGGGGGTTGGGGGGGGTTTGGGTGGGTGGATGGGTGGAGAGTTTGGAACGGGAATTGGGGGAGGTGGGGGGGGGGGGAGAGAGATCACGGGGGCGAGGGTGAGCGGAGAACATTAGCACAGCTGTGGGATCTAAGGAAAACAAACGGATCTGTAAATATTAGATATGATAAGTGCACAAAAATGCAGAGGCCCGGGTTAATGAAAGACGGTGATAAGTCTGGCCTGCTGTGTAAGGGAGCGGGCGGGGCGGGGGGGGGGGGGGGCGGGGGGGCTCTTGTCCTCCATAGCACCTCTTGGCTTCAGCACTGAGGCCTGAATTGTGATTCGTCCAATGCAAACAGCTCGTTTATTTAAAACCGCGGCCCCTCCAGAATTTCGCGTTCGGCCTCCAGTTTGTCAAACGCAACAGGTATCAGCGCCTCCTGGAGGTACAACTCCAAACCGATCCTTCACAGAGCCCATTAACTTCAGCAAGTCGTGGTGAAGGGCATGCTGGGACATCCTTCTTCTGAACAGCAGCACATTTAAACCTTCTGTGGTACCCTGAGCACTTGCTCTGTGGTATCCTGGTGATGCCTGACCTTCTGAAGGCCTAGAAGGCAACGGGTCAGTGGAAAGAACCCATGCAGCGCCCCCCAGTGGCTGGAGAAAGTTTCGGGAAAATCACAGAAACTTGCCATTGGTCCCTTGAGTCCTGTGTAACGGTACATATGCGCAGTGGCAACAGTCATCCTTGATACCGTTTGCTCTAAAATAAACGCTTAAACCTAAAGATACAAAATATCTTTCATATTTTTAGCTCCACGGATGCAATGAAAACACTTTTTAAAAAGGGGGGTGGAGGGTGGGATTTAATCTACCTCTACGTGGTACCAGAAAATCCCAAACTTTCATCCCTGGCCCTTTCTGTGCACCCTCATAATTTCATCTGTTGATATTTTTCTGTGCCTCTTTACTGCTCAAATGGCCAGAGGATCCTGGATCACGGCAACAAGTAGGGGAAACATAACAAAACAAGTGAAGCACCGCGTCATTCCAGAAATGAAATTAAAGGTTACGGTTATCCGTTTATTTTGTTTTTAACGAGCGGAAAGTACCTGGTGGCTCAGAAGGGACGGCTCACTCCTCGGTTGTCGACGGCGACAGGCGTTTGCGAGCCTCCCTCCACCGCGCCCAAAATTTCAACTCGTGGCGAGGTGGGGTGGGTTGGGGTGGGGGGGTGCTGGCTGCTTCTCTTTAAGTCTTTATCTGTTTTCCATCACAGCATTTATTCGGAGAAAGACTCCCCTGGAAACACACCTTCAGGAAGACCGGGAGAAGTTCCAGGGGAAGCCCCGTGTCTCCCCCCAGGAGCAAAGAGCAGGGGAACGGGGACTGCTGGACGGCCACGTGACCCACTCCCCCCCCCCCACCCCCCAAGACCTAAACACCGCAACCGCCCCCCCCCCCCCCAATCCCGGGGGTTTCACTCAGCATTGTTTACAGGAGACTCTGACAGCCCGTGTACATTACATGTACTTCCTCGCAGATATTAATAGTGAATTGAACCTGCTCTGTGTTTTTTTTTTTTTTTTTTTTTAAACTGCCGCCCCATCGCACAGTCCCAGATGGATCGCCGTGGAGACGGGCCATGATTATATTATCTTTTATGGGACGCGTAAGTGCTCCTTAATGGTGTGTGCGCCCGGAGCAGAGGGGTTGGGGGGGTGGTGGGGTGGGGGTGGGGGTGGGGGGGGGCGTGGGGGGGAGACATCCATCTTTCCCTGGATTAGGGAGGAATATTCCAGAAGGAAGATAAAAAAGAAGAGCAGCTGAAAGTCAGGGGGAGGGCGATACTCGCGGTGTTACTGAGCCGCGAGAAAAAGAGAGAGAGAGAGAGAGAAACGGAGGTGAAGAGAGAATGGAGAACGCAGGGAGAACGCAGGCAGCGTCCGCTCCGCGGGATGTTGAGGCCTTGCGTCAGGGCTCCCGAGCAGAACTGTTTTCACAGATGGTGCGTCGCCAGTTCGTGGAGCCGTCGGATGCGTCTCGGTCGACGCGCGGTCGGAAACGATGGACTCCTTTGGCTGGATTCTCGAAGGCCCTGGGGAGAGAGATGCCCCGAACTTCGCTACGTTGAAAATTTCGGAAGAGGAATTAAATACTCACCGTTTAGATTCACGCGGAGATCGGCCTCCATCCCCCCCCCCCCCCCCCCCACACACACACACACACTTCTGGACTTCAGTTTACCCACTGAAAGCATATTTATTCTTCCATAGTCGCAGCTGTTGCTCAGTGTGATCTCTCTCTCTCTCTCTCTCTCTCTCTATCCCTTACTATTGCACTCACACACTATTGCACGCACACACACATGCGGTGCACAGGTACAAACACTCCATACAGACAGGCACCGACAGGTACTGCACACACACACATACTGGCTACACAAATATAGACATCTGTAGGCTATACACAGCTTGCACCTCATGTGGAATTATATTGGAAATTAACACACTCAGTTTCACCCAGTAGAGGGCGACACAGCACTACTTGGAGGAACTGCACAAAATAAATGTATTATTATTATTATTATATTGTTGTTTGTAGCAGCAGTAGTGGTGGTAGTGGTAGTGGTATTTTAATCTTTTTATTTGATCAAACACACACATAAATAGCTCCCTTGAACACCACCCTCATTTCTTTTAAAGCGAACTTTTAAACAAACATACGTTTACTTTTAAATTGTACATTCGTTTTCCACAAAGAGATAAAGTCATTTCGGGTAAAGCAGAGAATGTGGTACTGAACTTACGATCAACGTCATGCGTTCAATTCACACTCCTTGCTTCACCCTTGGACGCATTATTTTTTTTTCCCAGAACACCTCCAGGAAACAAGGTCCAGCTGCACGAATAATAACAGACATTTTATGCAACGAGTAAGCAAGTTTAAATAGTCCCCAAACAGAGACATTTCTTCGTGAAAATGACCGATGAAGTGTTAGCCTAATGACTAATATTAGCGGGGCTCTCACTGAAGGCTTTGCTCGCGAGGGCAGTCAGCTGATTAGCAGGACAAACGGCAAGTATCCGACGCTCTATAATTTAGCATGGCTTTGACACGGAGCAAAGCGGCCACGCGTTTTATGGTATATGTGGCCTCGTAGCAGGTCAGCATTTTGATTTAATCTCAACCATTGCCGCATATATCTTCTGTATTTTCCTTTAAGTTTTCCTCGCCGAACACGACGTGACTTATTGCGGCCATAGCTTCAGCATTTGTTTTCGAAAGAGACGTTTTCTTGGAGGGATACGGTTGTCACCGGACGCTGGATCTGGGTTGTCTTGCAACAGTGTTCCCACTTTACGCACACCGCTGTGTAAAGGTGGGGATAACCGTTAGATTCAAATGAGGAAGACGTCTCTCTCTCTCACTCTCTCCTTCTTTTTAAAAAAACAAAATTAGAAGTGAATTCTCAGGACCTGCGCGTTAAAAAAAAAAAAAAGAACTATCCGTAAATTCTAAGAGAGGGGACGTGAGGCCGAATGGCAGATTTAACGCCCAGCAAACCCTGAAAACTGGGATCGTCCCAGAACCATCATAATGTTCTTTGCAATTAACCGCCGCTGTAGGTCTGTCCAAAATTTAGGAGCGGTCCTGGCACGGGAGAACATCAACACGCTACTGTGGCTTTGCTCATCTACCACGGAGTTGGGCCGAGGCCCACGTCGCAATAAATCATTTATGCGTTCACATTTTTTCTCATTTAAAGTATAATTTATGGCAATGTCTCCCGACACCATCGGGGATTAAAATTAATGAGGATGATTTAAACCACGAGCCAAAAGAGGCTGTCGTGGTTATGACGGGTTTGGGTCGAGCTAGGTCGAAAAAGATTGCATCCTCTTTCTGTTTGTAATTTTGTTTCTGTTTACCTTTTCAAAACATCACTCCGTATTAAAGCTCTTCCATCGCATGCACTGAACAGTATCATAAATCAACACTTTATTTATGTCATGGATTTGTTTTGGAGACCTACAGCGCTATCAGTTGGCCAGCCAGTGTTGCGTGCAACATGCCAAAAAAAAAGGCCCATCAAAAATCTGATCCTCAAAACCTGTAACGGTCTTTGAAAAACAGCGCATGTTCTCATCGTGTCCCATGATGCATCTGGTTACCGCCACTCCGACAGGCCGGTGGACCGGTGACATTTTACAGGCGGCTAGCGGGGCGGGGCTGGGGTGACAGGGCCCATCATGCTGATATTAACAATATATAAGCTCCCACCCCCCCCATTCCCCCTGCCAGGCTTCAGTGCTTTAGCTATTTCCAGTCGCTCAGGTTGGAGCACCGTCTGACAGCGACTGCCTTCGTACCGGGTGCTGCTGGGAAAGTGAGTTCAAAGGGCTCTCTCTCTCTCTCTCCCAGTAAGGCTGTCACTGTTAGGGTAATGGGACGGGGGCTTAGGGGGTGGAGGGGGGTTGGGTTTGGGGTAGGGTACACTGCCAGTCCGTCGCGCTCTACGGACAGGAGTAAACTCTTGACGCTGCGGGGATGTAGAGAGGCAAGGGCCCTTTTTGATCTGCCCCGTTGCCTGTGAATGCGAGTGTGTGTGTGTGTGTGTGCGTGTGTGTGTGTGTGTGTGTGCGTGCGTGAGTGTGCCTGTGTGCCTGTTTGCATGTTAGTGGGTGAGAAGGAAAGGGAGCATCACGTTCTTGGGGTTTGACTCAAACCACTGCAGACAGGCAAGTAATAGCCCTGGCTCTGTCTCCTTCTGGCTGTTTGGGTTGGTTAAACCAAACAAATCCCCTTGGCTAAGCGTGGCTGGGGGAGGGGTGGTGGTGGTGGTGGTGGGGGCATGTTGAGGGGAGAGAGAGCCTGACTCCTGCGCTGAACCGAACTCTTCTGCTACTTTACAGTAAACTCTTCCAGATGATTTATGGGTGTTCTCCGGGCTGTGGTACGTCTCACTGCTCTTCCAGTGGCCTTCAGAACAACACGCTCATCGCAGTACTGCACCACAGACCGGACCTCCATCACAGAACCACAGACTGGACTGGACAATGTCACAGAACCACAGACCGGACCTCCATCACAGAACTACAGACCGGTCCACTGTCGCAGAACCACAGACTGGACTGGACCATGTCACAGAACCACAGACCGGACCTTGATCACAGAACTACAGATCGGTCCACTGTCGCAGAACCACAGACTGGACTGGACCATGTCACAGAACCACAGACCGGACCGTCGTTACAGAACCACAGACTGGACTGGACCATGTCACAGAACCACAGACCGGACCTCCATCACAGAACTACAGACCGGTCCACTGTCACAGAACCACAGACTGGACTGCACCATGTCACAGAACCACAGACCGGACCATCGTTACAGAACCACAGACTGGACTGGACCATGTCTCAGAACCACAGACCGGACCTTCATCACGGAACTACAGACCGGTCCACTGTCGCAGAACCACAGACTGGACTGGACCATGTCACAGAACCACAGACCGGACCATCGTTACAGAACCACAGACTGGACTGGACCATGTCACAGAACCACAGACCGGACCATCGTCACAGAAACACAGACCGGTCCACTGTCACAGAACCACAGACTGGACTGGACCATGTCACAGAACCACAGACTGGACCACCGTCATAAAACCACAGACCACACTGCAATCACAGGGCCACTGACCAGATCACAGTCACAAAACCACAGACTGGACCACTGTCACTTCACCACTGGCCAGACCACAGTCACAAAACCACAGACTGGACTGCTGTCACTTCTCCACTGATCAGACCACAGTCACAGAGAAACTGACTAGCCACCATTACAGGACCACAGACCAGAGATATAGATAAATATGGAAGTAAAAAAAAATAAGAGTAAGACCAAAAAAAGGATAAAGTTTCTTTAAAAAAATCAAATAAAACAGAGGTTATTCTTAAGGGCCTGCGTGTGAAAAGGAGAGCGATCTCTAAATTCCAGCGGCCCGGGACGTGCAACCGCACGGCAGATTTGACGCTTAGCAACCCTGCAAACGTTTCGCAGTTAACCGCCGCTGTGGGTCTGTTTAGCGGTGGTCCTGACGCAGCAGAACATCAACACGCTACTGTGGCTTCGCACATCTACCGCGGAGCTGGGCCGAGGCCCACGTTGCAATAAATCATTTATTTGTCCACATTTTCCCTCATTTAAAGTATGAGTTATGGGCGATGCCTCCGAAACTATCCGTGATTAAAAGCAATGACGGTAATTGAAACCACGAGCCTAAGGAGCTGTCGTTGTCATGGTGGGCCGAGGTCGAGCTAGGTCAAAAAACGACCGCCAGCATCACAGAGCCACCGACCGTGCCACCCTCACAGAACTACAGACCACATCACCATCACAGAGCCACAGACCGGCTACCATCACAGAACTACAGACCACATCACAGCCAGAGCCACTGACCAAGCCACCATCACAGAACTACAGACCACACCACAGCCAGGAGCCACTGACCAAGCCACCATCACAGAACCACAAGCTTGACCACGACTACTGCACCACCGTCAAAACCATTATCAGACCACATACTATACACTATATTTATGCAGTATACAGTGTTTTTATTTCATATGTATTTATACTATATTGCTATTTTTTTGTATGTCTCATTACGTCAATGTCATTTATATATGCTTTTACTATTTGCCTACTGTGAAATAATTTGAGCTGCCCTGTGTATGACAGGTGTTATATAAATAAACTTTTACACAGACTGGACTGGAATCAAACCTAAGGATAATGTGCCACACACAACATCACACTGTACAGGGTCGTTGACCCTAGTTTCACCCAGAACCACTGATCTACACTAGCCATACTCATAAGATCATTAAAAAAAAATGCATGTGCATCATGAGGAGAGGAGAGAAGATGGGCTCTTTCTACGGGAAACAATCGTTTCCATTTCCAAAACTACTACATTTAGGAGATATATTGGTTTCACAGCTTATAGCATATCACTGTTTGTCACCTCTTTCCTTTTTGGGTGCCTGGATATTGTGCAAAGTGGCTCCATATATTTTGGAACACAAACTGGAACACAAATCTGTTTATTGCTTCACAACACAATGTGCTTAACAATATCCAAGCAAAACAGACGGGCAAATGAACAAGCAATTAGTGGTTTTGCTACTTGTGCTCAGAATACCATGTGGCATTGTGGGTAAACTGGTCTGGCCTTTTTCACTGCCAGAAGACCAGAGGAGTTAAAATCTATAACCAGATACTATTCAGAGTGTGAGAAAAGGAAACAAATTGTTGTGGTAGCGAAGAATGAAGTAATTACAGCTAACTCAGTGTTTACAGACAGAAGTGCAAACACATCCGGCCACAGATTTTGTGATGAATAGAGTTTTAGCTAGCAATACATCTAGGGGCGCCACAGCTCACAAATTCATGACAAATTCAGTTCATTTTTTGTAAGATACAGCAAAGGGCAACATTCATGTCGAATTTCAGTAGGATTAATTTCCAGGTTTACCATTTTCTGAGAAACAGGTTCACGAACTGACGTGTTCTTTTGATGCGCTGAACAGAAATAGATAGATACAGACGTCCAAAAAAAACAAGGACGTTTCACCCATGTTTCCCTCCATTCTGTTTTAGGAAACACATTCAATATCGACAACCTTTAGTGCACCCCGAAGGACAATCAAACTGTGAACCACACCTGGTAGAGAGGTTTTCTGTCTCACTTCATATTTTATAAAAGTTATAGAAAACGTATTATTGGTTTGCACTGCGTGGCAGAGATGTTTGTACACCTGTCTGGAGCCATCTGCGTGTGTATTGGTTGGCGTGGGAAGTGTCCACAACAGCGAGATGCAGCCACAGCCCATTCTGTTCTTCTGGAAGCTTCTTTATGAATGCACAAAATAACAATGAATATTGCATGACGACAGCACAAAGCAACAAAAGCAACCATGACTTGTGCGTCCGTTGCCATTGTTGCGATGCGTCCGTTGTGCGATCTCCGTGTTTAAATGGGATTTCGTTTACTGAATGTCAGGTATTGAAAAAACACGGCCAAAGCAACTGCTGTCATCGAGACCCTTCTTAGAATCATTGTTTATCATGAAAAAAAAGTTTCGTAATTTTAAAATGGCCATATTTTAAAGACGCAATCAAGTAATTATTGACAATGTAACTATAATCCAATTACACATTTTTTCAAATGTAATCTGGGCTGATTGTAGTTACATGTAATCCGTTACTATCCAACCCTGACCACAACGCATTGGTTCCTCATCTAAATCCTGATGATCTGACCAATGTCCGCAAACTGTTGACTTAAACCGCAAAAAAAACACATCAGCTTATCGTAGCATCAAGTCAGCGTTAAACGTTCCAGAGGATCTGGAGAAATTTTTTGATGTATAGAACAGCATGCGAATGTGCGGCTTCATTTATCATTGAGAAATTACTCCACTTAGACCTTGTTTTATTAGCAATTACAGATCGCGATCAAACAATAACGTGTTGAGAAACGGCGATATAAAAAAAACTAAAGGCATCCGTCGATAGGTATCAGAGTTTAAAAGTTCAGCGGAGTCTTCTCTGTTTTCCAGCTTGTGTAGATGTGCGGAGGACCCCGCGGCCAAAGAAAATAACGGCGTGTTTTCTTTCTGCTAGCGGTAGGCTTGGCTACGGGACAGACGGCATTAAGAGCGACGCTGACAGACAGAGATAAATAACCGCCCGCATTAATCACAGTGCGTTAAAGCTGAACCGACACGGCCTCTGTTAATAACGTGCAGTAAGTACCGCGCACCTCAGACCTTATATTTGTGCAACTTTACATGGTGATGATGGGGGGGGGGGGGGGGGGAGGTTTTTTGACTGGTTATGTGCTGAAAATCTGAAGTTGCATCCATCATGGACCCAGGGAGAGAAGAGAAATCTTATTTAAATTCTGTTCTCCCCCCCCACCCCCGTCCATAAACAACAGTGTCTATGAGTCAGGCTGAGAGTGGAATCTTAGTGTGACCTGAATGTGTTTTTAATACAGACATAGTGTGGTATATCTATATCTATCTATCAATATATATATATATATATATATATATATATATATACATATTACTTTTAACATGAAATATTCCAATGCTAAATCAGCTAAATATGAAAACAGTAATAAGATTTTAACAATTGTGATACGGTCACAGCTGCGCAGCTCTCGTGATGTAGGGACAGCTGCGCAGCTCCTGTGATGTAGGGACAGCTGCGCAGCTCTCTTGTGATACGGTCAGAGCTGCGCAGCTCCTGTGACATGTAAAGGTTGGAGGGATCTGCAGGAATGATTTAGCAGAAGGAAGTGAAACGATTCAATGTAGCAGCATGTCACGGGCCATTAGTACACGCTCATACATACTGTACCGAGCTATGCATGCGTTTTAAGACTCACTGCTGTTCAGCTGCAACCCACCAAACCTGCAAAAACATGTAGCATTTTAGCAGTTCTGTGAAGCCTGTGCTACGGTATGTTTGGCTATCACATGCACCAAATCCTCCACCACATCTGCTACTTCACTGTCCAGTCAGACATGTTCTCCCATGTTGGCTGTTGGTATACTATCATAATCATACGTGTCATATCGCTTTTGCAGAACGTTTACAGTTCAGCATCTTTGAATTTGGTTTCTTTTCGCACGCTGGCTTGGCTTCTCGTTCGGTCGAGCGCTTCGCTGAGAGAATGGCGCACGTTATCGAAATGGCCGGAGGAAAACGCGCATCGAACCAATGCACTTGGAAAAGGGCAATGTCGGACAAGGCGCTCGCTTTCTTTCTCGGGACGCCGATCGCCCTGCTCCTCGTTGCGAAGCGCAGACGATCGCGGGGCATGCCGTCACGCTGTGGTTCGTAAAATGGCCGCAGAGAACGGATTTCGACATTTTCTGAG
The DNA here is from genome assembly GCF_018555375.3 of Anguilla rostrata. Classification (NCBI taxonomy): domain Eukaryota; kingdom Metazoa; phylum Chordata; class Actinopteri; order Anguilliformes; family Anguillidae; genus Anguilla; species Anguilla rostrata. Next base: position 79,288,281 of record NC_057933.1, on the reverse strand, counting down.
ATTTCGACATTTTCTCACGCAGTTTCACTATAACTTGTTGAAGGAGGAAGTAGGTCAAGTTATTTCCCATAACTTGACCGACTTCCTCCTTCAATTACACCCGTATGTTAGCAAACAGCAAAGAATGAGTGAACATGTATAGAAGAAATATATACATACATATATATGAAAATAACTGCTCACTTACAGGAAATGGAGAAGAATATTCACAGAACAGCTGTAATGGAATAACGCTATGAAATCAAATCTATACACACACCTTACATTTAGCACTTGCGTACACATACTTGTAAAAAAAAAAAAAAATTTCTGGCAGGCACAGTGAGTTATATAATTATTTCAACAATATTTGAAGCAAATCGAAGTAGGGGCCTATATATTCAATGGAAATTTGTACCATTGCATATTTAAATGATGCATTAAGCGCTTAATAATACGTTGACTGATATTCAAGTCTTTGTACTAACCTATGTCTTACTGTTCTGTTTCTCAGTGCAGTATTCTTGTAAAAGATCACATACCTAACGTAATCGCAAGATCTGAGATCTGAAATAATCACACTTAGCGTCGTGTATTTTGAGTGGGATCTGCTTCGTGTCTGGCAAGGCAAATGGCTCCCAAATTATGGCCCCGCGGGCATTTATCATTGCCAGACCAAATGCCTTCGATTACCAGTCATTGGCCACCGTGACCTTGGAAATCAAAAACATTACTGCTGTGGAGAAAAGCAGTCACACTGAAACTGAATTTCATACAACGCGAACAGTAATGCTCATTGCTCGCTGGACGCAGTGTCTCCGTGGGATAGAGGTATGCTTTTACTGGCCAGCAGAAAAGAAAACATCTATAAACTACCACTTGGCTTCAGTAAGTCTTGCTTTTACATGGTCCTTGATAACCTGATTTTTGTAGGCTACGCGAGCATTAGCTTTTGAAATTCATTCAAACATGGCACTGTGACAACCTTAAATTTTTTATTTATTTTTTAAATTACCATCCCTCAAGACCACTGTTCCAAGTTGAGAATTATCAGACTGCAAGAATGCTAGTTTTTATCAGTTTGCCTATCATCCACTCCCACACACATAATTGTGCTGGCTCCAGATACAGGGACATGTTTAATTTTGCTTTCACAGATGTTCCCTATATCATAAGCTCTGAGTCAGTACTTTGCTTAGCCCCTCCCAGAATCGAGCATACTTAACGCACCAGTGCAGAGAAGCACACTGAAGACAGCTAAAGGCAGTGCTGAATGCTCATATAATTTTCTGGGATTTCCCCTCCCAGTTTTCAGAAATTTTGAATTCTCAGTTGCGGCTGTGGGCCCGTCCCACTACTGCGGCGCCCCGTGCCAGTGCAGGACGGTGCCCGTTAGTGCTGCAGATCACAGGGCAGGGGTCTCAGACTTCAGGCCTGCAGGGCCTTAGGTTCTCTGTTGGTTTTTTTTTTTTTAATGATTTCCTTTCAATCAACAGCCAATCAGAGCCTTGGTGTGAAGGCTGTAGCCAATAAATGACTTTACATTACAGGCATTTCGCATCTTATCCAGAGCGACTTACACAACTTTTTACATAGCATTTACATTGCATCCAATTATACAGCTGGGTATATACTGAAGTAATGCAGGTTAAGTACCTTGCTCAAGGGTACAACGGCAGTGTCCTTACCCGGGAATCGAACCTGCGACCTTTCGGTTACAAGCCCAGCTCCTTACCCACTGTGCTACACTGCCACGCCCAATCGCATCCATGCACTAGAACAGTGCTTTAACAGGGTGAGCCACCCAGTAACCCTGTGCTAGGACCATTTCTGATGTCTGAGTTATTACAGAGGGTGACGGCTGTGTTTCTGTTGGAAGACATGCGCATACCGTGGGAATTCTTTCCAGTCAAGACCTAGGACTGCATCTCAACTTAAAAAAAAAAAAAAAATCTTTTATATTTCTTTTTTTAAAATTATAAATCTCTCAAAATCAGCCCACAGAGCTAATACATCCTAAACAACTGAATAATAGGACGTAAGGAGTTGGGTAGTGGGCGTTTCTCGTAAACTCCTATTTGCTTTTTATTAGATTCCGGCCAAATTTGGCCTCTTTCTCCCACAGTCATGATTTTTTTTTCTCTCATAAACACTCCCATGTCTCCAGCTTTCACATAGTAAACTGGGTTTTCACATGGTCTTCCTTTACAAAAAAAATAAAATAAAAATACAGTCTCGGGATTTATGCAGCTATTCTCATTGAAATTGCGTTAGCAGGGGAAATTAAATTAAACGAGAAAACGTCTCCCAGTGTTATGGTATCTTCAGCAGCTGAAGACTACACAGACTGTATTTTTACCATTTCATTTAGACATTACATTACATTACGTTACAGGCATTTAGCAGACGCTCTTATCCAGAGCGACGTACAACAAGTGCATTAGTTCAAGGTGCAGAGGTGCAAAAGAAACACACTAGAGTGAAGTAAAGATCGTAGTGCCAGAAGTGACCACATAGATCAGGACTCCAACCATGTAGGGTAACCGGTTCAGCAAACAAACAAACAATCCTGCCAAGTACAAACTAGCACTGAAATCACATTTGCCTAATAAAAATTAACGTGATCGTATTAGCCTAACTAGGTACATTGAGCTAAACTATAGGCTAGGGAGGGGTGGGGAGAGGTGCAGCCTGAAGAGATGAGTCTTTAGTCTGTGCTTGAAGATAGTCAGATTCTCTGCTGTTCTGACTGCCACGGGGAGGTCATTCCACCAACATCAACCAAGCAAAACTGAAAAAAAAACAAAAGCATTTGCCTTGAGATAATGAGCACTCAGCAATGCGCAGCACATATCTTTTATTCCAATTTTTTTATGAATGCATTTGCTGAACCGGGACTGGAACTAAAAACACACAGTTCATTTTTTTGAAACCCACAACGGTCAGCGTGCATGCGGCCACTGCCTGTCATGTTCACAACCAGAGATTTAATTGTTTTAATCTGACGAAGGCCAAAAATAATTTTCTGTGTTTCCGAGGAGCAAGCGTTGTGCCTTTTTCCTAAGCCTCTTGCGATTCGTTTTTAGGGAAACAGCTTGTCTCTAGCTACTTGACCTCAGACATCAAACTCGGAGATCGCCAGAGATAGGAAAGCGGTTGCTATGGAAACCTTTCCGAACTCGCCGAGATGGAAAATAAAACCCTCCTGGGGCATTCTGGGAATGAAACATTTTGCGACATGTTCAGGAGGAAAAGAGAGGATAGCCTTACTTTTGGGGGGAAAAAAAAGTATAATGTACCCGTTTTATACAGAGTTGGAAAGTCCAGGGGTCAGAGAGTGAGTCATGCCGTGTGCTTCTTCCACCCATGAACTCCAGCCAGCTGATTTCAATAATTGGTTTTGCCTCCTGTCCGAAGAATTGTGCCAATCAGCAAATCCAGGTGATTGGAACAAAATACTGGGGAAGGCCTTTACTTTCTGAACCTTGATTTTCCACCTCTGGATATAAAGCACAAAAAAAAAAAACTTGGCAACAGTGTCTATGTTAAAAATAAATAAATCGATGCACTGCACAATGCAGAGCATAAGCTTAATGTTCTTTGCTTTCGCTGGTAGCCAGATTAACAACAGTCTTCCAGTTTACAGCTGTTGGCCACATTCTCTTATCAGGAAATTGACTTTATCTTCAAAAAAAAAAAAAAATGTTTAAGCACGTTTTAGATATTGTTACAGCTTGCACTTACAGTTACAATGACGTGAAACAAACAAAGCAACACTGTTGTAAACCTCAGCTTTTTGGGGGTCATTAAAATTCTCAACTGTTGGAAGAGCTTTGGCCTCAGAGACGCGAACCAATCATCGATTTTGCATCGGACCACCAGCGCTCTGTTCCGGCACGCTCTGAACTCCAGTCGAGTAAATCACAGCCTAATCAGCTTGACTTTGGGAACACGAGATTTCCATTCTTTGGAAAATCTGCACATTTCCCATGAAAAGATTTATACTCAAATAACCGTTACCATGTGTGAAAACTGGATTGCGCTGAAATATGCTGGAAATAATAAAGAAAGAAAAAAAAAGGCAGACAGGACTTTTTTTTTTCTTTTTAATTTTTTTATTTTTTATTTTTTAAACTGGCAACTTATTGAAATTGTTAATGCCTGTGAAGAATCTATGGTGTCCTGAATCATACCCCTAAATAGAACGCAGCACCTCGAGGGATTGACTCAGAATAAATAGCTCTTTCCTGCTGAAGCCTCACCAAGTCCCAGTGCTAAGGCCAGGTCCTGTTTGCTAGCCTGGCCTTAGCACTGGGACGGACCTGCCGTCCACCCTCTGTGTTTGGATTAGGTCCGTGTCCCGGTACATCCATCCATGCTGTCCAAGTTCCAAGTTTTCACATTAAAAAAAGACCCACCCGCCATTGTGGGTGTTTTACCTGTTGTCAGGTCCACTTTGTCCGACCCGCCTGACCACCAGTACATCCGGCGGCAAGTCCCTCGGCTTGACTGAGATACGTACGCGGTTGGCGGGAAATCAAACGGAAAACAAAGCTTGAAGCGCTCTGTGTTTGAGGGCTGCGTCTTACGAGGAGTGAGTCTAAACAAACCAGTGCCTTTTATGCAGCTTGTATGATTTTAAACCACCAAAGAGTTGGTTTTTTTTGGAATGTTCTTGCAACGCCCTGCGTCAATGTTTGAGAACTTTATCGCTTTCGATTACCAGTGTGATTGTTACATCATCATGAGAACGTTCAGTTGAGAACATTCTAATCTCGCACTTTAAAGGGTTAAAGCATGAAACGTTGATTAAAATACCGACTGGGGCCTTTCTGTGTGTAGTTTGCATGCACAGAAAGACTGCGGAGTCTAAATTGCGTTTGTGCCCTGCGATGGACTGGCAACCTTCCAGGGCAAATTCCTGCCTTCCGCCCAATGCATGCTGGGATAGTCTCCAGCACTCTGCATGACCCTGACCAGGAATAACGGGATTAGATCATTGATGGATGAATAAATAGTGAATGTGTCAAATGTAAACAAATGGCATGCCTACTCTGGGAAAAGATTTACCGGTTGATGAAAAATCCTGACAGCCAAATGACTGTAATTTAATTCCAATTAAACTGATCATGGATGGTAATCCAGCTGAAATACATCACACAGTTCCAGTCCCAATACAAGTTTTACTGCATTTCAGTAGCTACTATTTTTAAGAGCTGAAACCATTTATTTTTAAGTCCAATATAAGTACTGAAGAGGATAAATCCTTTATTGAAAATGGTAGTAAACCTTTCAGTGTTAAGACTATGTTTCATTACTTCTAGAATAGTTTAAAAGCAGAGCAGCTGGCTGCATGTTTATATTTTAGCTCAGATAAATTTTATGTTGACCATGTGAAAACACACTGCTTCAGGCATACCTGACTGAGAAATGAACTTTTGCCCAAAGGCCAGTGTTTCCTCTCTGCAAATTTTTAATTAGGCTGGGACTGTAATTTTGTACCAAAACCGAGTTGTAATTTATCTTAACCATTTAAATTGAGTGATAAAACAGAGTTCATAAACATTTTCTTTACTTCCAAGTCATTTGCCATTAAAAAACCCCCCCAAAAAATTATGTTTATACACTGTATACTCAGAGCAGTCCCAAGACTTTTGAGGGTCCTAAGCAGGAAGTAGTTTGGGGGCCCCTCCAAAACATTGGCACATCCTGATTGGAAACCAATGTTGCTGCTGCTGGGGCCCCAGTGCGAGACGACAGGGCCTTAGGTGAGAAGGCGGGGCCTTGGGCGAGAAGGAGGGGCCTTGGGTGAGAAGGAGGGGCCTTGGGTGAGAAGGCACGGCCTTGGGTGAGAAGGAGGGGCCTTGGGCGAGAAGGCGGGGCCTTAGGCGAGAAGGAGGGGCCTTGGGCGAGAAGGCACGGCCTTGGGCGAGAAGGAGGGGCCTTGGGAGAGAAGGCGGGGCCTTGGGTGAGAAGGCGGGGCCTTGGGCGAGAAGGAGGGGCCTTGGGCGAGAAGGCACGGCCTTGGGCGAGAAGGAGGGGCCTTGGGCGAGAAGGTGGGGCCTTGGGTGAGAAGGCGGGGCCTTGGGCGAGAAGGAGGGGCCTTGGGTGAGAAGGCGGGGCCTTGGGCGAGAAGGAGGGGACTTGGGCGAGAAGGAGGGGCCTTGGGTGAGAAGGCGGGGCCCTAGGTGCAGTCCCTGTTCAGCCTAGAGGGAGGGACAGCCCTGTGTGCATCACTCTAAAGCAGACACCGAAACAGCGGTAAGCAACTGTGGTCCTGTAGTGCCAGAGATGTTTTTTTTGACAGTCTGCATTAATGGAAAAATGGCGAGTACCTCCAGCATGTGGCCACCTGCTTTCACTAAGTCAAATTTTAACCAATTACGCAGGCTAATTTTGGGGTTTGAATGGAGCAAAAACCAGAAGCATCTTTGGCACTCTAGGACAAGTGCTACGTCCACACTATAGTGCACTGAGAAGCAATGGGGCACAGGGTTCAGTGTAGCCAATGTTTTAACCACAATGACCTTTGACCTTGACTTAAATAGAATAATTTTAAAAAGCACCTTTTCATCTCAGACTACTTTTTATTCATTCCAGTGACTGTTACCATGTTGCAGTTGGTAAACTGCATTGTTCTTGTCTCCTGTGACCGTTCTCCTTGGAGGACAAAGCCAGCCCCATAATTCACGCCGCAAGCCACAATAACATTTACAGTCTGGCGTCTCCCAAGTACCGCAGCTGACTCAATATCGCCGCAGAACGCATCATTAAAAGCATTAACTCTAATAATGTTGGTCATTTTCTTTATTTGTAAAACAAACAAGTTTCAACTACTGTGCCAAACGCCTGGAGAACGCCGTTTTTTTTCTCGTTTTTTGTGTTTTTTTTTGCGAGGGCTGGATCAGATTAATTCGGCTGGTGTTGGGTCCAGTGCACGCTCTTCTGTTCGCCGCCCCCCTCTAAATGATCCGTAATATGTCCCTATGGGGGGCTGCAGGTGGGGAATGCATTAGGCGTCTGTCTGTGGGGGGGGGGAAAGGATTTGCTACCAACGCGAAGGCCGGCAAATCTACCGTTAACGTGAAGAAACGGCCATTTTCGTTTGAAAAACGGGAGAGCGCTCAGCGTCGCCAAGGACTGACACGGTTGATTTGACGCTAACTGAACTCTAAAACTGCTTGGGTTTATTGCTTCTTAACAGAATTGTCTGCAAATGAGACCTATTAATTCAAATAAGCATGCTCTTTGCTTTTTTACACGCTCAATTGGCATTCTTTGATTAACCACTAAGATTAAGGATGTATATAAAAAACATCGCAGCATATTAGAGACACACAACATGATAAATCTGGGGCCTGATATCAATAAGTTATATCTGTCTGGACATCTGTCTGTCTTGGTTGTCGTGTCTGTCTGACACGACAACCAAGTTTCATGGAAAAAGTAGAGGAGCACAGATATCAACTTACAAAGGAACATTTTGAAAATAGATTTTATTTCCAAAACAAAATATTTAACTTCAACAGAACATTTTAATTGATAAAATTTAAAATAAATAGTAGGCCTAAATAAAAGTGGTTCAGATGACTATGTTCAAGTTTCTTTTTTTATTATTTTTGAAATTTTCATATCAGCCATAACTTAGCATTGTTTTTTTCTTTTTTAACTACTACCAACTGACATGACCCCTGAATTACTGTGGATCCCCAGCACGTTTTATAAATAGATCCCTGGAAAGACACCGAAAGTGACTCTCTGGCATTACACGTTTTCTTTTTCGCAACGACTGGTGACACCAACTTTATGCTGTCCCAGTGCTACGGTCATGTATTGCAATGATCATTTTTTTTTAAAATGAGCGGAGGTGGCGAGCCAGGGGGTCTGTGTGTGAACCTCAGGTGTGAGGAAGATCCTGAGGGACTGAAACTTTGCCCGTTTTGCACGGTAAAAGGCGTGTCAGAGGTCATCGCTTGTGGCCCCGATGGCTCGGCCTCAGCACTGGCCCGTTGCCTGAACTGATCCGTAGTTAGACTCAAGTCACTGGTCCAGTAAATGCTCAAGTATGAATGAATGAATAACACGTGATTCCACTTTGCAGAGTACTCAGGGAATCAGTACTTGGGGCACCGAGCATGTTAAAAATCATCTTCTACTAAAGGCAGTAAATTATGTGAAAAAAGCACTATCAACACAGATTATTTTGATTTGGGGGGAGGGGGTAAGGGGGGTGAAATTGATTTTAATAAAAGTCTACTAGTTTTCCATCAAGTCAAGAACATATGACAGTCTAATTAAAACATGTCTTAAGTCACCAAACATTAGCATTTCAAATATGAAATATTAAGAGTAGGCAGCAGGAGTAACATCCCAAATAATATTCATAAAAATGAATAAATGGTTGAAATGAACTGGCAAATTAGTCACACCCCAGAAATCAGCCATAAAATCAACACCTGTTAATTTGCAGCAATTCCCGTCCATTCAGTCCTCTAATACACTCAGTAATCAAGCACTAAAGTCAGGCAATAACAAAAAAATATTTTTTTTTTATTAAAAAGTGTCTTTTGTTAACCTTTCAGCATTTATACACCACTTCCTCATTACTGAACAGGGCCTAGCAAGGAAGATGACTGAACGTCTTTATGGTTTTCGGCTAAATTTTCATGGTTTTACGCTTCTTTTTATGGACGTAGCCTGAATTTGTACGTTCTTGGGTAGCACAGTTAACCTGAACTCGTGCTGTGGTGGTGCTTCATCCTTACTTTCTGGTCTGGGAACGTAGTTAGCCAGGTCTGGCACTATTGCACACGTTAATCAGGCTGAACGCATTCGTGTTTCTCCTATATGGCAAGTCTCTCTGGATTAGAGCATCTGCTACATGAATGTAATGTAAATGTAAGTAAGCAGTTAGCATAACAGCTTCCCCTCCAGGAGACACTGTCATCTTGTATCAGCAAAAGCATAAAGTGCAGCGTTACTGCAAACCTCAATGCACACGACTTAAATACAATAAATCATGTATATCCACGCCCCCCTCCCCCCCCATCCCTACCCCAACCCACATACACACAACCCAGTCAAAATGGCCACAACACACACACAGCGCACATCTTCACTTTGCCACGCGTTATCTGCGTCTTTAGTAGCTGATCACACACGGTCTCCAGCTCATTTAGTGATGCCCACCATGACCTCGCTAATGTCCCAGAGCTTCCTGGCCACCTCCACATCCGTGGCTTTGGGAAGCAGCTCCTCCTCCTTGCAGTTGGCGAAACACTTCCCCTGGACGCCGTCCACGTCCGGCGAGCAGGCCAGGAAGACGGAGGTCTGTGCCCCCTGGAGAGGGCTCTTGAAGAAGGCCCAGGAGGCCAGGTTGAAGAAGGGCCTGGCCAAAAGGGAGATGTTCACGTGCCTGCCCAGGTTGGTGCGGACGATCCCGGGGGTCAGGGCGTTGACGGTGACGCCGGACTCCTCCAGGCGCTTGGCCAGCTCGCAGGCGAAGAGCAGGTTGGCCAGCTTGCTGCGGCTGTAGGCGAAGGCCTTGTCGTAGCCCTGTGCGCTGTCCAGGTCCTCGAAGTTGATGTCCCCGTACTTGTAGAGCTTGGAGGAGACCACCACGATGCGGCTGGGGGCGGATCTCTTCAGGAGGTCCAGCAGGAGGTGGGTCAGGAGAAAGTGGCCCAGGTGGTTGACCCCGAACTGCATCTCGAAACCTTCCTCCGTCTTGGCGTAGGGGCACTGGTAGATCCCCGCGTTGTTAATTAGCACGTCGATCCTCGGCTCCTCCTTCATACAAGAAAAAAATAGATGAACGATGAAAAAAAAAAAAAACTAAAAAAAAAAAAACAGAACATTACACTAATTAGGCCACTCATCGGGCCTATTGCCATGAAAAGGTGTGGCTTTTTCACTGAGGTGAAGATATCACCAAGAGATTTCACTCACAGAGGTATTAATTTGTGTTTTCCTATGGAGGGGTTTGGTTGGTTCATAATAGTGAATGACTGATAGTTCCACCCATTAAGTAGCCAGCATAAGACGATCACAAGGGACTTAGGGACAAGGTTCATACAGTACATGATCCACTGAGGTTTAATAAGATCACAATGTACAGCAGTTCAGTGTTACAAAAATACATACAGTGAACAGAGCTGGGGAAGTTTATGAATGTGCAAACCTCTAATCCAGATCATGATTCTACTTTCCAGTACTAATGCCAAGCGTGAATGGTTATAACTTCTCTATAACAAACAGAAATGGATGAAGTCGCATTTAAATCGGTACCCTTTTCAACTCCGAGTGCGAAATCCGCCAAACACTGAGGAACTTCGGAGGGTTCAGAACTTCGGATAGCTCTTCACAAATTTATGTCAAGTTTTCTTCCAAAAGTTCACCACTCCTTGCAGTCAGTACATTTGTCTGGGATTGAGACCAGTCTTAAAAAGCTACTCCCTATTATGAGTGATGCGAGCAATTAGGCCGACATTAAAAAGACGTATCGCAATGTGAAGTGTGTTTATACTGAAGATAGGGATGAGGCTTGGCATCCGTAGCCAGAGCCTGGCCCAGGATATTTGGCGGACAGGGTTTGAAAGCAGCATTCCCCGTCCGTCCTCGATCCTCACCAGATGATGAGAACTCAGTGTAAATGGTCCCCTGGAAACCTCAACTGAGCTGCGGAGCTTCCAGTTTTCAAAGAGTCCAGCTTAAAATGGTCCGCGGGAAATAAATGATGACAGACGCGATTAAAGCCCTGGCTATCGGTACTATCACGCGGCGAAACACAATGTTCATAACGATAAATTAGTTAATTTAGCAGCCAATTACTCTCACTGCTCTGAGAGATGTTCAGACAGCGAAGTTACATTCAAGTTACCCGAGTGCGTTTAGAAAGACGAATAAATAACTACATAAAATTGTACTCATGTTGCTAGCTTCGTTACCTGGTTAAAGCCTACCCGAGGCAAAAATATGTTAGCCAGACTAAGCCAGTCATTTGTGGTAGACTACAGTTGTTATCCAGCGAGCACATTAGCTACCTAATGCTGTTAATCTACAAGCTACACAAGTCCATAGAAAGTGTAACGTTACGTTCGGTCAATTTCACGGTTACATACAGTAACATCTTCCCCTATTTTCCACGTCCAGTTATATTGATAGCTATTTACTGTCACCAACTAGCAAGTCAGCCAAGGAACACAACCAGGTAAGGCACCACGCTGAATACAGCAAGGTGACTGGTTAGCAAGAACGTCATATCAGGGTCATGTGATGTGCCATTGTTTTGTTAGCCGCAGCATGCTAACCTTAACTTGTGCGAAAGGTGTAGGTGCTAACGTTAGCGAATGTTACCTTGATGACCTCTTCACAAAAGCTATGCACAGACTTCAGAGAAGCGAGGTCCAGTTGTTTGATTACGACATCTCCCTGACCCGGTCCAGCCTCCAGCTGTATCTCCTGAGCGGCCTCCTCGGCTCTCTGTCGGTCCCGACAGGCCATGATAACACGCGCCTGCAGTTTCACGAGCTCCAGCGCTGTGGCCTTCCCAATGCCGCTATTAGCCCCAGTTATTATAATAGTTTTCCCACGCATCATTTCAGGCGGATAGTGCAACATCTTGGCGGCGGAACCTCTAGAAAATATACGGCGAGCGATGATTAGTACTCCACCGCCGAGCACAGCAGCCAAAATTATCGCAGCAGACATCAATGCAAGGGACTCCTGTCCGCAGGCTTACTGGCGAGTGGAAAAACAAACTCCAACTTCCAGAACACATGGCGAAATTTTATGAACGGTGCTTTGTGGGTATTGTAGTGTAACTTCTTAAGCGCAACGACTGTACTGCCTGAGTGATGATGGCCATTCATTAAAGGAGTACCATGGTGGTTGAACGTGACACTTCCCAGTTGTCTTCAGGCAACAACAAAACAAATGTGCATAATTTTTTTATTCTTCAGTCATTTCAATGTACTTTAAAACGTATTTTTCTAAGCCTAAATTTCCCACTATAAAAATTCACCCGAACCGTCTGGGCGTGGTAATGAGAACTGTCAGTTAGCTATGATTGACAGACCGTTCCCCGTTACCATAGCTACCCCCATGATACGCGCTCTCTTTGGGAGACTGAATTTTCACAAGCTAGCTAGCTTAGTAGTATATCAAGTATCGATAAATAGCTAAGGTAAGGACGTTGACTTGTATCCAGTTACAATTTTTGCTATCTAGCTAGCCAAGTTAAGATAAAAGCACAACTATAACGTCCTCATAAAAGCGAACTAGCAAGCTAACGTTATCGATAACATTGCCTTATGAAAGCAAACCTCCTAGCTAGCTAACGTTAGCTAGCTAGCTAAATGAATATAACCAGAAATAATCTAAAGGAACTCTAATTTAAGTGAACCTAACGTTAGTCAAATATTTGCATTGTCTGAACAGCAGGACGGTGTGTCCTGTCAGATTTCTTTACGGGGCGTGGAAATAGGAGTGGTTACTGTATTCGTGACGTAGAAAAATGACAACTTTCTCAACCGGTTGAAAATGGGACGATGAATTTAAAACGCATATTTCTCCAAAAATACAGAACGGACATATTTAATACTTTGCTCATTGTGTTTCTTCAATGCCTCTTGTGCAAATAGCACATAAAACAGAGAAAGTGTGAAAATCACCATGGTACTCCTTTAAACACGACAAATTCCCCAGAACACCTCAATACATTATATAAATGGAAATTTAAATTATAGAAAATGGACACTCCATGGTTTTTAAAATAATATAAAACAAATAAAATTTATATTTAGACTGAAAGATCAGAGAAAGATACAAACTTTTAAACTGTGGAATTGTTTGCCGCTTTGGGCAATAATATGAAGGTTTGCCCGTTTATTTTCAAGATATCGGAGGGTATCCAACACTGGCATTGCAAATTACCACCTATGCCCCTTGAGTTGCTGGCAGAACAACGGAAAGAAAAAATATATATCTATTTTTTCAGCTTGGTGCCCAGAACTGCACATACAGTAATATTGAAAGTCTGGGCTGACAAAAGCCTTGTATAACATCAATATGGCATCCTTTGATTTATAAATTTTTGTTATATATCACCAACACAATGTTAGCTTTTTATGGATACATCTCAATGCCTTGATTCTGGTAGCCTTTGATCAACTACTACTCCCAGCTCTTACGTCCAACATTTTTATATTCTACATACACAATTTTACATTTAGCAAGACTTTATGTGATTTGCCAGGTTTTTACCCATAAATCTTTTTCGATTACTAAGTTTTGGATAATTTACATCTGGTAATGGCCCTATGTAAATTATCTTGAAAGGGAAAAGTTCAAAAGGGGTGTGATCAATTTCAATGTGCTGAGTGAATAAGAGCACTAACATTTTTTAAAGATTCTAAAAATATTTTGTCTGTGTTGCATTGTGCAAGAGTGAATGCAGGAGTGTTAACACTCTATTCTGAAGAAAAAGATTAACTTAAACAACATAAAACAGAAAAAAACAAGCTTATGTTTTTGAACTTCTTCATTTATAAAATAAATGATTTTTTCTCCAAGAAACATTCCCTGTGTCCAGCACTTTAAACTATGCATTATGTATGTCATGTGAATAAATAAGTCAATTCAATGTATTTACATATGATACTTTTGTGAATGTGAATGTTTCTGGTAAAAAAAAAAAAAATAGTGTCAGTTTCTGTCTTCTATTTTTCATGGAAGTACTATAAAAGAGAAAAGACATAGAAATAGGCCCATCCTCCCAAGACAGCCCAGCTTCAGTTAATGCTGACTTTGTTGTGCATTTTAATTTTAAAGTTAGAATTTTATTTATCCCCATAGTTTATCACTTCTGCTTTGGCTTCTTGGGCGGCACACTTGTACGTCTCGTATCCTATCCCATAAGGCACGTGGGCGGAGAAGATCCCCAGTTTACGTGCTCCGTCGATGTGCGGCTTCTGGTCATCGAAGAAGATGTGCGGGCGGATCGTCTGCAAGAGCGGGCCCTTGGGCCTCCCGCATAAGAAGAAGGCCTGAGTGAGCTCCAGGCCCCAGCTCTTCAGGGTCTTCAGGGCCCTGGTCCCCGAAATGACCGGGTCGCGTGATGTCACCAGGTAGGTCTGCACGGGGCAAGGTTTGTACAGACCCTTGGCATGGAATTTTTTCTCCATGTTACCAAGAGCCGCCAGAAAGCACCTCAGGGGGCCCTGAGGATGAAGGTGAAAAGACATGTCAGAGTCGGTATTAAAATGACAAAAAAAACCACCAAAATAAAACAAATATAAGTGTCAACACACCTTTTTTTTGCCAACTGTAGCGTCATAACAGTACATTTTTAGTTACTCGCTTGACTGCAAGAAGCACACAGACAAAGATACCTCTGCAAGAGGGATGTCCTCAGAATCATCCTCATTTTCTGTGTAGGCTTGCAACCCTTTCTTCTTAAAAACAACCTCAGACTCATCAGAGAACAGAACGCCATCCCCGTCGAAGGCCACACGAAGCTGAATTTCGCCAAAGACGGTGGAAGGAAGGTTCAAGATGAACATGTCATGAAGCAAAATGGCGTCCGCAAGTAGTCAGATTGTAGTCTATCATGATTCAGACTGAACAAGTATAATGTGCGCATATTTAAATGACCATTCAAGAAGCACATGGGCAAGAAGCAAAACAGTGATCTTGAGAGTTAGCTTAAACACTAGCTATCTAATCCACTTGTTGGTGATGTACAAATATGTGAGAACATGACCAAGAGTCACTAAGTTACACAGACTGGCCTGGTAACTTCCTAAAGTCAACATGTCAAATGATACATCATAAATATGCCTGAGTAAGCGCCGTGAAAACGGTGGTGTCAGTGTCACATAAAATTATTTTTCACTTCATCGAATGTCAAGTTTGCCTTTTCATTAGAACAGGGCTCCCCAGATCCACCGTCCGGTAGGTTTTCATTTAAACCCCCATTCACACCCCTGATGTTGCTAATTAGAAGCTCAGTGAGATCTGTAGATGTTGAATGAGGTGTGCTTAGTTAGGGTGGGAGGGAACAGGACAGTAGTTTTACTGGAACAGGGTTGGGCAGCCCTGCTTTAGAATTTGTTTGAATAATCATTGCTAAGCAATTATTCCACTAATTATGACTCAATAATATAATAAAATGTGATGCTTTTCTGAACAAAATAGCTCACTTATAAGGTTAGGTAAAATGCCATTAATTCCCATTCAGACCAGAATAATACTTCCTCTGTATAATGACATTGTTGTTGTGTACGTAAAATCCACCAAGCTGGCGCTCTCATGCTCATAGTACCTGTTTTTCATCGCTCCATTGCACTTCCTGGTCATTGGGGAACATAATGGCAGCTGCATGCCCTGTGGGGGGTGGAGTGAGACATCGTTCTGTTTTCAGCCTTGATATTAGCCTCTGTGTTACAGCATGATAAAATCTTAGCCTCACAAGGGTATCATGAAATGTCCGTGTGAACCATTTGCTTTGGACATTCTGCATTTTTGTTTTGCATAATATCTTCCGGATCTGTGATATTGAGTTTTTAACTCTACCTATTTCAATGGCATTCTCTGCTTTTTCAGGGTCCTCGGTGAGGTAGAGAATGTTCCCGGCGAGTTTGCTGATGTCATCCTCACGGATACGGATTTCACTTAAACCTAATGGGGAAACGAACACAAGCCTTTTTTGCTGTTGAATCCTGGTGCTGTAATTCAGTTCATTACTAATCCATAGATAAAAATGACTTTTTTTTTTTTTACACTCAGGACCAAACACAGAGTCAAAAGTACACATGGAAACACATACCGAAACACAATCAGAAAAGCACACACAAGGATCCAGCACCTGAGTCAGGGAAGACAAGAACTTAAATAGACAAGACACTGATGAGACACAGGTGGGCACAATGCACAATCAGGCCACAGAGAGGGAAGGGAAAACGAGACGATCAAAAACAGTAATTGAATAATTGGAAACAATAATGCAATTAGACAGAGAAAAGGAACAGAACTATAAACTGAAGTGCCGCCATCTGGCGGCCCAAAAAGGGAAACGCAGACAGACACAGAACCATGACAGTACCCCCACCCCCCCCAAGGGACGTCTCCTGACCTCCCAGGAGACTGGCCCTGGGAGGGGGTGACACACAAAACGGGACTGGAAAGGAACAAGACTCGGGACTCAAAAACACAGGACTGGACTGGGCGGCGACGGGCACAGGGACTAGACTGGATGACGAAGGCGACGGGCACAGGGGCTGGACTCGGGACAGGAGCAGACAAGCTGAGACTAGACTCGGGATGACGACATGGAGCAGGACCTCAGACGACACTGAACTGGACTAGCAGGGCAGGACAGAACCCTGAACAGGACTATGACAAGACAGAATCCTGGACTGGACTAAGACATGACAGAACACTGGACTGGACTAAGACACGACAGAACACTGGACTGGACTAAGACACGACAGAACACCGGACTGAGACAAGACAGAACACTGGACTAGATTAGACAAAAAGGGACTGGGCTTGACAAGACAGGAACGGACTGGACCAAACTGACACGTACGGAACAAAGCTAAGCCACAAGACAACAGATTCAGACACAACACAGGACTGGACTAAGACAGACATGGAGCTGGACCTGGACACTATACTGGACCAGACTCAGACGACACTGGAGTGGACTGAGGCAGACTGAAATGGACTGACACAGAGACTGGGAATGGGCTAAGACACTATTAGGGAACAGGCTGACGCAGGCACAGGAACACAGGGAGACCTAAAAGGACAGACAAAGGGACAAGCAGGTGGAGAGGCACACGGCAAGACTGACAGACACACTAAGGGACAGAGACAGGGAAGGAGAGGGGTGAATTCAAAGATAGACATACAGACTGACAGACGGGCAGACAGGCGAATGGGCCACCGGCCTGGGGGACAGATACACAGGCTAACAAACTGGCTGACACACGTGGGCAGACAGGCAGACAAGCAGGCAGGCAAACAAACAGACAAGGGGGCAGGTGAACAGACAGACACATGGTTGGGAGAATGGACTGGGTGAGGTCTCTGGGCACTGGGTGGGGGCAGCGACGGCGCGAGAACACTAGGGGGAGCGAGAACATTAGGGGGAGGCATGAACTCTAGGCGAGGCATGAACACTAGGCAAGACAGGTGGCTTCGCCTCCGGAACAGCGGGCAGGGCAGGCCGCGGCGGCCCCTGCGGGACAACAGGCGGAGCAGGGGGCCTCTCCGGGACTCGGGGTGGAGCAGGAGGCTGCTCCGGGGCTCGAGGCGGCGCAGGAGGCCTCTCCAGGGCTCGAGGCGGCGCAGGCGGAGGCCCCTGCGGGACGGTGGGCCGAGCAGGCAGCTCCTGCGGGACGGCGGGCTCCGGCGCACTGGCCTTGGAGTACTTCTCGGCCAGAGGGGGCATATCCGCGGCCCCCCGGAGATACTCCTCCCAGTGAAATGCCGTTATTACTAGGGCTTTAAAGTCACAACACCCCTCAAGCCCAGAGTAAATTAGCCCACCGTGGAGGGAGTCCCTCATGCCGTCCCAAAATATATGATTGACTGGGGCAGGTCAGCCTGTGCGGCGACAGTGCTGAATTCGGTCGCGTAATCCAATACATTACGCGACCTCTGACTGATATCCAAGAGTCTGTTGGCCATCTCTCTGGCGACAGGACTGGACCCAATGGGCCTCGGAGCGACCACCGGCTTGCTCCAGACCGGTGCCATGTCTGACGGAAAAATGAAAACCCCAGGAAGGAATAAGGGCAAGGGGGTGGGGGGGGGGGGGGAATGTCTGCTGGGTCCAGAACTGGCTGGATCCTTCTGTCAGGTTAGGCGAGGGAATGGACCCAAACGCAGAGTCAAAAACACTCAAAATCCAAAGGGTAAACACAAACCGAGGATATTACTTTTAATAAGTACATAAACTAAGGAGAACAAAAAACAAAGCCACGCAGGGCAAGTCTCAAAAGGACGAAGCAAGGTTCTTTAAACGCAAAAACAGAGAAAATGCAGAAATCCAAAACAATGCGAAACTAGAACACGGGCAGGGTAGAAAACACTGAGGACCAAACACTGAGTCAAAAGTACACGTGGGAACACATACCGAAACATGATCAGAAAAACACACACAAGGATCCAGCACCTGAGTCAGGGAAGACAAGAACTTAAATAGACAAGACACTGACGAGACACAGGAGGGCACAACGCACAATCAGGCCACAGAGAGGGAAGGGAAAACGAGACAACCGAAAACAATAATTGAATAATTGGAAACAATAATGCAATTAGACCGAGCAAGGGAACAGAACTATAAACTGAAGTGCCGCCATCTGGCGGCCCAAAAAAGGAAACGCAGACAGACACAGAACCATGACAATAATCACATAAATAATTTCAAATAACTAGCTTCTAATAATATAAGTAATTTAACAATTATTTAAATTATTTTAATTTTTCCACTTCATATGTTTTCAATTTTGTGCTCTGAAATTGATTATAAGAACAGTTTATATTATTTGTTGCATTAGCTTACATTCAATACTGTGCCATTGGCCTACAGTAAAACATGTATTGCTAACAGGGTGTACTTACTAAACTCACTGAGGCTGTCTCTGAGGCATTGCTCTTGTGTGTCTGTATTAGTCATCAGGACAATGTTGAATGGCATCTCATTGTCAGGGTAAAGCTTCTGTAAATGTTTATTTGCTGTCACCAAGGCCTGTTCCAAATAAAAAAAACACCTTCAGTCAACTGTATGAACAGCTGTCATAAAGCTAAGAGGCACACTACACTGACAGGTGAAGCCATATGATATCTGAAATGAAAGCTAGTAATGAAAAATCGCAAAAGGTTTGTAGTACACAGAAAATGTTTTTAATGAGCACTTTTGCATTCAATAATTATGTGCACCGATTTCTAGAAAATGTAGAAACAGAAGAATTTTTAATATGCATATTGCAACAAATGTTTGTTACTAATACCATATTAACTGTCCCAAATAAATTAAACTTTACTTAATGAAACTACAAATTATGCAATTTATAAGGAAAAAATATGACAGTGGAATACCTTTATAAAAGGAAATGCCACTCCCAGCTTCAAAATCGTTTCCCCGTTGGTTTTACTTTCTTTTTGGTCCTTCGTGTTAAACAGTGTGCTTGCAGACACTGCAATGGTCATTGGTTCCTTAGTTTAGGACAGAAAGAAATGCAAGCAGAGTTGTCGAAGGAGGAAAACATAAACCAAGCAATAGAAGCAAAAAGTATAGTTCATGCAATAGGGAAGGTGACCAGTTGACAAATATTGTGGCTCATGCATCCAATTTACATAAAAACATAAGCCACAGCACTCACATTTTTGGCCGCTGCTCCATCTTTGTCATCTTTGTCATCATGCGCATTTATGACATTGTTGGTTTCTGTGGTGTTCATAATTGCGGTTGACAGAAAATCTTGAATACTGTATGTTGTTAACTTGCGTCAACCTGCTAGCGTGTCTGTCAGCTTTGAAGCTTCTCTGACTGCAGGCTATTTGTGAACCTTGTGACTGGAGATAACGGGCCATTCCCATGATCCTCTACTGAGTAACCGGGCGGAATCTGAGAAACTGAACCGGGCGTAAGTAGGGCACTGTTTAACCCTTTACCTGGCAGCTCAGCTGAGTGGGCAGATGCCGATAAAAGTAGTCTTTAATGCAGAAATTCCACCTTTAAAACACAATTACAGAAGCTACAGAATTACAGAATTTTTCAGTGTTCATGTGGGAATTGACAGTGAAAGACCTTTATAAAAGGAAATGCCACTCCCAGTTTCAAAATCGATTCCCCTTTCACTTTCGTTTTGGTCCTTTGTGAATGAATTGTCAATCAAGCCAGACTACTAAAAAGGGCGATGACGCCGTAAATAACAGGTGTTGTATTATGCACAGCTATTTTGGAAGATATCCAGGCGTCACGAATGCGCGTATATTTTTTTGTACAAGACAATATAAGACCACGCAGTCTCAAAAGGGACATCCATACACGTAAAACCAACAGTAAGATTATATATTTATTCAATATTTAGTCCCAGATATTGACTGTAGAATGACATGGTATCATTTAAAAAAAACATTTCCTCGTTTATTCCGTTATTCAGTGAGCAGCGCTTTCACTGCTGTGTAGGCATATTTTAGGGCTATTGTCGGGTTTATCTTGTTGCTATGACGGAATACGATTTTTTAATGGTGAAAGAATAGCATAGTTGTCGTGTATCGTCTACGAAACTAAAACAACGCGTTTCTGTTTTTAACTCACACTTTGGTTGCAGTAGCACCGAATGTTTGAGTTTAGTAATCTCGGCACGCCAGCGTGCCGACCACTAGGCGCTTTGCGCTAAGAGGTTAAGTTGCCTATAGCTCTGTTGTAGATATTCAATGTTCTGTTACACAAACTTTCCTTTTTGATTTTCTGTGCCTTGCACTCCGCCACCTAGAAGACTGAAGTGTGCTAGCTGGGTATGGGTGTTTCAACAATGGAGAGTAAGTCAGTCAGTCAGTCAGTCAGTTACAGACAATGACGGGTCTAGGCTGGACCCCAGGATCCCACAAAAATGGTGAAAGGGTAAAGCATACATTCTGCCAAATGCAGCTATCTTTTCTCATGTAATGAAAACCCTCTAATATTGTGGCAAAAGAGTGAGTGTCATGACAATAAAGCAGTACCTGGCTATATACTTTGAGACAGTGTTTTCCTAGCCCCAGAACATGATGACATGCTCATTTTCCTTTCCAATAATTATACACATTGCATGGTTAGACTGATACTTTCTAATTTTTCTTAAAGCTAGCCTATTAAGTAAAGCTTTAGCTGATTATTGCACTGTCTTGCTTTCCTCCAACACATTAGTGGAATTAAAAAAATAAGAATTCCACTGGAAAAAATGTTTATGATTGTGTTATGAACCTGTTATGACATTTTCACAATTTACTTTTATAAGTCAATCAACGGCCATTGATTGAAGCATGATCATGAATAGCCCAGTGGGGAGTCAATCTCTTTGAGCAACAGCGCTTTCTTTTTCTTCTGCAATGGCAGAATTTACAGTACACATTTGAGAAATCTGTGGCTTGATATTTAAATCATTCTAAAATGGCACCTGCTGTAGTTATTTGCTGATAACTGTGACGTTACAAAATGAAATACGAGCATTGTTTATATCTTTTCATGGCATGTATGTGCTCATAGCCTATTGGGTGCTTGAAAAATTGAACTGTCAGGTAAAATGCCACTAGTCAACGCATATTGAAAATTCTTATTACTACAGTAGTTACTAAAAAGTGAGAATGTTCGTCCCTATATATTACATATGCTGGCAAATTTGTGTCTGTGTTGCAGTGTGCAATATATGATTTCCCGAAAAGAAATGGAGCATAAATAAGATTTGCAGCATTGTCCATTTTAAAGAATTTTACCTGTTCTAAAAGGTTAACTTT
Source organism: Anguilla rostrata (assembly GCF_018555375.3). NCBI lineage: Eukaryota > Metazoa > Chordata > Actinopteri > Anguilliformes > Anguillidae > Anguilla > Anguilla rostrata. The sequence goes on along the minus strand of NC_057933.1, from coordinate 79,266,792 downwards.
GACAACATAAAACAAGCATAATGTTTTTAAAAGTTTTTATTCTTAATGTAGCATTATAAGCTTAAAGAAATTAACCCATTTTTTTTTTAATTTAGAGCATTTGCAATAAGCTGAGTCAAATGACTTAAAATTAAACTATGAATTATTGTCAGTTTCTGCATTCCATGGATAAACTATAAAAGAGAGGAAAGACAAAGAAATAGACCCGCAGCCCAGCTCCAGTTAATGCTGACCTTTGCTGTGCATTTTAACAGCTTGTTAAAATGCACAAGCGGCACCCTTGCAGGTTTCGTATCCTATCCCATAAGGCACATGGGCAGAGATGACCCCCCACTCAAGCGCCTTGTCGATGTGCGACTTCTGGTCATCGAAGAAGATGTGCGGGCGGATCGTTGCCAAGAGCGGCCCCTTGGGGCTCTTGGCCATGAAGAAGGCCTGGTTGACCTCCTGGTCCCAACTGGTCAGAGTCTTCAGGGCCCTGGTCCCACAAATGATGGGGTTGCGGGATGTCACCAGGTAGGTCAGCACTTTGAATGGACTCCTGTCACTGAGCATTTTCTGCAGGTAGCAGAGAACCTCCAGAAAGCACTTCAGCGGGCCCTAAGGATGAAGGTCACAAGGTACTGTATGTCAGAGGCTGTGTTAAAATGCACAAGGTACTGTATGTCAGAGGCTATGTACAAATGCACAAGGTACTGTATGTCAGAGGCTATGTACAAATGCACAAGGTACTGTATGTCAGAGGCTATGTACAAATGCACAAGGTACTGTATGTCAGAGGCTATGTACAAATGCACAAGGTACTGTATTTCAGAGGCTGTGTACAAATGCACAAGGTACTGTATGTCAGATGACCAAAACCCACCAAAGTTGTCTGAACCAGTCAAAAACACAGAAACCAAACATACAGTAGAGTGAGGACACTTTTGCTTTTTGCCAACTGTACCATAATTTCAGGACTTTTTTAATTGCCTGCTTGACTACAGCCAGCACACAGACAAAAATACCTCTTTGAGAGGGGTGTCCTCTTTATCCTTTTCATTTTTTATGAAGGCTTCCAGCCCTTTCTTCTTGTAAACTTCCTCAGACTCATCAGAGAACAGGACAGCATCTCCATCGAAGGCCACACGAAGCTGAATTTGACCAGTGTTAGTAGAGGAAAGGACAAGATAGACATGTTAAAAAAGCAAAATTGTGTCCATAAGTCTGTCAGAGAATGTCATTCAAGGACACATATTCAAGACTGAACAACTCTAATATAATAATATTTAAAAATGATTATTCATGAAGCACATGGGCACAAAGAAAAAGAATGATCTTGAGAGTTAGCTTAAAAGCTAGCTAGTTAGTCTATTTGTTGGCCATGTACAAAAATGTGAAAGCATGAATGAAGAGTCATTAAATTATACAGTCTGGCTCGGTAACTTCCTAAAGACATGTTAAATGGGGTGACAGTGTAGTATAGTGGCAAAGTTATTGTAGATCTCGACACCTACAGGTTGCAGGTTCGATTCCCAAGTTGGATGCTGTCATTGTACCCTTGAGCTAGGTACTTAACCTGCATTGCTTCAGTATATACCCAGAAGTATAAATGGCTGCCATGTAAATGCTCTGTAAAAAGTGGTGTAAGTTGCTCTGGATAAGAGTGTCTGCTAAATGCCTGTAATGTAATGATACATCATACATATGCCTGAGTAAGCACTATGTAATCTGGTGGCAGTGTCACATAAAATGCTTTTTCTCAAGACTGAATATCACATTTGCTTTTTCATTAGAACAGGGCTACCTTGTTCCTTGGAGATCCTCCATCCTGTAGGTTTTAATTTCTACCCTATTTTATACACCCAGTTCTACTAAACAGTAGCTCAATGAGATCTCTAGCTGTTGAATGAGGTGTGTTTGGTAGGGAATAAAAACTTACAGGACCGCAGATCTCCAGGAACAGAGTTGGTCAGCCCTGAATTAGAATAGTTTCTTGACTGCCTAAGCATTTCTTATTTGCCATTCCACAAAATACAATTTATTAATTCTCTGAGCATAATAGCTCGCTTACAGTACAGCAAGGTAAAATCCCATTGATTCCAATTAAAATCATAATGATAGTTCCTCTGTATAATTATGTCGTTGCGGTGCACAGAAAATCCACCAAGCTGGTGCTCTCATGCTCACGGTACCTGTCTTTCATCACTCCATTGCACTTCTTGGTCATTGGGGAACATAATGGCAGCTGCATGCCCTGTGAGGGTGGAATGAAACATTTTTCTGTTACAGCATTTCTCTTTGTTACAGCCGTATAAAATCTTAGCCTCACTAATAAACCATGAAATGGCTGTGTAAATAATCTGCATATATGTTTCAGTCTGCTACTTGGAGACCAAACAGCTGTTTCCAAATGGCTAGGATTCAATCAACATTTGTCCTTAACTTTGGCTAACAATTAAAATAAATAGTAATTTTTTTTATTAGTAAGTTGTTTCAAACAGTTCAGTGAGTTAAGCAATCACGAAAACTAACTTCTCAACCAGAATTTGCGAAGAAAAAGTGCTTGTATGCTTGTATTTACTTTTAAGTCAAAGTTGAGAACAAATGTTGTTTAAATACAGGCCAGTGTATCGTGTAGGAAGTTAGATGCTTGCAACTGCTGTGTTTTGGGAACAATTACACAAGCAGTTTGTGTTTTTAATTTCGGTTTTCATTCGGGAAAAGAAATCCAGAGAAAAATGATTTGATTCATGACATTTCTTTCACTCTACCCATTGCAATGGCATTCTCTGCTTTTACAGGGTCCTCAGTGAGGTAGAGAATGTTCCTGGGGAGTTTGCTGATGTCATCCTCATGGATACAGATTTCACTTAGACCTAATGGGGAAACAAACACAAGCCTTTTTTGTTATTAAATCCGAGTGCTTACTTTCAGTTCATTGCTAATCCCTGGACAATAATTATTCATTTTCAGTGGTTTTATGTTTGAATGATCATAAAACACCTAACCATCCAATCATAGAATCACATAAATAATTTTATGGTAAATGGACTGCATTTATATAGCGCTTTTATCCAAAGCACTTTACAATTGATGCCTCTCATTCGCCAGAGCAGTTAGGGGTTAGGGGTTAGGTGTCTTGCTCAAGGACACTTCGGCACGCCCAGGGCGGGGTTTGAACCGGCAACCCTCCGACTGCCGGACAATCGGTCTTACCTCCTGAGCTATGTCGCCCCCCGCTAGTTTAAATAACTAGCTTCTAATTATATAACTAATTTAACAATTATTTTAATTATTTTCATTTTTCCACATATGTTTTCAGTTTTGCACTCTGAAGTTGATTGATTATAATAACATAGTTGATATTATTTGTTGCATTAGCTTACATTCAATACTGTGCCAGTGGCCTACACTAAAGAATGTATTGCTAACAGGGTGTACTTACTAAACTCATTGAGGCTGTCTCTGAGGCATTTCTCTTGTGTGGCTGTATTATTCATCAGGAAGATTTTGAATGGCATCTCATTGTCAGGGTAAAGCTGCTGGAAATAGTAATTCGCTTTCACCAAGGCCTGTTCCAACAAAAAAACACCTTCAATGGTTAACAATTTAAACACCTGTCATAAAACTAACAGGCAAATTACACTCACAGGTGAAACCAGTGTTATTATCTTACATGACAACTGAAATGAAAACTTGAGTTTGCTGATTTCCTTTCCAGCCTGGTTGTTAATTCAGATAAAGTAGTAATTGTAGGGGACTTCAATATTCACATGGATAGTGAAGGTGATCCTCTCAGATCAGCATTCTTGTCTACCATTGAATCTATTGGCTTCGATCAACATATACATCAGTCCACACATTCTCATAACCATACTCTTGATCTGGTCTTAACTTATGATACAGAAATAGCAAATATAGCAGGTATGCCTAATAACCCTGTGCTGGTTGGTATTGTTTTTTATGTTTTTTGATCTAATGTGATTGGACAATTATTGACGCTATCTTTCATGTTCACGCCCGCCATTCATAACTACGGATGCGCGACTGTCACTCCTTTGGAAAATACTGTCCTTACATGATGCAGAAATTATAGTTCATGCTTTTGTTACTTCAAGATTAGATTACTGCAATGCTCTCTTGTCTGGATGTGCAAAATCCTCTCTGAAAGGGCTCCAGCCAATTCAAAATGCAGCAGCTTGTATTCTCACTAGAACAAGGAGATTCGAGCACATCAGCCCAGTGTTAGCATCGCTTCACTGGTTGCCAGTTAAATTCCGAATAGACTATAAGATACTACTTCTTACCTTTAAAGCCTTACATGGGCTTGCCCTTTTGTACTTGAATGATTTAATTCTTCCTTATATTCCCTCACAAACGCTCAGTTCGCAGGGTGCAGGCCTCCTTGTTATTCCTAGAATAGCTAAAAGTACCATAGGTGGTAGAGCTTTCTCCTATCATGCTCCCCTCCTGTGGAACAAGTTGCCTGCCCATGTTCGGGGCGCAGATACTATCACCTTATCTAAAGCTAGGCTCAAAACATATCTTTTTAGTCTCTCCTATATTTGAGGAGCAGGAGTGGGTGGTGGGCATAGCTATAGAGTCTCTGGTGGACTGAGCGGTTAGTGCTGTCACTGGATCTTCATTGGTAGTGCTGTGTTAAGCTGTACCGGCCATGGTCTGGTGATGACTGTCTCAAGCCTGCCCTCATGACTGTGTTGGCCCTGCCTCTGTTTCCCTTAGCTATTCTGCCATAGCCTTATTCTGCCGGGGTTTTCCTTATCGCACGCAGGTACCTCTGTCTCTGATCTCTTACCTCTTGTGTCTGTCTCTTCTGCTCTGCTTGCTAATCTACCTTTTGAACCCCCTAACAATGTTTTTTCTCCTTGGCTCTGGGCACCTGCCCAGAGCTCTAGCCAAAGTTTGCTGAGCACCTCGCCCTGGCCCGGAGCTCCAGCCCTAGACCAGCTAGACCAGCTGGGCACCGCCGCCTCCTGCCACTATTGACTTTCCGTAACTAACCAGTGCCTGCCCGCGGCAGATGGGCTCCCCCTCTGAGTCCGGTTCTGCTCAAGGTTTCTTTCTGTTATCAGTCAGGGAGTTTTTCCTTGCCACTGTTGCCCTAGGCTTACTCTTTGGGGGCCGGTTCTCTGTAAAGCTGCTTTGTGACAAAGCTCCTTTGTTAAAAGCGCTATACAAATAAAATTGATTGAAATGAAAACTGGTAATGAAAAATTGCAAAAGGTTTGTACTCAGAAAACGTTTTTAATGAGCACTTTCATTCAATATTGCATATGCATTCAATAATTATGTGCACCGATTTCTAGAAAATGTAGAAGCACTGAAGAATTTTTAATATGCATCTATCTCAAAAAAAAAGTTTGTTATTAAGACTAGATAAACTACCCAAAATAAATCAAACTCTACATTCTGAAACCAAATATTATGCAATTTAGAAAGAAAAAATGACAGACCTTAACAAAAGGAAATGCCACTCCCAGGTTCAAAATCTTTTCCCTGTTGGTTTTACTTGCTTGTTGGTCATTCATGATAAACAGTGTGCTTGCAGACACTGCAATGGTCATGGTTTCCTTAGTTTTGGACAGAAAGAAATGTTTTTAAAAGAGGAAGACATGATTAGGCAGGCAACACAAGCAAAAAGTTGACTATTGCTCACGTAATAGGAAAGATGATCAGTTGACAAATATTGTGGTTCATGCATCAAGCTCACATAAAAAACATTTAACACTTACACTTTTGGCCACGGCCCCATCTTTGTTGTCTCCTTTGTCATCCTGTCCAGTTCCCAGTTTGGGTTCCATGGCGCTCATAAATGCAATTAACAGAAAATGTTAAATATGCTATTAACTTGTATCAACCGGCTGACGTCTGCTGGCCAATAAATATTCTGTGACTGCAGATAGTCGCTGAACCATGTGACTTCAGTGAAAAAAGCAGGTGACAAAGAAACTGAACAACACGTAAGCAGGGAATTGTTTAACCCTTTAACGGACTGCTCAACTGAGCGGAGCGATGCTAGTAGCAGGGTTTGGCAGTCTTTAATACAGAAACACAATTCCAAGCTGCAGAATTCCAGCATTGTTCAACGTTTATGCTGGAATATCTGTCTGGCCCTGCGATGTTGGGACGAAATGTAGCCCGTGGTCTCATTCTGCATTTGGAAAAACTGGAAAGATGCGCGGAGCAAAAAGAAGTGGACAGCCTTGGTTTCATGGACAACCTGGATGCAACCTGCATCGGTCCGACAGCCAGCTGCTTCCCCTGCAGCTGTCAGCATAAGAATTATTAAAGCATCAAATAGAAAACGTGCATTCCAGTGAAAATCGGGATGTCCATTAGAAAGGTGTATCATTTTATTCAAGCAATATAAATACAATAAAAGTCACTGATGAAGGTCATTTCAACAAAATGTTTGCAGCCATTTTTTTGGGGGGGGCAATTTTGTTTTGCACTGTATGCTACCTCACCTCAGGGGGCCCTGAGGAAGAAGGTGAAAAGATATGTCAGAGTCTGTATTCAAATGACAAAAAAACCACCAAAATAAAACAAATATAAGTGTCAACACACCTTTTCTTTGCCAACTGTAGCGTCATAACAATACATTTTTAGTTACTTGCTTGACTGCAAGAAGCACACAGACAAAGATACCTCTGCAAGAGGGATGTCCTCAGAATCATCCTCATTTTCTGTGTAGGCTTGCAGCCCTTTCTTCTTAAAAACAACCTCAGACTCATCAGAGAACAGAACGCCATCCCCGTCGAAGGCCACACGAAGCTGAATTTCGCCAAAGACGGTGGAAGGAAGGTTCAAGATGAACATGTCATGAAGCAAAATGGCGTCCGCAAGTAGTCAGATTGTAGTCTATCATGCATTCAGACTGAACAAGTATAATGTGCGCATATTTAAATGACCATTCAAGAAGTACATGGGCAAGAAGCAAAACAGTGATCTTGAGAGTTAGCTTAAACACTAGCTATCTAATCCACTTGTTGGTGATGTACAAATATGTGAGAACATGAACAAAGAGTCACTAAGTTACACAGACTGGCCTGGTAACTTCCTAAAGACATGTCAAATGATACATCATAAATATGCCTGAGTAAGTGCCGTGAAAACGGTGGTGTCAGTGTCACATAAAATTATTTTTCACTTCATCGAATGTCAAGTTTGCCTTTTCATTAGAACAGGGCTCCCCAGATCCGCCGTCCAGTAGGTTTTCATTTAAACCCCTATTCACACCCCTGATGTTGCTAATTAGAAGCTCAGTGAGATCTGTAGATGTTGAATGAGGTGTGCTTAGTTAGGGTGGGAGGGAACAGGACAGTAGTTTTACTGGAACAGGGTTGGGCAGCCCTGCTTTAGAATTTGTTTGAATAATCATTGCTAAGCAATTATTCCACTAATTATGACTCAATAATATGATAAAATGTGATGCTTTTCTGAACAAAATAGCTCACTTATGATAAGGTTATGTAAAATGCCATTAATTCCCATTCAGACCAGAATAATACTTCCTCTGTATAATGACATTGTTGTTGTGTACGTAAAATCCACCAAGCTGGCGCTCTCACGCTCATAGTACCTGTTTTTCATCGCTCCATTGCACTTCCTGGTCATTGGGGAACATAATGGCAGCTGCATGCCCTGTGGGGGGTGGAGTGAGACATCGTTCTGTTTTCAGGCTTGATATTAGCCTCTGTGTTACAGCATGATAAAATCTTAGCCTCACAAGGGTATCATGAAATGTCCGTGTGAACCATTTGCTTTGGACATTCTGCATTTTTGTTTTGCATAATATCTTCCGCATCTGTGATATTGAGTTTTTAACTCTACCTATTTCAATGGCATTCTCTGCTTTTTCAGGGTCCTCGGTGAGGTAGAGAATGTTCCCGGCGAGTTTGCTGATGTCATCCTCACGGATACGGATTTCACTTAAACCTAATGGGGAAACGAACACAAGCCTTTTTTGCTGTTGAATCCTGGTGCTGTAATTCAGTTCATTGCTAATCCATAGATAAAAATGACTTTTTTTTTTTTTACACTCAGGACCAAACACAGAGTCAAAAGTACACATGGAAACACATACCGAAACACGATCAGAAAAGCACACACAAGGATCCAGCACCTGAGTCAGGGAAGACAAGAACTTAAATAGACAAGACACTGATGAGACACAGGTGGGCACAATGCACAATCAGGCCACAGAGAGGAAAGGGAAAACGAGACAATCAAAAACAATAATTGAATAATTGGAAACAATAATGCAATTAGACAGAGAAAAGGAACAGAACTATAAACTGAAGTGCCGCCATCTGGCGGCCCAAAAAAGGAAACGCAGACAGACACAGAACCATGACAGTACCCCCACCCCCCCCAAGGGACGTCTCCTGACCTCCCAGGAGACTGGCCCTGGGAGGGGGTGACACACAAAACGGGACTGGAAAGGAACAAGACTCGGGACTCAAAAACACAGGACTGGACTGGGCGGCGACGGGCACAGGAACTAGACTGGATGACGAAGGCGACGGGCACAGGGGCTGGACTCGGGACAGGAGCAGACAAGCTGAGACTAGACTCGGGACGACGACATGGAGCAGGACCTCAGACGACATTGAACTGGACTAGCAGGGCAGGACAGAACCCTGAACAGGACTATGACAAGACAGAATCCTGGACTGGACTATGACACGGCAGAACCCTGGACTGGACTAAGACATGACAGAACACCGGACTGAGACAAGACAGAACACTGGACAAGGCTAGACAAGAAGGGACTGGGCTTGACAAGACAGGAACGGACTGGACCAAACTGACACGTACGGAACAAAGCTAAGCCACAAGACAAAACAGATTCAGACACAACACAGGACTGGACTAAGACAGACACGGAGCTGGACCTGGACACTACACTGGACCGGACTCAGACGACACTGGAGTGGACTGAGGCAGACTGAAATGGACTGACACAGAGACTGGGAATGGACTAAGACACTATTAGGGAACAGACTGACGCAGGCACAGGAACACAGGGAGACCTAAAAGGACAGACAAAGGGACAAGCAGGTGGGGAGGCACACGGCAAGACTGACAGACACACTAAGGGACAGACAGACAGGGAAGGAGAGGGGTGAATTCAAAGATAGACATACAGACTGACAGACGGGCAGACAGGCGAATGGGCCACCGGCCTGGGGGACAGATACACAGGCTAACAAACTGGCTGACACACGTGGGCAGACAGGCAGACAAGCAGGCAGGCAAACAAACAGACAAGGGGGCAGGTGAACAGACAGACACATGGTTGGGAGAATGGACTGGGTGAGGTCTCTGGGCACTGGGTGGGGGCAGCGACGGCGCGAAAACACTAGGGGGAGCGAGAACATTAGGGGGAGGCATGAACTCTAGGCGAGGCATGAACACTAGGCAAGACAGGTGGCTTCGCCTCCGGGACAGCGGGCAGGGCAGGCCGCAGCGGGCAGGGCAGGCCGCGGCGGCCCCTGCGGGACAACAGGCGGAGCAGGGGGCCTCTCCGGGACTCGGGGTGGAGCAGGAAGCCTCTCCTGGGCTCGAGGCGTCGCAGGAAGCCTCTCCAGGGCTCGAGGCGTCGCAGGAAGCCTCTCCGGGGCTCGAGGCGGCGCAGGAGGCCTCTCCGGGGCTCGAGGCGGAGGCCCCTGCGGGACAGTGGGCCGAGCAGGCAGCTCCTGCGGGACGGCGGGCTCCGGCGCACTGGCTTTGGAGTACTTCTCGGCCAGAGGGGGCGTATCCGCGGCCCCCCGGAGATACTCCTCCCAGTGAAATGTCGTTATTACTAGGGCTTTAAAGTCACAACACCCCTCAAGCCCAGAGTAAATTAGCCCACCGTGGAGGGAGTCCCTCATGCCGTCCCAAAATATATGGCACACGATTGACTGGGGCAGGTCAGCCTGTGCGGTGACAGTGCTGAATTCGGTCGCGTAATCCAATACATTACGCGACCTCTGACTGATATCCAAGAGTCTGTTGGCCATCTCTCTGGCGACAGGACTGGACCCAATGGGCCTCGGAGCGACCACCGGCTTGCTCCAGACCGGTGCCATGTCTGACGGAAAAATGAAAACCCCAGGAAGGAATAAGGGCAAGGGGGTGGGGGGGGGGGAATGTCTGCTGGGTCCAGAACTGGCTGGATCCTTCTGTCAGGTTAGGCGAGGGAATGGACCCAAACGCAGAGTCAAAAACACTCAAAATCCAAAGGGTAAACACAAACCGAGGATATTACTTTTAATAAGTACATAAACTAAGGAGAACAAAAAACAAAGCCACGCAGGGCAAGTCTCAAAAGGACGAAGCAAGGTTCTTTAAACGCAAAAACAGAGAAAATGCAGAAATCCAAAACAATGCGAAACCAGAACACGGGCAGGGTAGAAAACACTGAGGACCAAACACTGAATCAAAAGTACACGTGGGAACACATACCGAAACATGATCAGAAAAACACACACAAGGATCCAGCACCTGAGTCAGGGAAGACAAGAACTTAAATAGACAAGACACTGACGAGACACAGGAGGGCACAACGCACAATCAGGCCACAGAGAGGGAAGGGAAAACGAGACAACCGAAAACAATAATTGAATAATTGGAAACAATAATGCAATTAGACCGAGCAAGGGAACAGAACTATAAACTGAAGTGCCGCCATCTGGCGGCCCAAAAAAGGAAACGCAGACAGACACAGAACCATGACAATAATCACATAAATAATTTCAAATAACTAGCTTCTAATAATATAAGTAATTTAACAATTATTTAAATTATTTTAATTTTTCCACTTCATATGTTTTCAATTTTGTGCTCTGAAATTGATTATAAGAACAGTTTATATTATTTGTTGCATTAGCTTACATTCAATACTGTGCCATTGGCCTACAATAAAACATGTATTGCTAACAGGGTGTACTTACTAAACTCATTGAGGCTGTCTCTGAGGCATTGCTCTTGTGTGTCTGTATTAGTCATCAGGACAATGTTGAATGGCATCTCATTGTCAGAGTAAAGCTTCTGTAAATGTTTATTTGCTGTCACCAAGGCCTGTTCCAAACAAAATCCACCTTCAGTCAATAACTGTATGAACAGCTGTCATAAAGCTAAGAGGCACACTACACTGACAGGTGAAGCCATATGATATCTGAAATGAAAGCTAGTAATGAAAAATCGCAAAAGGTTTGTAGTACACAGAAAATGTTTTTAATGAGCACTTTTGCATTCAATAATTATGAGCATAGAAAATGTAGAAACACAGAAGAATTTTTAATATGCATATTGCAACAAATGTTTGTTACTAATACCATATTAACTGTCCCAAATAAATTAAACTTTACTTAATGAAACTCGAAATTATGCAATTTATAAGGAAAAAATATGATAGTGAAATACCTTTATAAAAGGAAATGCCACTCCCAGCTTCAAAATCGTTTCCCCGTTGGTCTCACTTTCTTTTTGGTCCTTCGTGTTAAACAGTGTGCTTGCAGACACTGCAATGGTCATTGGTTCCTTAGTTTAGGACAGAAAGAAATGCAAGCAGAGTTGTCGAAGGAGGAAAACATAAACCAAGCAATAGAAGCAAAAAGTATAGTTCATGCGATAGGGAAGGTGACCAGTTGACAAATATTGTAGCTCATGCATCCAATTTACATAAAAACATAAGCCACAGCACTCACATTTTTGGCCGCTGCTCCATGTTTGTCATCTTTGTCATCGTGCGCATTTATGACATTGTTGGCTTCTGTGGTGTTCATAATTGCGGTTGACAGAAAATCTTGAATACTGTATGTTGTTAACTTGCGTCAACCTGCTAGCGTCTCTTTGTCAGCTTTGAAGCTTCTCCGACTGCAGGCTATTTGTGAACCTTGTGACTGGAGATAACGGGCCATTCCCATGATCCTCTACTGAGTAACCGGGCGGAATCTGAGAAACTGAACCGGGCGTAAGTAGGGCACTGTTCAACCCTTTACCTGGCAGCTCAGCTGAGTGGGCAGCTGCCGATAAAAGTAGTCTTTAATGCAGAAATTCCACCTTTAAAGCACAATTCCAGCTACAGAATTACAGAATTATTCAGTGTTCATGTGGGAATTGACAGTGAAATACCTTTATAAAAGGAAATGCCACTCCCAGTTTCAAAATCGATTCCCCTTTCACTTTCGTTTTGGTCCTTCGTGAATGAATTGTCAATCAAGCCAGACTGTACTGAAAAGGGCGACGACGCTGTAAGTAACAGGTGTGGTATTATGCACAGCTATTTTAGACGATACCTAGGCTTCACGAATGCGCGTATATTTCCCAAACGGATTGGTCAAGACAATATAAGACCACGCAGTCTCAAAAGGGACATCCATACACGTAAAACCAACAGTAAGATTATATATTTATTCAATATTTAGTCCCAGATATGGTATCATTTTAAAAAACATTTCCTCGTTTATTCCGTTATTCAGTGAGCAGCGCTTTCACTGCTGTGTAGGCATATCTTAGGGCTATTGTCGGGTTTATCTTGTTGCTATGACGGAATATGATTTTTAATGGTAAAATAATATTTTTATGAATGCCAAGATAGACAATTTTGTCCATTATGTCAAGGGTGGGGGGTGTTTTGCAGATGAGACTGTAGGGAGGGGGTGCGTGTTAAATGAACGACCAGAGCGACAATGGTGGGGCTGCGAAACTCCGTTTTCGGCATAGTTGTCGTGTATCGTCTACGAATGAAACTAAAACAACGCGTTTCTGTTTTTAACTCACACTTTGGTTGCAGTAGCACCGAATGTTTGAGTTTAGTAATCTCGGCATGCCAGCGTGCCCACCACTAGGCGCTTTGCGCTAAGAGGTTAAGTTGCCTATAGCTGATGACATGCTCATTTTCCTTTCCAATAATTATACACATTGCATGGTTAGACTGATACTTTCTAATTTTTCTTAAAGCTAGCCTATTAAGTAAAGCTTTAGCTGATTATTGCACTGTCTTGCTTTCCTCCAACACATTAGAGGAATTTAAAAAATAAGAATCCACTGGAAAAAAATTGTTTATGATTGTGTTATGAACCTTTTATGACATTTTCACAATTTACTTTTATAAGTCAATCAACAGCCATTGATTGAAGCATGACCATGAATAGCCCAGTGGTGAGTCAATCTCTTTGAGCAACAGCGCTTTCTTTTTCTTCTGCAATGGCAGAATTTACAGTATAAATTTGAGAAATCTGTGGCTTGATATTTAGATCATTCTAAAATGGCACCTGCTGTAGTTATTTGCTGATAACTGTGACGTTACAAAATGAAATATGAGCATTGTTTATATCTTTTCATGGCATGTATGTGCTCATAGCCTATTGGGTGCTTGAAAAATTGAACTGTCAGGTAAAATGCCACTAGTGAACGCATATTGAAAATTCTTATTACTACAGTAGTTACTAAAAAGTGAGAATGTTCGTCCCTATATATTACATATGCTGGCAAATTTGTGTCTGTGTTGCAGTGTGCAATATATGATTTCCCGAAAAGAAATGGAGCATAAATAAGATTTGCAGCATTGTCCATTTTAAAGAATTTTACCTGTTCTAAAAGGTAAACTTGGACAACATAAAACAGGAATTATGATTTAAAATTTTTTATTCTTAATGTAACATTATAAGCTTAAAGAAATTAACCCACTTTTCCCAGAAACATTCCCTGTGTAGAGTACTTTAAATTTAGAGCATTTGTAATATGTAAAAGCTGAGTCAAATGACTTAAAATTCAACTATGAATTATTGTCAGTTTCTGCATTCCATGGATAAACTATAAAAAGAGGAAAGACAAAGTAATAGACCCGCAGCCCAACTCCAGTTAATGCTGACTTCGCTGTGCATTTTAACAGCTTTGTTTGTCCCCATGTTTCATTACTTCTTTGGCTTCTTGGCAGGGGTCTCGTACCCTATCCCATAAGGCACGTGGGCAGAGATGATCCCCAGTTTACGCGCTGCGTCGATGTGCCGCTGCTGGTCATCGAAGAAGATGTGCGGGCGGATCATCTGCAAGGACGGGCCCTTGGGGCTCCCGCATAAGAAGAAGCCCTGATTGAGCTCCAGGCCCCAGGTCTTCAAGGTCATCAGGGCCCTGAACCCAGGAATGCCTGAGCCGCGTGCTGTCACCAGGTAGGTCAGCACTTTGAATGGACTCTTGTCACTGAGCTTTTCCCGCAGGTTGCAGAGAACCTCCAGAAAGCACTTCAGCGGGCCCTAAGGATGAAGGTCGCAAGGTACTGTATGTCAGAGGCTATGTACAAATGCACAAGGTACTGTATGTCAGAGGCTATGTACAAATGACCGAAACCCACCAAAGTTGTCTGAACCAGTCAAAAACACAGAAACCAAACACAGTAGAGTGAGGACACTTTTGCTTTTGCCAACTGTACCATAATTTCAGGACTTTTTAATTGCCTGCTTGACTACAGCCAGCACACAAAGAAAGATACCTTCTCGAGAGGGATGTCCTGTTTATCCTTCTCATTTTTAAAGAAGGCTTCCAGCCCGACCCCCTTGGTAACTTTCTCAGACTCATCAGAGAACAGAATGCCATCTCCATCGAAGGCCACACGAAGCTGAATTTGACCAGTGTTAGTAGAGGAAAGGACAAGATAGCCATGTTAAAAAAGCAAAATTGTGTCCATAAGTCTGTCAGAGAATGTCATTCAAGGACACGTATTCAAGACTGAACAACTCTAATATAATAATATTTAAAAATGATTATTCATGAAGCACATGGGAACAAAGCAAATGAATGATCTTGGGAGTTAGCTTAAAAGCTAGCTAGTTAGTCTATTTGTTGGCCATGTACAAAAATGTGAAGGCATGAATGAAGAGCCATTGAATTATACAGTCTGGCTCGGTAACGTCCTAAAGACATGTTAAATGGGGTGACAGTGTCGTATAGTGGCAAAGTTATTGTAGGTCTTGACACCTATAGGTTGCAGGTTCGATTCCCAAGTTGGATGCTGTCATTGTACCCTTGAGCAAGGTACTTAACCTGCATTGCTTCAGTATATATCCAGATGTATAAATGGCTGCAATGTAAATGCTCTGTAAAAAGTGGTGTAAGTTGCTCTGGATAAGAGTGTCTGCTAAATGCCTGTAATGTAATGATACATCATACATATGCCTGAGTAAGCACTATGTAATCTGGCAGCAGTGTCACATAAAATGCTTTTTCTCAAGACTGAATATCACATTTGCTTTTTCATTAGAACAGGGCTACCCTGTTCCTTGGAGATCCTCCATCCTGTAGGTTTTAATTTCTACCCTATTTTATACACCCAATTCTACTAAATAGTAGCTCAATGAGATCTCTAGCTGTTGAATGAGGTGTGTTTGGTAGGGAATAAAAACCTGCAGGACCGTAGATCTCCAGGAACAGGGTTGGGCAGCCCTGCATTATAATATGTTCTTGACATATTTGCATTGCTAATGAATTATTCCACAAAATAAAACTTATGGATTTTAATAATAGCTCATTTACAGTATGAGGTGGTAAGATAAAAATCCCATTGATTCCTATTAAAATCAGAATAATACTTCTTCTGTATAATTATGTTGTTGTTGTGGACAGAAAATCCACCAATCTGGTGCTCTCACGCTCACAGTACCTCTTCCTCATCCTTGGATTGCACTTCCATATTGGGGTCATTGGGGAACATAATGCCAGCTGCATGCTCTGTGGTGGTGGAATGAGACATCGTTCTGTTTCAGGCTTGAATCCATTGGATATAAGCCTCTTCGTTACATCATTATAAAATCTTAGCCTCACTAGTAAACCATGAAATGGCTGTGTAAACAATTTTATTAGTAAGTTGTTTCAAACAGTTCAGTGAGTTAAGCAATCACGAAAACTAACTTCTCAACCTGAATTTGCGAAGAAAAAGTGCTTGTATGCTTGTATTTACTTTTATGTCAAAGCTGAGAACAAATGTTGTTTAAATACAGGCCAGTGTATCGTGTAGGAAGTTAGATGCTTGCAACTGCTGTGCTTTGGGAACAATTACACAAGCAGTTACATTTTGTGTTTTTAATTTCGGTTTTCATTCGGGAAAAGAAATCCAGAGAAAAATGATTAGATCAGTGACATTGAGTTTTTAACTCTACTGTTTTTAATGGCAATCTCTGCTTTTTCAGGGTCCTCGGTGAGGTAGAGAATGTTCCCGGTGAGATTGCTGATGTCATCCTCATGGATAGAGATTTCACTTAGACCTAATGGGGAAACAAGTCTTTTTTGTTATTAAATCCGAGTGCTTACATTCAGTTCATTGCTAATCCCTGGACAGAAATTATTCATTTTCAGTGGTTTTATGTTTGAATTAAACTTTGAATGATCATAAAACACCTAACCATCCAATCATAGAATCACATAAATAATTTTAAATAACTAGCTTCTAATTATATAACTAATTTAACAATTATTTTAATTCTTTTTATTTTTCCACTTCATATGTTTTCAATTTTGCACTCTGAAGTTGATTGATTATAATAACATAGTTGATATTATTTGTTGCAATAGCTTACATTCAATACTGTGCCAGTGGCCTACACTAAAGAATGTATTGCTAACAGGGTGTACTTACCAAACTCTTTGAGGCTGTCTTTGAGGCATTTCTCTTGTGTGGCTGTATTATTCATCAGGAAGATCTTGAATGGCTTTTCATTGTCAGGGTAAAGCTTCTGGAAATAGTCATTCGCTTTCACCAAGGCCTGTTCCAACCAAAAAGCACCTTCAATGGTTAACAATTTAAACACCTGTCATAAAACTAACAGGCAAACTACACTCACAGGTGAAACCAGTGTTATTATTTTACATGAAATCTGAAATGGAAACTGGTAATGAAAAATTGCAAAAGGTTTGTACTCAGAAAACTTTTTTAATGAGCACTTGTGCATTCAATAATTATGTGCACTGATGTTGAGAAAATATAGAAACACAGAAGAATTTTTAATATGCATCTATCTCAAATAAGTTTGTTATTAAGGCCAGATAAATTGTCCAAAATAAATCAGACTCTACATTCTGAAACCGAACAGTATGCAATTTAGAAAGAAAAAATGACAGACCTTAACAAAAGGAAATGCCACTCCCTGCTTCAAAATCTTTTCCCCGTTGGTTTTACTTGCTTGTTGGTCATTCATGATAAACAGTGTGCTTGCAGACACTGCAATGGTCATTGTTTCCTTAGTTTTGGACAGAAAGAAATTTGAGTTTTTGAAAAAGGAAAACATGATTAAGCAAGCAACACAAGCAAAAATTTGGCTATTGCTCACGTAATAGGGAAGACGACCAGTTGACAGATATTGTGGCTCATGCATCAAATTCATTTTATTAGCAGTTATTAGCAATATTAGCACTTTTGGCCTCTGCTCCATCTTTGTCATCTTCTTTGTAATCCTGTCCAATATAAACATTGTTGGTTTCCATGGCTCTTATAAATGCAAATAACAGAAAATCAAAATTAAATATATTGTTAACTTGCGTCAACCTGCTGATGTCTGTTGGCCAACTGAATCTTTTGTGACTGCAGATCTTTGCTGAACCATTTGACTCAACATGACCCATTTTCAATTCAGTAAACAAAACTAAGAACCTCAAAAACTCCAAGCAAGGGACTGTTTAACCCCTTGACTGACAGCTCAACTGAGTGGAGAGCGGACAGTGAAAGAATGCAGTTGTCCTTAATGCAGAATTCCAGCTTTAAAACACAATTCCAGCATTATTCAGTGTTCATGCGGGAATTCTGTCTAGCCCCCGTATGTGGGGATGAGATGTATGGTCTCATTCTGTGTTCGGTAAAACTGGCAAAAAATTAATGGTGCAAAAAGTAGTATTGCCTAGGTGTTGTGGACAACCAGGATGCTTCTGGGGAGAGGCCTGCATCGGTCTGACAGCCGGCTGTTTTCGCTGCAGCTGTCAGCATACGAATGATTAGAGTATCAAATATAAAACTTGCATACCACCGAAAATCAGGAAAATTAAAATCATCTGTCCTCAGTTGCAACACTCACTACCGAGTTCTATACTGCCTCTAGAACCAACTTCAGCACAAGAACTGTTAGTTGGGAACTTCATGAAATGGGTTTCCGTAGCCGAGCAGCCGCACACAAGCTGAAGATCACCATGTGCTGTTCCAAGCATCGGCTGGAGTGGTGTAGCACACAACGTTATTGAAGCAGCGAGAAACACATTCTCTGGACTGATGAATCACAATTCCTTATATGGCAGTTGGACGGATGAATCTAGTTTTGGTGAAGGCTAGGAGAACGCTACCTGCCCGAATGCATAGTGCCAACTGTAAAGTTTTGTGGAGGAGAAATAATGGTCTAGGGCTATTTTTCATGGTTTGGGATAGGCCCCTTAGTTCCAGTGAAGGGAAATCCTAATGCTACAATATACAATGACATTCTAGAGAATTGTGTGCTTCCAGCTTTGTGGCAACAGTTTGGGGAAGGCCCTTTCCCATTTCAGTATAACAATGCCTCCATGCACAAAGTGAGGTCCAGCTCAACATAGAAAAATTGAGTTTGGTGCAGACAAACTTGACTGGCCTGCACAGAGCCCTCACCTCTACCTGACTGCGACCCAGGCCTTATTGCCAAACATGGGTGCCCAACTTCACAAATGCTCTTCATTGTTTGAATGGAATATAAAAAGACAATAAGCATAAAAGAAACTAAAAGAACTAACATCGAGCTGTAAATGTAAGAACATAGAATTAAAAACTAATCAAAACATATAATTAAAGACTAATTAAAACATTTCAAAACCATACTAACTTTTGTCAAATAATTATTAAAATAAATACCGAATACATGCATCATGCTTTGCAATTGGTCAACTTAAAGTCAAAACCATACTAGCCTTTGTTAAAGCATTATTAAAATAAATACCAAATACATGCATCATGCCTTGTGATTGGTTGTTGAAATGGAATTTACCCCAGCAGTGCCCAGTACCACCCTTTATAAGAATGTATGAGACAGATTAAACCTAACAGCTAAATAGCCTCTGTGCGTGAAACATTAAATGTTGCTCACACCATTCACATACACACACACACACACACATGCAAACGTATACCACACACCACACAAGGCCACACACACACACACACACACACACATACATGCAAACATACACCACACACACACACACGCACACACATACAGGCACACACACACAAACACACACATGAACACATACACACACACACACACACACACACCACACAAGGCCACACAGACACACACACACACAAACACACACCACACACAGACACACAGACACACACACCTACACACACCCACACACACATGCAAACACACACTGCACACACACACTCACACACACACACACACTCATACATGCAAATACACACATGAACACACACCTACAAATACACACACACACACAAACACATGCACACACACGCAAACAAACACACATGAACCAACACATACAAACACACACACGCACACACACACCTGATGTATGTGTAACAGAAAAACATAATCCCGGTAATAAGAGCAAAAAGTGTTGCACACACAACGGGAAAGATGACAATTATTGTGGCTTATATATCAAATTGTCATCAAAACAAAGGCTCCAGCACTCACAAGTTTGGGTCCTGTTCCGTCTGCATTTTTCATGTCCGCTTGCGCCATTTTGTTGATTGTTGGTTTCGCTAGCACTTATTATTGCAATTAAAAGTAGAATTAACAGGTGTCAAGTTGCTAATGTCTGCTCATCAACTGAAGCTTCCTTGACTTACTGAGCCTTATATCTTGAGAAAGTGACCCATCCCATGATGCGCAATTGATACGGTTTCTTAGTTCCTCATTCTTAAACAATGAGAACCGAAGATACTGCTACGCATAGGAGCTATACGTAGGAGACTTGTTTTACCCAGCTGTCAAATATGTGGAGAGCTGCCAGTTAAATCATCTTTAATACAGAATTTCAGTATTATTCATTGTTCATGCTGGAATTGTGTGGCCCTGCTACGTGGACTTGAAAAACTGGCAAAACAGATGGTTCACAAAGATGCAGAAAATTGGAAGCTAAAGCAGCTGAAGGCGAGGCACAGTTGCTGAGAGAAGGCACACAGGGTGCAGTTTCTGGTCCCTAGGAGACTGCAGTGACAGCGCAGGCTCCTACCCAAAATCAGGGGCCTCCACCTCCACCAGGGAAGGAAGCGTCAGGATGGGCCAGCACCGGGGCAGTTATCAATCTAAGAAGGCTCCCCTCTGCCTCTGATGACAAAATGGCGGATGAAATGGCGGCGAGGACCACATTCCTCCCCAAGACTGAATGTGGATGAATCTGCCAGGGGTGGCCAGGGCGTCCTTATTGTAGATCTCCATGGGCTTATTCCCTTGGGCGGTGTAGCAGGTCTGCTGCAGGCCGTGTGGGTGATAAGGTGGTAAGCTGCTGACGACCTGCATTCGGAAGACACAGGGGGGCACACAGGTGAAGATCAACACCACCTGCCAGGGGGGACTGAAGAGTAGGAGTCACAGGTAATGAGCCAATGAAGGTACTGAACAAGAGAGTCAGACAGGTGTAGACTCAAAACTCCTGAATTAGCTTTACAAAATAAACCACTGAAGTCTGTTTGGATTGTTGAATTTTTGTAAAATATATATATTTTTCCTGTGACTATTTTGTTTGTGGACCAGTCTGCATCAATCCTGCTGATTAGCTTTATTGGTGCAAGATACACATATAATATATAAACCAACCCAATCGTATAAACAACATGGCCGCTATTGGTCAATGAACTTGAAAAGGTTTGTAACATCATCATGAAACCTTATGTACATGTTAAGGGTAGACTCCACATACTGCAAATATACCATAACTAAAAGGGGGCACTTTGGTCCAAGTTGCACACAGCATAATGGCTTATGAGCCCAAGGATGTGTGGCTGCTTGTACAGAACTCACTATGGTTGTCTAACACTCCATTTCAAATTTATGTCTTATTTCATCATCAGGCAACTGCCTAGCAACTGCGCCACTGATGCAGAGCAATCAATTCCATCAGGAAATGCACCCCTCTAGGTTTTACATTGTGTTCTTGGTTAATCCAATCAGCAACATCAGCTATGTTCTTGGGTACATTTTAACCCAGTATAGTTTAGCCAGTTGTTGTTGTCATAGTAGGTATTTTACCTTACTAAACACGTAGTCAGCCATCTACAATATGACAATATGAACATGGACATTCTATACTTCATGGCATGCATAGCTATTTCTGACATAATATGGCCGAAGAGGGTAAATAATCCCACTAACACACAAAAAACACCTAAGAAAAATGTATAGCTTGTTAAAATTCAACTGTGGCTGGAATGCCAATCAGCACACATAGGGGGACTGGGTTTAAGACCCATTGCTTAGAGTCCATTCAGACCTCATTTTTAAAAAGATACATTACTCATTTTCATAACAAAATACACATTTTGCAGCATCTTATTGATTAGATTTGGCATGAAAAAGGCAGGATGAATGTTTTGATTATCTCCTTTAATTAAGCAAGTGTTTTCTTTGCAGGCAGTTTGTCCAGATGACTTTTCTACATTTTTAGAACCTTCATGCTTCAGGTCAAAATTGACCTGCATATTGCAGATTTAACCATTGCAGATACATTGGCTGCTTCTCCTGAATGAAAACTTTTATTTATTTTTTTTATTTTTAGGTACAAAGGAAGAAAATGTAAAAAAAGAAAAAAAAGAAAATGAAAAATATACCATCAATATGAACACCAAAACATACCATGAATATTATCCGTATACATTGTCACTTGTGACATTCGATTGCTTTTTATCAATGAACAGCTCTACTGTATGAATGAATCGATAGACTGAGAAACTGAAGAGATCTACTCATACCACACATGAAAAAAACCAAAAATGGTTTTGCAGCCATTTTAAAAGGCCAGCGTGGCACGTCTACTTGTGTCTGTCCTTGTGGCTTCAGGACCTTGCTATGGAGCAGAATCACATTTCTCATTTTGAATGACCCTCATCATGAATGCAGAGGGTGTGTGTGGCAAGGCTTGGTCTGACTGAGGGAATGTGGGTCCAGGCTTACTGGTTGAGTAGGCATACATACCTGGATTGCATGTAATGCGGGCTGCCCAACCCTGTTCATTGAAATCTGCCGTCCTGAAGGTTGTTCGCACCAGGCCTAACAAAGGCCAAACAAAGTACACCTCATTAAACAACTGGGGATCTTGTTGAGCTGTTGTTTTAGTAGAATCAGGTGTGCCAAATTAGGGATGAAATGAAACCTCCAGGAACAGGTTTGGGCAGCCCTGCATGAAACGATCAGCTGAAATCTGGTCTCACTGGCATCACAAGGGCTAAAGCTTACGTCGGCTCACTAACCCTGTAAAATCACGCTTGGTCGTACACCGCTCTGGTCCTGGAGAGCCACGATCTCACCTTAAAATCAGCACCCAGTTCAGATTCAAGTACCCAGGTGAAGTGAGGTAACTGTTAGCAATGAACTGCTCTAGTTGATTAATTGAGTGCAGAGTAACAATGAAAACCAGAAGAGTCTGTGTCTCTCCAGGACCAGGGTTGCATTGCCCTATTTTAAGTTTGCTAAATTTACCTGAAAACTGAGACGGGTGAAAGGAGATTTGCAGTTCTTTGTTTGTGTATCTGATCAACCCAATCTCCCTTTTTATAACAATAAAACGGAAGTGGTCAAATCATCATTCCTTGATCGCCAATGTAACCACACCTGATTACACAATTCAACGAAATAACTCTTGTCCTATTTCTAGTTTTCACATTTTTAGCAGGCGCCTTTATTATGGTTGCCTATAATAAAGTCGTTGCGAGTGTATTTTCAATTGTAGAATGAGCAACAACTGTGATGTCGTCTGCTTCAGTCTGTGCATCTTCTCCTGAAATATACTGTCTTTTCCTCAGATGCCTATCCCCCACACAATAAGTTATGCCAAAACACAACACAGGAAATATAGTTATTTTAATATATTGTTCTAGATTAGTACCAATAAATATTTTCCAGCTATATTCTCTGTTTGAAAAACTGTTTAATTGCTCTTGTAAATAATGATCCCATGTACAGGAAAATAAAAACCAGAATAAAATACCAGCTTTTGCATTGAAGTTCTCAAGCAACAATGGCTAGTTCACTCAGAATAAAATTAAGTAGTCATTGCACGTACAATAAACCCCTTTTGAAAGTGACTGAAAGAAATACCAACACATTTACTACTTACAGTTGTGCCGATAATAGTTAAGGTACAGTAAATCCACAACATTCACAGTATTGCTGTTCATAACCGGATGAATACAATTCTGACGTGAATAGTAGTATTATCTGAATAAGCAGGGATTTAAAAAGGACACTCAGGATTCCATAGAAATGGCAGCCAGGGAACTGGCATTGATAGGAATGAACAAGACCAGGTCAAAACCTAGTATATGGCTGAACCTAACACACGTGATCCGGCCAATCAATGGTGTGACTTCATAACTCAGCTGACCAATGGTGTAACTTCATCACTCACTCAGTCAGTCACAAACATTTTCATTTGTAGGGCTGGCCCCGCTGTTGTGGTCCAGCCAAAAAAGGGAAATTGTAACACCACTCAGTATAACACATTTACATCCATGTTTTTTATTTTTTATTTAAAGAATGTTTTTTTTCCCAATACCACATCTCAACAGCTATTTTGTAAACAGTGACCTGAGAATTAATTTTGCTCTTGAACAAAGACATAATTTTACGTGGTGCTACTTTTCCAGTGATTCAGAAGTTCCCATAAAAGGACAATGACAGAATTTAATCTTCTAACAGAAGAGACAGCCCTCTCTAAAAGCTACATTTATCAGCTATGTTTTTATCCTTGAATAAAATACCACCAACCTACCGTACAAGCTAATTTAACTTTTACCTGGAGAGTTTAAATAAGTTAGTTCTGAAAATTAATAACATTTTAGTGCTCCAAGAATACATGAAAGGCACATTAGAGTCATATGTCTTAACCCTTGGAAATCCATAACACAGGGGTAGCTGGAGTCACCATGCCAGTCTTTTTCAACACAGGGATAACCAGCAGGTTTGAATGCTGCCTTAACTCTTTTGAGAGTTTTCACCAAAAAATAAAATAAAATAAATTGCTGTTATAAGCCTGCCCCAGAGCAGGGCTAATGTAACCCAGACTAATTTTTGCACTGTCACGCTTTGAAGGTTGTCTCAAAGAAAAATTAGCCCAAGGCTAAGGCTTTTGCCAAGGACTATGGATGTTCTTAAATGCTCTGAGCTCAAGGTTGCGTTATAGAGTGATATCCATAGAAGGTAATTAAGGTTTTAAAAAATAAAAATAAAAAAAGAATACAGTAGATACAGTAGTCTCAAAGAAGTAGCAAGAGAGACTAGGATTTTTTAAAAATGGACCCCTTCAGAGGGACACCAATGGGGGTTTTAAAACCAATGTGCCTGCCCTCCCCCCTCCCCCCTCCCGGTGTATTACATTCCCTATGGGTTCTGCTGGATGAGTTTACCCTTGTGGTACTTTTGCCCTATCCCATAAGGCACGTGGGCGGCGATGGTCCCCATTTCCTGGGCCCCCGTGATGTGGAACATCTGGTCGTCGAAGAAGATGTGGGGGCGGATCTTCTCCAGGAGCGGGCCCTTGGGGGCCCCGGCCAGGAAGAGGGCCTCGTCCACCTCCAGGCCCCAGCTCCTGAGGGTCTTCAGGACCCGGGCTCCCGAGCTGGCCGCGCTCCGCGCCGTCACCAGGTAGGTCCGCAAGGGGCATTTGATGCGCACGTTCTTCGCGTAGAACTTCCGCTGCAGCTTCCCGAGGGCCTCCAGGAAGCACTTCAGGGGGCCCTGAGCATAAAAGGTCAAAGGGCAAAGGACATATGAGCTCCATTTACCCGTTTCATCCGTTTCAAATCTCAATCGTCTGCCTGTGCTTTTTTGCGGCTGGTCAAGAGTACCGCGGCTGTGCTCCATCTGGGATTTAAACCTGCAACCTCCGAGTCACCATTATAGTACCCCGTCGCCAATAACATGAGGGCCATTGCGAGGAGAAAGGGATGCGATACAGCATCATGCAGTGCTGTCGTTACGCACCTACAGTAACGTGCTGTTCAGCTCTTTAACGGCTCCAGCGACATAATCAGACGTATGAATCACCTGTGCCAGGGGCATGTTCTCTAGCTGCTTCTCGTGCTCGAAGAAGCTGTCCAGCCCATCCCTCTTCACGATGATCTCGGACTCGTCGGAGAAGAGGACGGCGTCTCCGTCGAAGGCCACGCGCAGCTGCGTGTCGCTCAGTGGGTTCTCCTTGTTAGCGGTGAACATGGTGGCGGCTGCGATCCCTGTGGCGGCATGGCGGGAATTAGACAACTGTACGCTTAGGACTACAAAAACGTTTAGGACTACAAAAATGTGATATCAGCCTCACTGCAGTCTCACAAAAGGCCAATTAAAAATTTTGTTTTCTTATTTCCATTTGATATTTTTTTTGTTTTGTGTCAAAAAAGATGTTTGACCCTTATTTGTATTGAAAAGTATTAGCTTAGAAGTTGCAATTCCAATGCTTTCAATGTTCCTTGGTAAGGCTAGTTGTGGGCCTATTTAACCCTTTAAGGTGTGAGATCACAAATATGTGATTAGAATGTTCTTAACTAACATTCTAATGCTGATGTAACAATCAATCCTGGTATTCGAAAACAATGGTGTTCTAGGACACTGACTGAGAATTTTCAACAAACAAAAACAATCCAAAAAAGCCTCAAAGGGTTAAGATCAGGGGTGCTGACTAGTGGCTTCATTATTCCAGTATCTCAAAAACAGCTGCCCTCCTGAGATTTTCATGCACTGTAGTTTTTTTTTTTTAATAGCCTTTTTTCATAGTCTCTGGAGATTTCAGAGAAAGGCGCAGTAAACAGAACACCTTGTTAATGAGAGAGGTCAGAGAAGAAAAGGGTGGACTCGGTCAAGCTAACGGATAGGTCACGAATGCCCAAATAAAATCCCGTTTACGTGTGGGAAAGGGCATCTCTGAATGTAGACCTTGAAGCGGATGGGCGACAGCAGCAGAGGACCGCACTGAGTTCCTGTCAGCTAACAACAGGAAAATGAGGCTGCAGTGGGCACGTGATCACCAAAACCGATTAAAGATTGGAAGAACATTGCAGTCTTGTCTGACTAATCTTGATCTCTGCTGCAATATCCAGGTGGTAGGGTCATAATTCGGAATAAAAAGCATGAATCCATCCTGCCTTGTGTCAATGGTGCCGGCTGCGGGTGGTGGTGTACTGGTGTGAGGAACGTTTGCTTGGCATACACTAGGCCCCTTAATACCAACTGATTATCATTTTAATGCCACAGCATGCCATTGTTTCTGACCATGTGCATCCCTTTATAGCCACAGTCTACCCTTTTTTAAAATGGATGCCATGTCACAAAGCACGTATCATCTCAAGCATGACAGTGACTTCAGTTTACACCACTGACCAGCACAGTCCCCTGATCTCTTTATCCAATAAAAAAACCTTTGGGATGAGGTGGAATGGGAGGTTTGGCCGATAAATTTGAGCTTTGCCGATTTTATTTTGAAGTTTGTTGTAGAAATTTTTTTTTTTTTGTTTGTATTATTGCCTGCCTTTGTGAAAGGAACAAAATGGCTACCTTCTTCAATGGCCTCCTTCACTTTTCCAGAGCTCCTGGAGAGGTAGAGGTTGGTCATGTAGGCTTTCAGGTAACCAATTGGACTTTCTCCACCAGTCATGCAGAATCTCTCAATTGTTAAATCTAACAGGGAAGAAAGAAACACACATTTCTATATATTAAATCATATTCGCAAAGCAATTACTTACATTAGTCAATTATATTATTTGTTTATTCTTACATGGATTGCTATTGATTGATGAATCTTGAAACTACTGACTGAAGGTGTTACCTTTGTCTTACCTTTAACTGCATTGTGACGGTTTGAAACAGGTGGTAACCAACCTTGTTCCTGAAGATCTACCATCCTGTAGGTTTTCATTTCAACCCTAATTTGGCACACCTGACTTTACTAATTAGCAGCTCAACAAGATCTCTAGCTGTCAAATGAGGTGTGCTTTGTTTGGTTTGGAGTGAAAATCTACAGGATGGTAGATCTCCAGGAACAGGTTCTATACAGTGTCCACTATGTGTGCTATAGGCTTACTGTGTATGCAACACTGTTTTCATAATGACAGATACATAGCTCAAATAGTTGTTCTGTAAGTCATACTTCACTTACTGTAATTTACTGGCATTTAGCCATGAGTGCTATTATCTCTAATCCGGAGTGAATCACAATGCAGACAGAGAACTGCAAAGATTGTAGCCCCTGGAGAGACAGCAAATGCAAGAACTGCAGACTTGACTGACAAATGATCAACTACCTAATTGAACTAACTTCATATAAACAAGAGTAAATCTCTCTCTATATTTTTTTATTTTAAGGTGCTTCATTGGCATGACATACACAGTGTTGCCAAAGCACGAGTTACAAAGAACAACAGTAATAACAAAAATAGATTTTAAAGAACGATAGTGTCTCTCTCTCCCTCCCTCTCTTTCTCTCCCTCCTTCGCCTAATCCCTTTCCCTCTCTCTCTCCAACCCTCTCTCTCTCTCTCTCCCTCCCTCCCTCTCTCTCTCTTGCAGAGGCACACATAGCCTGCATATACACCACGCCGCACCTACCGTAGTGGTTTATGCTGTTAATGAGCCGTACCCCAACCTGGGCGTGGTTATTGGTCATCAGGACAATGTCGAATAGCTCCTGGCCGTCTGGGTAAAGCTCCCGCAGACGGGCGTTCACCGTCATCAAGGCCTGTTCCAAGCAAACACCGCCGTCATCCGTGCGCCAACTTCCACAGCCAACCTAAAACCCCTGGGCAGCAGTGCTGCACCGCCATTTCGCAGACACTTTCATGAGCGACTTACGCAAGTTCAAAGTCCGAGAATCAAGGAGGAGTATTTCCTGAGAAGGGGGAAGTCCTGGACAGAAAACACTTGCAGGAAGTGCAGACTTTTTTTTTTTTTTTTTTGACTTGTAAACTAACCCTCCTGAATATTATCCTAAAGCCATACAAAAACAAAACTACCTCAACGAGCATGACACGGACAACACCACACAGACCCGGGGGGCTCTGGAAACAACAGCAGGTGTTTACAGTTACGCTCAATCAGATGTCAGAGCTAGGCAAGAGGTGTTAGAGAGCCTAGGGGCAGTCGGAGGAGTTGGAAAACATTTCTGCTCTTCTATCAACGCGTTGGGAAGCTCATTCCACCACCAAGGTGCAGAGAAGGTGCCAGACCTCCCAAGGTTGTGGAATGGAAGGGTCTGGCCAGCTGGGATTATTACATCGCCCCTGGGAAAACGGAATCATTTTAGGCGAATAAGTAAAAAAATAAAAGCACAGAATTATGCTCCGCAATTTGCCAATACTGGTATAGCATTATTAAGAATTAGTGTGTGCGTGTGCATGTGTGTGTGAGCATGCATGTATGAGTGTCTGTGACATGGTTTCATAGCAACAGACAAGCTGTTAATGGGCACTGCAGCCAGGGCTGCAAACCATGCAGGTGTGCTGACCTTTGATTCGTTCCTATGACCCAACAAACGCACTGTCTCAAGCATCTCTCAGAAGTTTTACGTGTCCACAACACTTCAGTGTACACCTTACACACAACCCCATTTTAGTGAAAGGTTAGCGCACACAGTAAACTATTTGTGTTTTGTGCGCGCACGCGTGTTTAGAGTATAAAAATCACTGCCTGGAGCAGTAAGCGTTTTAATGATGACTGACATGGGAAGTTAATGAAATACAGTATCAAGCGTCAGTATGTTATGCAACTACACGAGCACCAAAGAAAAAAAATCGCTGCACATCTCTTGCACACACGGTTAAATACCT
This sequence comes from Anguilla rostrata, assembly GCF_018555375.3. NCBI lineage: Eukaryota > Metazoa > Chordata > Actinopteri > Anguilliformes > Anguillidae > Anguilla > Anguilla rostrata. Next base: position 79,237,797 of record NC_057933.1, on the reverse strand, counting down.
TTACGAACGGAAACGCCACACCAGGCATCATTGGCTCGTCCTCGTGCTGCTGTTGGTAGGCAACGTAGCTCTCCAGCCCCTCCTCTTCGAATATTTTCCTTTCTTTCGCCATATCAAACAGAGTACGCGAGGACACTGCGATGGTCACTGCATGCTCAGGTTTCGGCTGCAAGCGATGCAAGCATACGTTTAGTCGCAGCCAACATGATTGTACACATACATCACGATAGCATATCGCGATCGTACATGCTTCAACAGACTAGGCACTCACTGCGGTTCTTAGATTCAAGTTGTCGAAGCAGCGCCTGCCTCGCATCATCTCTTGATATTTGCATTAGGCCTCCTGAATTCAGCGGCGCTCATAGTCTCGACTGTTACAGATATATTATTACACGAAGATGCAAGCTGCCTGTCTTGCCAACGGACGCTTCAGTACGGACAGTGCGGAAACGGGGACACATAGGAAGCCGAGATGGGCGTCCCTTTCCCATGATGCTCGGCCGAGTGAACAACAATAAGGAACTGGCATAGCGAAGGCGTGTCGGTACTTGAACCGAGATAGGTCAGAGCAAGTATTACATGCCCCCGCCAAGTTACGCCTTACAATGGATACCTGCCATCCCAATTCCGCAATTTAATATTTTCGTAAAACAGCGACATGCAATATATCGGTAGGGTAAATTGGAAATTACGGTATGCTGTAAATCTAATTAGGTCATTTAAATTTTTGCGTGCAAAAAATAGTTGATATCATTGCATGTATGAAGTGAGGGTAATTGAAATAACAAAATTGCCTAAGTAAGTCTCTAAAACATTGCATTTGCAGGTGGCAATAGGTGTATTTCATTGGTTGTGCAATAGTTTGAGCGCTTAATAAAAGAAAAATGTACGCCTCTCTAGTCTCTTACAGATTCGCTGGCATGGTTCAGTTACTGCTGGAAGGCGAATCTGCGGTTGGAGGCATGCATGTTTTTAGGTTTCGGTAGATTAATAATTTAGATGCAGTAGAAAACAGAACCCTTGGCTGTAGCAGGGGTTGCTTGGAAACGGTTTCAGAGGAAAGACCACCTAGCGGCCTGAATTGTAATCCCGGTCACGCCAAGGCCGTCGCTCCGCTGGACAGTTGATAGGCTCGGCATTGGAGATGTTTGGCCAATGTCAGCACGGGTTTTCGGTTACTTCACGTTATGTAAACTCCCCGAGGCGGATCCTCACAGAAGGAGAATGCTGCGAAGCACTTGCAGAACCCGTGCCAAAGCAGTGGTTTCAATATTTAAGCAACATTACTTTATTTGATGTATATTAAGATCACTATATAGGGCTGTGAGCCCTGACTGATTTGCCTCAATAGAGTGTTACAGTTCGTAGTCATAAAACCCGGAAGTAAGTTCGCATTTTTTTTAGCCTTGGGTTCCCTCGTCAGATTCCCAATGCTTTTTCCCATAGGGATTTCGTTTTGTGCCGAAAATAGATCTGTGGTTAACGTAAGGGTAAAAGCGTTTCACGTTTTGTTCTACAAGATAAATTACACCCATTGATATCTCAAACGTAAATTCCGAAGCTGTTCTGTGCTTCAAAATAAGTAAGTTGCTAAATTGGTATATTGAATGGTAAATGGACTGCATTTATATAGCGCTTTACAATTGATGCCTCTCATTCGCCAGAGCAGTTAGGGATTAGGTTTCTTGCTCAAGGACACTTCGACACGCCCAGGGCGGCAACCCTCCGACTGCCAGACAATCGGTCTTACCTCCTGAGCTATGTCGCCCCATATTGAAACTACAACAGTCGCATTCTGGCAACCGCCGCTGTCGTTTTCATTATAGCTCACGCGACAACCGATGTGGTTTCAATATGACAACTTGTTAGAAACTTACTTTTTAAAAGCACATGGACTAACGGCTTCAAAATTCAGTGACTTGCTGTGCGATAAGAAGCAGCAGCTAATCATCACAAGCACGTGTTTGTCTGGTGCTCGTGTGATGAATGGAGTTTACCTGCCACGCCCACATAGTTTACCTGCCATGCCCACATAGCTTAATTTAGCGCACCTGGATGGACGCCTAACTGAGTGCACCTGACTGGACTAATTGCCCTGCAAGACAACAGGACTGAATTAATAAAAGAGGGACTCTTTTGTGAGGTGAGGGGTGCGCTAAAACTGAAGAAAGCTAGGGGCTCTGCCGTTTGTGTAAAGGGGTTGCAAAGATCGTAGACTTGCACGGAGACCGAATTCCTCGAACTGCACAGATAAGTGTTCTATGTTGTTACCTGCCTTGAGTCGCTCAGATTGCTCTCTTTTGTTTTAATCTAGTATTATGATGTTTTAGCTTAATAAACTGTATTAGCAATATCCTTATTTTAACATTTTATTGGTCAGGGTACAGCTTAGCCCTTTGGCCAGGGTTAAACGGCCAGTCCCCACCCCTAGCTGCTGAAGGAGTACATCCATCCATCGTGTTCATGGTGACAGGCTAAAAACTCACTGAATGCTTCATGGCAGAAAAAAAGAAATAAGCAAAAATAAAATCCTTTGCCATTTAATTTCTCTCGCCAAGTGAATGTGGCGCAGCTTTATGAGTAAAAAAAAATCTCTAGTTTGGTCTGTTTAATGGAGTGGTAGCTAAATCATGCCAGTTAAGAATGTTTAACAGTGTTTATTTGCCTTGCTCATATGGTGGCAGTTCGTGGTAACCTTAGCTGTTAAGCCCTCCATTCCCTTTTCTCCAAACAACTGTGCCCCAGCTCCCCTTTCATTAAACTTTTCCCTTTTTTTTCCCCCTCCTTTTTTAGTCTTTGTTTCCAAGTTCTTACAAAAATAAACCACTACTTAAAGAACTGTGGTGGCCAGCTACAATACAATTCCCCTGGCCTCCAGCATACTGTCATTTCCACGGTTGGTACTCCAGGTAGCTATTTCTGACACGTTGTTTTCCATAAGAATGCATTCTTGCGATATGACACAGTTTAAAATCTGCCCAGCCGTATTATGCGATACCCACTTGTATTTGTACTTTACAGTGTTACACCTTTGGTCGTCTAATTGTGACTAAAAGCTCACACGTCTGGCTAATCTCATTTTTAAGTAAGAGAACAAGGAGTTTCTCAACTAACACGCACATGCGTGCGCACACACACACACACACACACACACACACGCTCTCACTCCTCCTGGGCCTTAATGCTTCTGTCTCCCCGAGCAGTTCATGATGATGATGTAATGACTCTAATCACCTGGGGATCGCTTACATGAAAATGGAGGCAGAGATTTTCTTTCAGCACGTTCTGATTTGCTTTCCTAGTATAACACCATTTATATGCGCGGTAAGTAGGCACAGAGAGTTTATTTTACTTGCGACTGAGCCCGCAAATGAAAAATCAGCTGCGCTATTGGACCCAACCGGCAAGACCGTTTTTAGCAGCAGACTTTTGCGGTGGATGCCGTGTTATTTGCTTTCTCACACTGAAACGGTAAGTATTCGAGAACGTGGAAGGTGGGTTCCTAGATTTCGGAATTAGCCCCACACCCCCACCCCCACCCCCCGACAGGAGAGACGATGAGAGTTTCAATTTCCGCAAACTGAGAGCCCTCAGCACGCGTTTGCAAATGCTTTCTGGAAACAAGATCGAGTGAGGGAAAAAAAAAGAAATTAAAGAAAAAGCATGAAACGCAATGTTGGTGACGTAAATATTTTTGTCAATCCCCTGTCCCTCACGCAGTATGACCCATTTAGAAGGAGAATGTGCCTAAAACTAGCTACAACCTGAGCTAGTGTGAGCACACAACGCAGTGCAAGAGGAGATGGGGAAACAGGATATCCCAGGCGCAAATACTTACAGTAATGTCAGTTATTTTCAAGATTATTTCACCATGAGCACCACACGAGCAGCTGTTGATGTGTATGTAGAAAGCATTTATTTGTTTATTATAACCTTTATTTAACCAGGTGAGTCACTTAAGAACAAATGACGGCCTGGCAAGAGAGCAGAACATAAGGGAAAAGCTTTTAAAGATTTGATGGTGGTACTATGGCAGTTAATCACAAACTACTGAATTTGGCCACCTCTGAATAAAGAAATCTTTAGAATATTACATTTTTCTAGAATTTAACAGCAATTCCGTGAATAAAATAGACTCTAGTCGAATAGAGACAACGTGTACTCTATTAGTAAAAGTGCAGAGTACAAGAATTTACATGAAACATTTTTCTGTATACCAGCTCTTTTGGAAAGAATACAATGAACACAGTTTAAAAAAAAAAAAATTAAAAAACATTTAAATTGTTGTGTGATGCAGTATTCACTGAGCTGGCAAATACGGTCTTCTGAGAGGCAAACAGCATTGTAGTGCCATGGTGGCACTTTCAGCAGCCATGCCCTGAATGAGAGGAATCTTCAGCGTGCACACGCGTCTCTGTTTCCGACTAAATGCTGGGAAAATGAGCAGTATTCGAGCCGGCAAATAATTAGCCCTCTTCTCAGTTCAAATTCCACGAACAGTGTTTAGTTACAGTGATTCCTCCTGCGATTCCTTCGGTCTCTTTCCCACATAGAAAACAAAACGAGAGCAAAAAAAAAAAAAAACAATTAAAAAGCCATCTGTCATCTTCCTAATAAAAAGCAGATTTTTTTGTTGGGGGGTGGTAATGTATGGCGTGGATGAGAGCCCCAGCACCAGTCTGTCAACGGCGCTTGGCGAAGGCGGGCTTTTGATTAATGGCTGGCTCTCTGTGTTGAGGTTTGGGAATGTGGAGTAGAACCCTCCCCACACCCCCCCCCCCCCCCCCCAGGGTTCTGTCCATCCACGCATCGCTGTCTCACCTCAACGGGAGCGTCACGCTGGACCGGCTCACGTCCCCCCCCCCCCACCCTTGAACCCCAAGTACAGGCACACCGGGGACCCTAACAGAGCACAACCACCCCGCCCCCACACCCACCCCCTAAAATCGACCCCCGCCGCACCCCCTCCGTCACTCCGACAAACAACCGGCTCACGCACCGCATCAAGGAGAGGGGTCGTGACCCCACCCTCGGGGCTGAAAGACGGGAACGGGCTGCGACCAGCGACTCAGTGTGACTCGTCCGCGCGCGTCACAGGAGAGAGAGGGAAACAGGCCTACAGAGCGCGGTTTACCTCATGGCTCTACTCCGCTCCACTCTGTTTGCAGTGAGCAGCGTGTTCCGGAATGCGAATCGCCCCTAGCAACCGTAGGACGTACAGCGGGCCTGTCCAAAACTGAGAGGGTAGCCCTGAGGGGTGGGGGGGTGCGGTGGGGTCAGCCGTTGACCAAGGGTTGTGATTGCTGTCTGGAGACAGGCAAAGGGGGATAAAGTTTTTAAAGACATTTTTTATTAATTACATTTTATTAAATCATTTAATTAATGGAGCCTTTAAAATTAATTCCCCTCCTTGAGGAAACATTGGCTTTGTCCCTGAAGGGATTCAAACCCTCAGCACCCACTGTTCTTCTGCACTACCTTTACATATACATCTATTTATTTCTCACAGCTCGTATTCAGAACGATTTATAATGAATTCCATTTCAGTTCAATTTATTCAAGGAAAAAAAAAATTGTTATTCAATTCATTAACTGAAAAATCCTCACAGCACATAAGAGCATGTTTCAGTTCATGAATTGAATTTATATTGTTTTCCTGAAACGGCTGGACTGAAATGGAATTGACCTCAATCATGATGCATAAAATAGCATTGGACGCACACCTCTATAAATTGATATGCTGCAATTTTCTACAGCGCAACAGAATCTCAGCAATATTTTTTGATTAAAAGAAGTCAAGACTGGAACCGAATTGTCAGCGATAAGTGCTGTACCAGCGCTGACCGTGGCCAGCAGCCGCAGTGGGATACACATTAGGCTGTAGCCTCGCCCAAAGGTGGGATGTATTAGTCTAGTGCCCCCTGCAGGTCAGTCATGGGGGGGGTTTGGGGGGTAGAGCTCTCATAGAGGGGGATTATGGGCTCTTCTCCTCATGCTTACAGCTGACACGCTGTGGATCCACCAGAGCCGTGGTAAGAAAAATGCTACGATCAAAACAAACCGGTTTTTCCTGGATATATATCTTCTGTCGTGTAAAAGTGAAAAAAAAACGGACACGCTTCCCGTAAGTGAGCCAGCCACACCCACTCTTAGTGTAATGGTAGCGCATTCCTGAGTGAAAAGTTGTGCTTTGAACCTGACAATTAAGATACCTGGGCAACCGCATTTTGAATTTATTTTCCCCAACCATGCAGGGCTCAATAAAACACAATTTAGAACATATTAACAAAAACCTGAACACAAAATTAGAACGTTCAAGAACGTTCCACCCACCGAACAATCCCCAGGTCTCGCGCTCAGCTCAGCTCAGCGTCTGAGACGTTTCCCGGGGGCAGCGTTGTCGAGGGCCACGGGGGAGTTCGGTGACAGAAGACACAAGCCGCTCCCCGTTGGTGGGGGGGGGGGGGGCTGTTCGCGGTGGGGAAGGTTGCGCTCGGTGAGCTCCAAGCTAAGGACACAGCTGAGCGCTACCACAGGCCCTAATCATCAGACCCGGCTAATCAATCACAGCCTAGCGCCGCCGCCGCCTGTGATACATCAGGAGCCCAGCAGGCAGGGTGCACCTCTAACCTCCCCCCCCCACCCGTCCCCCCCGTCCATTAGACGTCATTACCCACTTTGCTCTCATTTTCGGGGCCGTGTAGCAGCCTGGCGAAGGGGCCGTTCCCGGCACTGACTGATTTGTTTTCTCAGCGGTTCTCGTGCCTCAGCTTTCCGCGAAATTTGGATAACGGGGCAAGGTGCGTCCCCCCGAGCGAGTAGGGAGGTCCCCGGCCTCCACCCCCTGAACCTCCACCCCAAAATCTCAACAAATTAGCTTTGGTGAAGTGGGTCCAAAACAAAGTGTGGTAGCCATTTCACGGCAGTTTAACAACACTCTGACCTTTGCGTTCGCTTTTTTGGACTTTTTTGGGTGATTCTGGTCGGGTGTGTGGATCATGTAGACAGATAGACAGATGGGAAAGGGAGTGAGAGGGGAGGAGAAAGGGGAAGAGAGAGAGAGAGAGAGAGAGAGACTGAGGCACAGTGGACCGTGAAGCTCCACCGACCTGCAATTTTAAGCTGTAATTTGTGGAACGTTAAAACAAACAAAAAATAAGACTAAAAAACTGCGTAAATATAAGTCATATCCCCAATGGGGACCTGATTTCATGAACATTAAGCGCCGCCCCTCCCCCATTCCACCTTTTTAAAAATGTGTTTAAAGTGCACGTCGGGTGTTTACACATCTTGCCCTTGTCTGCCTTGGCACCGCGAGTACTGGAAACGCTGTGATTTACACTTGCCACTCGTTTTTTTCTTTCTTTCTTTCTTTCTTTCTTTCTTTCTTTTTCGCCGAACGCCGAAGAGCTCGTTTTGAAACACTGTCACTTCCGCTGTAGCGAGGGCGGTCTGCCACTTCCTCCATCTGCAACAGCTAAACCGCTAAAACCACTTTGAACTTTTCTTTCTTTCTTTCTTTTTTAGCTCCTTTCCTGAAATAACTTATGCCGGAGGGAAAATGAGGGCTCGTCATTATCAGCGAACGAGCGAGCGAGGGAGCAGGCCGAAGAAGGGAAAGAGCGAGGGAGTGTTTGACAATGAGAGAGAGAGAGAGAGAGAGAGCATTCGGGGGTGCAAGCGAGCGGTTTGGGCCGGGTGTCGCAGTTCTCTTCCCCACACGGCTGTCAATCAGAACACCAGAATTTCCCTTTTGACTGACAGGGCCAGTGGGTTACCTGGCTCTCGGGTGGGCTGGGGCACGCTGACCACCAGGAGGCGCTGCAGCACGGTGTAGGGCACACAACGCTGGACTTCTGGCCAGAAGGGTTGTGGTTTTAAACTGTTGGTGTGTGTTGCTCCTGTTCCCTGCGGTAGCAGTGTTTGAACCTCCCTTGCACTGCTACAGCGACACTGCAGCAGTATTGTACAAACGCGAAGAACTTCAGCCCTGTGAAGTGTAGGGGTTTTTTGGAATATTAGTGTTCTAGAACTCCACTACTTTCAGTTACCGGTAGCGATTGTTACATCAGCATTAGAATGTTCAGCTAAGAACATTAGCCTGTGTGTCTGTGTGTGCAGGTGTGTGTGTGTGAGTGTGTGTGTGTGTGTGTGTGTGCGCATGCCTGTGTGTGTGTGTGTGTATGCGCTTGCCTTTGTGTGTGTGTGCAGGTGCGTGTCTGTGTGTGTGTGCGCATGCCTGTGTGTGTGTGCAGGTGTGTGTATGTGTCTATGTGTGTGTATGCTCATGCCTGTGTGTGTGTATGTGTGTGCGCATGCCTGTGTGTGTGTGTGTGCAGGTGTGTGTGTGTGTGCGCGCGCATGCCTGTGTGTGTGTGTGTGTGTGTGTATGCGCTTGCCTTTGTGTGTGTGCGTACGCATACCTGTGTGTGTGCGTGCAGGTGCGTGTCTGTGTGTGTGTGCGCATGCCTGTGTGTGTGCAGGTGTGTGTATGTGTGTGTATGCGCATGCCTGTGTGTGTGTGTGTGTGTGCGCATGCCTGTGTGTGTCTGCGTGTGTATGCATATGTGTGTGTGTGTGTGTGTGTGAGACTCCCACACACAGACCAGTGCAGCTCTGTAGCTCCAGGTGGGTCGACTTGACGTTACATTACACCTGCAGTTTCACTGTTGCTCTGCTTCTCCAAGGTCAACATCCCCCTGTTTTCTCAGCTTTGGTAAAGTTGATAGATGACCTACCATGAACAGGAACAGGTTCACTTTACATAGGGAGAAGAGAACCCAGTCAAAAATAAGGTAAACATGTACATTTATTTACTTGCACTTTTTCCAGGGCCCATATTTTACTTGCCGTCGTAATGACCAAGCAGTATTACTTAATTGTTTACACGTTAATGAATGATGGAGCGAGGATTGAATTCGCGAAGCACGCTCAACCTCGATTAAGGTTTCCCAGGGTGCTGCACAACCAGGAGTGGCAGCCAAAACAGTGACCTAACCTCCACATGTCGGCACTCGAGCGTGGGGAAGTCCGTACAAGTCCGCCCCCCCTCTGCAAAGGTAAAGACCCTATGTGTTGCATGACCAGGATGTAGAGGAAGGAGCTGAGAGCAAATAGTAACGCTCAGAAGGTGGAAGGTGGAGAAGGTGTGTCTTGAAATTTCATGTCTTGAAATACCCAGAGATGAAAAGGATTCTGGTTCATTGAGACAGGTCTCAATGAGGGTGTGTGTGTGTGCGTGTGAGTGTGTGTGTGTGTGTGTGTGTGTGCGCGTGTGTGTGTGTGCATGTGAGTGTGTGTGTGAGTGTGAAGAATTGCACCCTTAAAAAAAATGCTTTTTGGCCCCTTGAGTATTCGTTTTGTGTTCTTTAATTAGACTGCAGTGTTTCATCTTGACCACAGGGTGGCGACAGCTCCACTCCTTTCCATCCGTATAAAAAATCTTTCGCTATAATTCAAGTGAGGAATAGAAAAAAGCAAAGATCCGTGGAGGAAAGTAAGACATGACTCCTTTTTCAAATGAAATATTACAGCTTTAATGCGTTTCTGCGGAGAGCTGTTTTTACGGAGAGAATTTGGCGTGGGGGTTTTTTTTTTGAGGAGTGCGGCGACCGCATCTTTCCCCTGCTCCAGTGCGTCATTTATCCCTCCCATCGAGGTCTAATTCGATTTTTTAAAGTTTGCTTTGCCTAATGTTCTGTTTTCCCCCCGTTCCTCTCTGTTACCGTTGCTTGAGAACGCTGTTTTGGGGTGGGAGGGCAGCAACAGTGCTTTCAGTGTTTGCAGTGTTTCCTGCGATGGTAACTGGGAGCCTGCGCGTAACACAAACAGTTTCAGTAGCCCGATCGGACACAACGATCATTTTTTAACTGCTTTAACCGTCTTCCAGACAGATGGACGATTTTTCCGTGCCGGTTCAGAAACATGTCGTAAATGAGACGTGTTCTCGGGCCAAACCTGCCGACGAGGAACTTCTGAGTCCGCTCGCGCCCCGCGAAACGAACCTACGCGCGTCAAGGTGAAACAGGTGGTGGCCGCGGTAGGAGTGATTGGAGGCAGCAGAGGTCAGAGGTCAGGGGTCGGATGTCGAGGATCATTAATAAGAGCTCCTCTTCTGTTTCTCTCTGTTTCTCCCCCCTATGCCTTTCTCTCTCTCTCTCTCTCTTTCTCCCCCCCCGCGCTGCTGTAGATGGTTGTCATTCCTCTCGTGCCCCCCCCTTGCCCCCCCCCTCCCCTCTTACCGCCGTGTTTGCGCGTACCACCTGCTCTCCCAGCGAAAGGAGGCCCCCGCTCCCTTCCCTCTCTTCTTCATCTTATAATAAACACTGGCCGTTTTATCTGGGCTGTGTTTGGACGGGACGGGGGGACGGGGGGGGGGGGGGCTCTGCGGGCCGCAGCTGAGAGGACCACGGGGGAGTGGGGCCGAGCAGAGAGAGAGAGAGAGAGAGAGAGAAGCAGAAGCGTTTGATGTCAGTGCCGCCCGGCCCGGTCCGATAAGCTGAGTTTCGGCACCTGGCAGTCGGGCCCCCGTGGGGCCCCCAGCGGTACCGTGGAGTATATGGACCCGGCAGATACTTGACTTTGCGCTCCTAACGCTGCAAGCTCTCCGTCTCCCCACCACTGAAGCCAAAACATTACAATCTGACCCACCTTACGAAAAATTTGTTAAGGCTGGGGCGTGGCCAAGCGCATCGCCGTAGCGACGGACGCTCGGCGCGGTGATATAGCGCCATACACTCCGGTTCACGACCACAGGCCTTTCCCAGTCAAGAGGAAGGGAGGACGGAGGGAGCGCAGGGAGCTGAGTGTCTGTCCGGCCTGTATAATCTGCCCTGGGACCCCGCTAAGCCTGGGAGAGGGGAGACGCGGTGGCCGCTGACAGGTTGTTGATAAAGGGAAAAGTGGGCGGAGCTCCTAGAGTATAACCCCCCCCCCCCCACGCCAGGCTCCCCCCCCCCCCATCCATGCTGGCCTTTTACTCTGCTCCTAAAACTAACAGTCCTTAATGCTCCGGGTTCCTTCTCAGAAGCGGCAGCCAGCTGCAAACTCTGGAAGATGTGTCATGTTATCTCTCTCTCTCTTTCTCTCTGCCTTTCTCTCTCTGTCTCCCTCATTTCTTCTGTATCTCTCTTTCTCTCTTGGTCTTTCTCCCTCTGCTGAGCCTGGGACGGGAGTTCGTCTCTGAAAGGTGACTCGACCGACCGATTGATGTGAAAATAGATATGAAAAGTAGGAAATGGCAAAATGTGGTTTCACTAAAAATCCTGCAGCGCAAAATGATTCCGAGTGATTTTCAGCCAATGAGTAGCTGAAGGAAAGTTCTAGAGAACCACAGGTAGGAGCTAACAGGGAGGAAATGACAAGGATCCCTACGGCTGACCCGTTCTACAGGGGGCAGGGGATTAAGGTAGTAGCTTTCTCTCTCTCTCTCTCTCTCTCTCTCTCTCTCTCTCTCTCTCTCTCTCTCTCTCTCTCTCTTTTTTCTCTCTCTCTCCCCATCCCCCCTCTCTCTAGGACACACATGCACGCATGCACAAACACAGACATATGCACACCCAGACACACAGGCAAACACACACACACACACACACCAAGACCCACATTCTCCAATATTGTCATTGATTATGGGTTGAAATCCTCCTTTGTAAGGACCTCGGTTAGTTTTTTTTGCATGTTCTCAAGTTCACACTGGTCCCCATTCTAGATCTCACAAAACAGGTCAGGATGGGCACTGATGCAAAGACTGGAGAAGCCAGTACACTGGACCCAGCCTAGGTCACAATTGGTTGAACCTCCACAGGAGAAGAAAAATGGCAGTACGTGATTGCCCCCCCCCCCCTGCCGTAGAAAGGGCGGACCCAACAATGAGTCATCGCTTTCATCCCCTGGATGGCCGTTGTCAGGGGAGACGACAGAGTGAGGGTGCTGAGATGGCACTGGACGTTTTCTTTTTGTTTACAGGAGCTGAGTCTGCTGCCTATTTACGCCACGGTCCGAGACACGTGAAAAACACGAAGAAGAAAAAAAAACCAGCCTAAACTACACAACGGACCTGAAGTATGGTCTTGATTTGAAGTGCGGTGCCACGACCGAGCTCCAATGAACCGCCCAAAAAAAAAAAAAGGCCTAATCTACCCTGTAGATCTCCTCCCTGAAACAAATAAGTACTGGATGCAGGCAGCTTGGTTTTTTCCCCCTCTGTGCTTGTGCTTAATATTCTCGTTTTACAAGCCAAAGATTCCTCTGGTTAGAGCAAGCAATGGGAGTGCATGTAAATGGTAAATCGACTGCATTTATATAGCGCTTTTATCCAAAGCGCTTCACAAATGATGCCTCTCATTCGCCAGACCTGTTAGGGGTTAGGTGTCTTGCTCGAGGACACTTTGACACGCCCAGGGCAGGGGTTTGAACCGGCAACCCTCCGACTGCCAGACATTCGCTCTTATGTCCTGAGCTATGTCGCGCACGAGCAAAGAAAGTCATGGTCCGGTCACATGGTCCGGCTGCTTTGTCCCCCAGGTAACAACACCTGGAAGCTACGCTAACTTGCCCTTTGAGTGAAGTGTGACAGGCGCCACCCACGTAAAACTACGACCGGAAAATACATGACACGCTGCAAAAAAACCAAAATATGTCACGATCGACAAGTATTTTAGTCTTTCACATGGCAGACTAAATTATTTATCAGTGTTTATGCTGTGCTGGAAAAACAAGAAGGGGTTTTCAGCTCATTACAAGGCTAAAGCACTTGTTGAGAGAAACTTTTTTGTTGCAGTGTGGTTGTTGTGCAGTGAAATCCACACCGATGCACAGAGCTTAGCACTAAACACAGTTCTCTTCTGTCTCTGATCTTAGAGCTGTTGCTGTTCGGGCTAATGACTATAAAATGCTGTTTCCTCGCTCGTTCTTCCAGATCCTTCCATCGAGCCGGAGAAGCCAGCAGAGGCTCCCTGGCTTCGGATCAAGGCCGAGGGCGCGGCTCCCGAAGAAATCTCCCCTCGTTTTGGGGTGCGGGGAGTACCCCTTCTGTGGGATTAGGGCTCCGAACCAAACACGCGCGGTGCGAGGCGAACCCAACTCACCGGTGAGGGGGAGGGGTCTCCTACACGTGCGTCTACAAACCCCCCGTTCTGCGTGGGGAAAATAAAACACAATCGGCGCTAAAAGGCTAGCGAATCGGCCAGGCGAAGGTGACAAGCAGAGCGGTAACCTTTTCGCTGACGCCTGTCATAACATCGGGGAGGAAGCGGTTGGCGAGGAAACGCAGTTCGTTTCAGAATATCCCCATTAATCATTTCTCTTCGCCCACTTCCACGCTCAGAATAACAGGAGACCTCATCGCCGAGCAATGCAGGAATTTGTTTCAGCTGTGCAAATTAACAATTTAACTTTCCTCTGAAAAAATAAATAAAAAACAGTATAAAAATAATACTGTAGTACAATTAATATAGCATGGGCTTTTCTGTAACCCGGCCTGTTAATAAAGATGTTTATTCAGTTTGGGCAGATGATCGCTGTAAATACAACCGTTTCCAGCCTCCTTGTGCACGCTCTCGAAGGAAAGAAATGCGACCTCTTGACGTGTGAAGTGTCAGCAGACTCGCGTCGAGAAACTCTGAGACATCCAGCGAACGACGCGGTTGGACACCTGCGTGATGTCACGTCCTCCAACTTTCGTAGACGCACTGTGGCGAAGAACTTTAAATACAAGAAGTAAATAACACATCGATACTTCGTATGCTAATATATAAAAATTAAAATTATCGTTCACATTAATTCATATGTTCTGACATATCTTTTTCATCTTTTTGCATGGTAGATATGTGCTCCTCTCTTATACACGCACACTTTTGAAAATACAAAGGTTGCAAGGTTAAAGGCCTGTAACTTATATTCAAACACAGGAACGAGCAGGGAAATGCAATGCGTTTTGGGCTGGAGCTGTTGGCCAACTTGGAGACGCCAGTTAAAACCCTGGATTGAAAAATAGGCCCCTATGGGGTGAGAAAACGATATTCATACTACTGCAGATAATTCATTCCGTGGTTCAGTGCAGAACTCTTTTTAAAAAATTAACTAATCTCTAATCTTCTGTGAGTAAAAATGTACCATGAACGACCTTGGCTTATGTGTTGGCTAATGCCGTACCCACACCACGTTTGCAAAACTCCATATCTAATTTTTCCATATTCCAAAGTAATTTATTACGGTTGCAGTTTTGAAAGCTTAGCAATTAGTCACAGTCTCTTGGCATGTCGATTTGGATGAAGGGTTTTTTCGGGGGAAACATCAGAGTCGAAACGGTACGCGAAACGATCCCGGGCGCGTCGTTAAACGATAGCTATCTGCTTTTTCATTCCTCATTACCACCCCGAAATTATCTTCCCCCAATCTCACTTTCCACATTTCCTGTGCGAAAACCTCCCGCCTGTGTGTGACCTGCAGGCCTACAGTACAGCGTGTCCCGCTTCGTGCGCACGGTTAGCTTTCCGTTTCTATGGCGCTGATATTTTTAGAAAAAAAATAAAAAAATCCAGGGACAGGACACGGCGGCCTGATTTCAGGATTCGCTGCGAGTAAAAAATTTTGGGACACTTGTTGATTGAGGCCTACCAGCCTGGAGTCCGGGCCCTCACAGGGGGGAAGAGACCCTGGTGAAAACTGCCACTTCCTGTAAAGCTGTCGAACAGAAGGTCTCCCTGACGGGATCCTGGAGCGCTGTCTCTTCCCGTGAACAGTACAAACCAGGCCCACGGGAATCAGTTCTGGGAGTGGGCTAAGACGGGGGGAGGGGGGGGGGGTTGGGGTGGGCAGACGTGGGGGGCAGTGGGGTTGGTGGACTGGGCCTGTTTGGCAGTGGGGTTGGCGGACTGGGCCTGTTTTGGCCGTGTCCGTTAACGCCGTTAATACCGGAGAGGTGGCTGTTTTGCCGGAGAGCGCTCAGGCGGAGTGGCTTCCCTGAAACCGCGCTGTAAGGACAGGGCCGCTACGAGGGCCGAGAGTTAACCTGGATAACGGCGTCGGTTAAGCAAACAAACGCTCGGATATTCGTCCGCTTTCCTCCGACTCGCTCCCCCGCGTCCATCGGCGCCTTAGGTTACCTTATTTATTTTGCTCTGCCGACACGCTTGCCCGGGGAGATACTCACGTTGTTTAAACGTTTTTATTTTTTATTTATTCGTCTTTATATATATATATATATATATACTGTACGTCACCTGTTGGATATTTGCGGAAGCATTTCAGGTTCAGGGTTTTAGTTAAAGCGTCGTCCGGGCCTCTGACTGAAACCCGACAGCCCATTGGTCAGACGTTTGTTTCCCCCCAACGGGCGAATCTGCGCTACCGCCACCAGGGTACTGGCAGGGAAATAAATGTTGGTGTAACCACTGATCTCGACGTCCGGGAACAAAACATCCAGCCGCCCCAGGCCCCCAACCCCTCTGCCCCCCCCCAATCCCCCTGCCCCCCTACCCCCCAACCCTTGGTTAGGAGCCGAGAAGTTTGAGCGAAAGGGCCAGGGCCCAGGAGGGGGGGTCTGCACGGTAGTCCAGGTGCTATTCATTAGCTCACGCGTTCTTCATTCGCACGAGGTGAAGCTAAGAGATGGCAAATGTGCTAGGTGCCTCTTTCACTCGCGAAAAAAGGTCCCGTAAAACCCCCCCCCCCCCCCCCGGAGAGATCTCCCCTGAGATCGAAGACCGCACCTGTGCCGGGTCGTGAGTCCCATGAGAGACCGTGGTGTGCGGTGTTTTCAGCGCTTATGGTAACCGCTTTCAAACAAGTGCTGATAGAATAAGCAGTCTCTTTCCCCTGTCTTTCTTTCTTTCTTTCTTTTTTAAACATTGCCCCCACGTCTAAGTCTGATTCATCAAATGAGCTTACATGCAAATGAGACAAACACATGTTCCTAAATATATTCTAGGAGACAACAAACAGTCAGATTTTCCAATTATTCAGGGGGAACTTGAAAGAGCAAATCTGGCTCTGATACTTTGCAGATGTCCCTTGGACCACTTCAAGGAATTTTCACATAGACATTTTTTGCGAGCGCACCCCAGAGTTCCCGGTCCTGGTCTCGGTCTTCGTGTGGCACACCGAGGCAGTTTGGTGGTCTGGTGATTATGCGAGGTTACAAAAGGCAAACACCGCGGCAGCATACTTGTCTTTGATCCATCAGTCAAGGGTAACGTTGCCAATCGTATCCGAGGCTAGGGGAGGAGCTAATGAAACTGGGCTGTTTAATCAATAACATGGCGGAATTTGACTTGAGGTGGGGGGGGGGCGGGGTGAGGTGGGAACGTCTCTGCAAAGCCTTACGGTCTTTCAAAGAGCAGCGCAAAACAGCTCTTTCGTGCCGAAAAATGGCTTCTCCTGGCGTCTGCCCCGGGCCCCGCTTAATTGTTTTTCGTTGTTTTTCCCGTGAAAGTGATTTAAAAACATGAAGGGGAATTTGACGCCAAACCCTGAAAAGGCCCTACACACGTGCTTACACTCAAAAACAGCGAGACTGTTGAGTAACAGTTGGCCTGGAAGCGACTTACAGGACGGCGTCAGCTGCCGTGTTTGCGTTTCGAGTGTAACGAGACCAAGCCGTTGTTATCAGGGGGATAGGTTTCCTTTGAAATTAGCCAGTAGGCCTCAGCTCGCCCTGCCGAGTTTGCCCTGCGCACTTCCGCACACTTGCACGAGGCTGGCCGATACCAAGCCTACACTACGCTGTCACATGTGAGCCCTTGCGAACTGTGGCATTTTGATACATCGCAAAAAAAAAAACAAAAAAAAAAACTTTAAAACCATTGTGGGATAATTGTTTTTCTTTCTTTTTTTAAAAAAAAAAAGAGTCAGTATAAATCCCAATAACAGAAATTAGTCTGGTACTTGGAAAAGAGCAAATTGCGCCTCATTCTAACATCATTATTGGTACTTTTATTGCAAATTGATCTGCCATTATCTCAATTACGCATTTATTCGGCCCAGGTTTGACCTGGGGAGGATAAAAGGCGGCTTGATTGCTTTGCCCAGCGATCAGATGCACAGGAGGTCCTTTCGGCGAATCGGAGCTGACCCCCGATGGCGGCGGCGGAGTGGGTTTGACGTTCCCCCATACCACCCCCCTCCCCACCCACCCGCCCCCCCACCCCGCTGCTCGGAGGGAGACTGGGTCAAGGAGAGTACACGGGTTTCCTCGCCACGGCTCACGGTGAGTGATAAGGGGAAAGACGGGGAGCGATGGAGGGGGCGGGGCCATGAGAGCTCCCTGGGGGACGGATGAACTAGAATGTTCTCAGCAAAGTCGGCCTCTGATTGGCCGATCTCAGCGTTCAACAAAAAAGTAATAAAACTTTAACCAATTTCTTTTTTTCTTTTTTGGGTTTTGATGAAAATGTATTAACTCTGGAAAGCAACCAGTTGATTAGACCACACTGGTGTGTCCTGTGAGTATTTATTCCCCCTCATTCAACAAGCAGAGTGTAATTTGTTGTTCTTCGTTATTTCCAGTTCTTAAAATAATTGCACTTCAATCAACGCAGGCTGACATCAAGTGACCCTCGATTGCTCTCGACGAAAAGCAATGAAAGATTTTTGGAAGGTGGGTCTTACGCCTCGATCAGGTTTTTCCATTTCTTTTCCCCTTTTTTCTTTGGGTGGTTGCATGAAGTAACGTCAGAGAAAACCTGTCATGGTTTACAGGGTTACTGCGGGCAGGCAAAACCGCTGGCACAAGAGAGGAGTCGCTGCCAGTGTGCCAGTGTGCCCCAACCGCCCATCCATCAACCCCACCGAGAAAAAGCCAGAATCCAGACGTCTAGACGAGTGGGAATCTCGGTTGAGGGACGTTTTGACATAGTGTAAACAGACTAGGTTAGCCCCAGTATAACTCAGGTTTTACCCAGATATAGCCCCTTGACTATGTACTAGTCGAGTAGAATAGTTTTACTTTTCAAACAGATTTAGAGGGGGTTTTCACCGCCTTTTATACAACAAAAATGTTCACTGGGACATGTCCACTGTGGTGGAGAAAAATGATTCTGGGAGGGGTGGACTGATTATGGGCTGTTCCTTTAAAACGTGATGACAGTCCTCTTTCCAACATGGAGTCAGCGGCAGGCCAGCAGTGCATGATGTCACAGATTGCCTTCAGTCTGGTTAGGGGATCGAGACGAACGTTACGTCAGGCGATTTTGGAGCTCTAGGTGGACACTGAAAATCTCTTCTTACCATTTTTCGTTTGTAAGGTACGGAACTCCACTCTACCTTCGGGAAAGGAGTCGACTGGTTTTAGACAGCCAGTTTCTTCAAGGACCTGTCTATACCTCTTGACCCTACTGACAAACCCCCCCCCCCCCCCAAAAAAAACAAAACATTCTACTTCAGTAACTGCGATCTCTGCCGTATGCCTGCAAGCATTCGCTTAGCATTCGTTCCAAATTTCCTCGAAAGGAATCTAAGGGAGGGAAGAGTTTTGAAGGATGCTGCAGTGCTAGGAAAAAGAAGAATTCAGGAAGAGCCAGGAAACTCCGGTTGACTCATTATTTCAGTACTTAGCACAAATGTCATCGTTTATTCTGAGAGTACAAACAAAACAAAAAGAATTACGGGAACAGTTCACACTTGCTGTGGTGTTCCCAGCGGCTTCGTAGCTTCAGGTACTTAGGTCGAGCTTCATTAGCTTCAGGGTTACATTGGCTTCAGGTTACTAGCCTTTTCAGCTTAGCCGTTCAGGCTTACTAGGCTGTTTCAGGCACATTAGGCCTGTTTCAGGGGTTTACATTAGGCCTGTTTCAGGGGTTTATGTGTTACCGTCAGTCTTCCGAGCGCACTGATGCATGTTTTTCCTCAGAAGAACGCAAGAAACCAGACATTGACCATCCGCTGCATGCAGATGACAGCTTGGATTGCGAAAGCCCAGAAATAGGCAAAAAAAAAAAAAAAATTTTTTCAAAAGAGCAGAGTCAAGTCTGAGAGGTCTGTGTGTCCGCTGGCCTCTAACCACACTGCTGTTCAGGCTGTGGAATCTCCTGCCTCAGGTACGAGAGGGACACGGATTGATGAGGACAGAACTGGCATCCGCATCGATAACTTTGAGTAAAAGCCCCCCCCACCCCCCGCCCTCTCACTCACTACCCCCCCTCCCCCCCTTTTTTACAGCACCAGCATGCAGTGATCTCCCCCCGCCATCTCAGAGATACTCCGCTTCACCTGCAGCTTTTTCCACATGTGGACGGGAGACGTGGACGGCTTCCCCAAGCCCCGGTTGACAGACGCGTCTTAGTCATCCCTCCTGACGGCTTCCCCCACCCCCTCTTTTGAGCGGATTATCAACGCTAAGCCATACCCCCCCCCCCCAACGCAGGTACACCGGGCCATGCGGAAATGTGCGCACCGAAACGCCCTTGGACCTCAGCCAGAACTGGACATGTCCTGGAGGAGCACACACCCACTGTCTTTTTGGCTAAGTTTGGTCACCCCTGATTTATGGGAGAGAGCTGTTTAAATGGAGGATACACAAACCTCAAACCCATTGGCTGTGTTCGATGGGCAGCAGCTGCGTTGGGCCCTGCTCCCGAAACAGCCCTCCCCCCCTCCGGTCGTCCTCGTGGACGCGGACGCCGGCGCGGCTCCCCCAGCTGGGGGCCACACCGAGGCGTGTTTACGCTCATGCAGCCGCCCCGATCACATCCTCAAACAAGCGCCGAGGAGATAAAACACGAAACAGAACCTCCCTCTCCTTCCTCCGCCTTTCAAAAAAAATATATTCAGCCATCATTTGAAGATTGATTGTTTTTTTTTTTTTGTCTTTTTCTTTCGTTCGTTTTGAACGAAAGGAAGTCCTAGCGGCATCAGAAGTCGGCTTCTTGGTCGCTTCGAGTCGCGTCATCGGAAGCCGCGTTCGAGTCCGCGTTCGAGTTCGCGTTCGAGTTCGCGTTCGAGTTCGCGTTCGAGTCCGTTTCGAGGCCTTCCCTGCGGCTCCTTTGATTCTGAGCCAGCTGGACGAGCCCCAGACACACTCCAGCGTTCGCCTGCGAAAGGCCAGTCGATAGCGGGGACCAACGAGGAGCCACTTCCAGGGGTCTGCAAGGGGGGACGGACAGTCCTGTCTCCTGCCCCCTATCTCCCACTGGTCTTAGAAGCTTCCTTCGCCCCCTCGTTGACAGTTGACTCTCATTGACAGTCCACTCCCACATATGGACTGTGGACCGCTCCAGTGCAGACAGCGTCCATTCCCCGGAGTCATGGGTACAGGCCGAAATGGCACCGTTCCTTTTGTTACATTACATTACATTCATTTGGCAGACGCTTTTATCCAAAGCAACGTACAAAAAAGTGCATTTTCATGATCGTAGACAAGTCTCCGTTCAGTTTTGGAAGTTCTTATTTATGTACATACTTATTTCTAGCGAGAACAATGACCTATTGGTCACTCTGCAAAGCCAACTGAGCGTTGAATCAAAGGCACCTTCCAGTTTCCCAGGTCAACCTTCCCGGAAATGAAAACCTATTCCCGGAAGGCTCGATCAGGTCTTTCCCGGTGGCTCTCCAGGGGGAAGCTGGCCTGTTGTCAAACACCGCTGGTGATTGGCCGCTCGTCCGGGACCCAGAGCTGGCCCACACTAAAGCAGTTCAGTTGGCCCACCTTCCGCCATGGAATGACGACATTGAGCCCAGTCCAAATCTGGTTGCCAGAACCCAGCCCCGACTCAACCTTGATTAGACCATATCTCAGGTGCGATAGTACCATTTGGACCATGTTTAGCCCACAATGCACTTGCCACTGCCTTGACTGGCCCTCGCGTACCTGAACTCAACCGTATTTTTGGCCAGGAATCGTCCTGCGATGTGATATTCACATTCACGGGTCATCTCTGGCCCCACCACCTGGCTCCAGGTCTTTGATCATGAACGCAAAGCATTAAGAGATGGAGGTTCTGATTACTGTTTGCTCAAAAAGGCTCCTGGAGCTCCAGAACCAGGACCGGGCGACCAGCATTTGACCCTTGCCTGACCCTTACAGCAAATATATGAGCGCAATTTTGTATATAATCAGCCTGTCCAAGTGACACAACCCAGGTCCTAAAACGAAAAAAAAAAATATGTGCAGTCTTGTGATGTGATGTGACTTTTTTTTGTAGCAGCCCAAACCTTCCATCTGGGGAATATGTATTTTGAGTTGTTACGGGGTTGTCGTGCAACATGCTGGTAAGTGTTAGACCATGGCATACACAGACATAAAACATGTATTAAGTGTGTGAGCCCTGGGAGGGAGGGGGGAGGGGGGGTCAACATCAAGGGTCAATCCCAACAGATGACATAAGCGGGTAAGACCAAGGCAAAGTTTCAAAGTTCATCGTCAAGGAAACCCTTCATGCTGCGACATTTAAAAAAATGTTTTTATTTTTTGCTGGACGCATTCTTGTCACTCATTAACCCGCCGGCATAAATCAACATAAATTGCGCCCAAGAAGCACTTAGAGAAAGATTTAAATAAATATATAACCGGAGCGGATTTCTGCCGTGCTCCTCGCAACGCTGGCCGCCGTCTTCCACCACAATCAAATCTCGATTTCGTGTGCACACTTTTTACCCTGGATGTAATAAATCATTGTTATCCCATCTGAAACGCGTCCAGGCTTGATGTTTCGCTGCTAGCAGTGCTTTCCAGGGCCCTCGCTGCCCTCGTGGCACAGATGTGGGACGTGAAAGACGTGCGTAAATAAATGCAGAAATGTTCTCTATTGCGGCACGGGAGAAAAATCCTTCTCCGATTTCTCGGGGCTTAAAGGCTAAGTCAATATTTCCAGAAACTCGTAATCAGATATTTCGGAGTGCGAAGCTGAAACGAGCCCAGCGATTTGTTTTCTTCCCGAGAATTTCACCTCTTCTCCTGTCTCTGTTCTCTTTAATTTTGGAGGCCAGATGATGAAACCGATCATAAAACCCTAATAAATTTATTTGGAGCGCGGTCCGCATCATGCAGTTCACAACGCGTCTTGTGAAAGAGACAGCCTCCCCCTCCCTTGAAAACAGACCTCTCGGCTAATCGAGTGAAATTGACAGTGCAGCTCCCCTGCCTGCGTGGAAGCCAGGCCAAAATATGACTTCAATTCCCACAATGCAACAACAATCACAGGCGCATGCTATCCATCAAGTCAACGCATTAATATGCCATCAGCCCTTTTTCAGACCCCTGTATAAATGGTGGCCAAGTAAAGTGGGTGGGGGTGGGGTGGGGGGGTGGACGGTTTGGGGAGGGGGGGCTGCAGACTAGCAGTGTCCTCGGTGTCTCGTCAGTCGAACCCCTCGCAGGCGTTGTTTAATTGCGCCTGACAGGCTGTGGAGAGGGCCTCCGAACTCGAACAGAGGGCTAATGACAAGCGAGCGCTCGCACCAATCACAACCGCGCTCAGATGACTCACTCCTGCGCTGATATATGGGCCAAATAAGAACGCTACTTTCTACACAGACGGGTTTGGGGTGTCCGTGTGAAATGATTGAATGATTGTGGCTACATTTTTGTTCTTTGAGTTGGGGCTGGGGAGGGGGGGAGACGCATGATGAGAAAGCAGAGAAAAGGCTCAGCAAATGTGGGGAGGGGTGAGGGGGCGGCACAGAGAGGGAAAAGGTCTAATAACTATTTCGGTTGCTGCTAGCAGACCAAGGTCGGGCCGAGGAAGCCCTGATACGTTTCTCAGACAAGTCCAGAGGCTTGGATAAACACAAATAAACTGTCCTCGGGGTGAACCCTGGAGTAAAGTATTAAAAGTGTAAAGGATGATACTCCCAGTCTAGGGGAATATAAACAGAGTCCCAGGCTTGAATTTTTTATTTTTTTTGGTTCGCCCGGGAGCCAAGTGTGTAGAAGGGGGGGGGGAGACATTGGCCAGCACTACATTTTCAAGTGCACCTACTGTTAATTGTGGGATTATTTATCATAGAGCTGCTACTACAGCACCTACCATTATCTGTGGAGGTGCACATTCAGGGCGGGAGGGGGAGATGAGGAGATGGGGAGAGAGAGAGAAAGAGAGAGAGAGAGAGAGGGAGGGGGAGTAAGCAGAGAGAGAGGAGAGCAGAGAGAGAGAGAAGAGAGAGAGAGAGGAGAGGAGAGAGAGAGAGAGAGAGAGAGAGAGAGAGAAAGAGAGAGAGTGAGAGGGAGAGAGAGAGAGAGAGAGAGAGAGAGAGAGTCTCTGCCTGCTCAATACGAAGGGAGGTGTTGCGCAGACAGACACCACATGGCTCACAAACTCTAGCCTACGGTGAGAGAGACTTGAGGCATTGCCTCCCAGTGTCAGGAGAGTTTAAAATATGAACTAGCGCAGAAATGTGTATCCCACATCAGAGCAGAACTTCAGCACATTAGCGTTCCAATGGCAAGGCTACAAGAGATTTGAGAACACGTGACAGGGCTGAATTAAACAAAATTAAACGGAAGGAAGAAAGAACGTTCCTTTGAATCGGGCTGACCTAGGCTGTGTATAATCATATTATATATCAAGTATATCCTCCCAAGAACCAGCAATTCATTCGTGTCCCCTGTAGGGGACGTGAGCCTCTGGTCTCAATGTCAAGAACCTCATGTTCTCCTCTGCCGAAAACCTCTACACAACAAGGGACAGTCAATAAACATGTTTTTGTCATCCGAGGTGCTCGTATTTTTCAGTTTGCTCTGCAGAGCACTATCTTTGATGTAAAATAAATAAATGAACTGTCATAGAGTACTTTTAACTCCAATAGTGTCTCCCACTGGACACTGGTTAAAGTTAATTACACTCTGATAGAGTCAATATAACACTAGTATTTTCGCTGTGTGGAGACAGTTTGGTGCCGATCACTGGTGCTGTGCTGGTTCTAGGTGAAGCATCAGTACTTGTACTCTACTGAACACCTCAGGCAGGCGTCAACAGAACACAGTCACTGCATGAATTAGACCCTTTAACAGACTCATTCAACCGGGATACAGTAGGTGGGTTTATACTGAGGC
The DNA here is from genome assembly GCF_018555375.3 of Anguilla rostrata. Lineage (NCBI taxonomy): Eukaryota > Metazoa > Chordata > Actinopteri > Anguilliformes > Anguillidae > Anguilla > Anguilla rostrata. The sequence continues at coordinate 79,213,814 of NC_057933.1, read as the reverse complement.
CTGGATAGCATCAACATTTGTCCCTTTGACTCTGAGTAAAATTCAAATCTTGAGTTTACGTAGCTCAACAGTAACCGACATTAGCTTTCGTAAGCTGTCTCTGAAGATAGCCAGCTGGCTGTAATTAGCTTCTGTCTGGACACCGGTTTCCTTGCGAACACATCAGTCCGGCGTGTGCAAACGACCGGCGGTAAATTTGCCCCGAGTAAGACTTCTGACCCGCCTCGGTCAGTTAATCAAACGCCGCTGTTGCTCCTTTTGCCCCGAGTAAGACTTCTGACCCGCCTCGGTCAGTTAATCAAACGCCGCTGTTGCTCCTTTTGCCCCGAGTAAGACTTCTGACCCGCCTCGGTCAGTTAATCAAACGCCGCTGTTGCTCCTTTTGCCCCGAGTAAGACTTCTGATCCGCCTCGGTCAGTTAATCAAACACCGCTTTTGCTCCTTTTGCCCCCGAGTAAGACTTCTGGTCCGCCTCGGTCAGTTAATCGAACTGCTTGCTGCTGTTGCTCCTTTTTTACGTGTTTTTGTCCCTGCCGCGCCTGATGACCTAAGCAAGTGTAACACAAGGGGGTGTTTACCTTGAATTAAATTCCAAGAAGGTGAAATACATGGAAGTTTTACGAGGCAGAATTAGCGTAATTGTTCGGGGGATGGGGGGGGGGGTGTGGGGGTTGGGGTGGAGGGGGGGGCGATGCGTTTTCATCGCCTGTTTTATTTTTCCCCTGCTGCACCTCGACCCCGTCAAACTTAAGATTCACCTGCAGGCGGCTGACTCGAACGCTAATGTTAAATTTGGGCCCGTTAAACTCTGACTCATTCTAATCACGCGCCCCTCCATTCGAAGGGAAGTAATCGGGGGACGTCAGTGGCCTGACGTAAAGGCTTATGGGGTGCAGCTGTATTCGGGGAGAACACCGAGAGCCCGAATCGCTCCGGAGCACGTTGATGTCATTTTAAACATAAAACATTTAAACAAATGGTGTAATAAATTTGGCGGGGGAACAGATGCTCCCAGATTTCGGACACCCGAGACACGGGGCACAGCGGTCACCCCTGCTCTTAAAGAGCTTCCGCCCGCCTTTCCGGAGAACGAGCACGGCGCTCGTCCAATCAGAATGAAGTGACTCCATCACGTGAGCGTGGGACACTTTTCACTTTATCTTACAATGTGCACACTCAGGATGAGACATTTAAATGGTTTAATCGACACCACAGGAACCCACAGGTCTCCTTGTTTTGCAGAAGCAGTTTCAAGAAAAATTATCTATTTATTTGTGTCTTAGAAAGGCAGCAGCGTAAATGTAATACAATGTAACATAGTGGTGCTGGTTAGACATCCCATGCAGGTTTTTCCAGCTAAACAAACGTGATGTCAGTGGAAATGAACAGAGAGAGAATGTCAAGCGTGGCGAAGTTGCTATGGGTCAGAGAAGGGAGGGCACCTGAGGGAAACTTTGAAACTGCTGTGAGAGCTTTTTTGATGCGAGTCGGTGAATGACCGCCATTTGTAGCACCACCCGTTAAAGGGTGGTGCTACCCGCTCAGTCATTACTAACGAAAGTGTCCTTGATGGAGGACAGGTTCCTTAAAAGAGCAAAAAACATTTTGGGATCCAAGGCTGGGTGGCCCTCCATGTCTCTCTGCTCCCCTCGCCCCACCCCCCCTTACCCCCCCCGTCCCGTCCCGTCCCGTCCCGTCCATGGCCATGGGAACCACTCTCTCACCGTGTGCGTGAGGACAGAGTGCCGCTGAGCCTCACCACAGAACCGGAGAGTCCAGGGGAGGAAGGTGTCCCGTGTCATCGCACCTCTGACAAACAGGAAGCAGGTCCCACTCCAGAATACGTGGAGTTCTTTGAGAAAAAAAAAAGAAAAACGACATTTTTTTTGTTGAATTAGGGAACTCAGTGTCTTCGGTTTTATGTACACACTGCTGATGCCTCAGGACGCCCCGAGCCTCAGCAGCTGCTGAGAAACTATGATGACATGCGGTGTTCTTGGCCCGCCATTGGCAGAAAGGACCCCCCAACCCCAACCCCAACCCCAACCCCCCACTGCCCCCCCCCCCCACTCCCCCACTGACAAATTCAGCAGTCCTGGGTTCTTTTTTTACGATTGGTTTTTAACTGTTACCGAGGCGACCCAGTACACTCGCGAAAACCTGGGAACTAAATCCAGTGTTAAGAACCAAGGGCGGAAACAACGTTAATCAGGGTAAAGCTGCTCGCGTCGTGTAGCGTGTGGGTATCGGAGAATCATCGGCGCGTTTCGTAAGGGAGCGCTCTTATCTGCGGGCGATTGTGTTGCTGTTTGCATTTCCACAAAACATTAAGCAAAACGGGGGTGCCGGTGTGGAAATGAGTCTATCAGAGGAATTTTTCGCTCACTTGCTGGCCAGGGATTTCCATCGCATCCCATGGTGCTTTGCAAACCCGAGCAACAAACGTTCCTTTTTTTTTTTTTTTTTTTTTTTTTGGCAGTCGGTGAGGAAACAGGGTTGTGTGCCACAAGCCTCTGAGAGTGGCACGGAAAGGCACACGAGGGCTAAGACCGCCTCGACGTTTGTTATTTCGGATAATTGCACTCGCGCACCTCAGAAAAATAAAATCAGCACAATTCCAAACATTCTTTTTTTTTTTTAATCGCTTGCAGCCTTTTTTTACCAAGATGTGCTGATAGTTCAGCCGTTGGTCTCCCCGGGAACGAACCGGAACGCTTCGACTCGCCTGAAACGCGAGACCGTGGGCCCTAATTATGCCACCTGGCTCGCCGCTCGTTTGCAACGAACACGCGGCCGGCCTCCCGTTCCGCGCTCGGAGAGAAGCGTTCGGGGAGAACCGGCACATTTTACCCGCTCCGCGCCATCAACCTGCAAATAATCAGTTTATCTGATTCTTCGAAGGCGGTCCTCAAAATGGGCGTAGAGTTGTGTCACGACACCTCTGTTATGATTGTTTCGCTGCAGCGTTCTCTGTGGAGGGCCCCCCCCCACACACCACACCACCACCACCCCCCCTCCCCCCCACCCCCACCTCCCCCCCAGTAGGCACTGCGGCCTTGTGTTCAGTCACTCGTCAGGTCTATTAATGAATGGAGTTGGCGTGATTATCATCATCTGCTGTAGTCGCCTATGACAAAAGGGAAATGAACCGTGTCCACTTCCTGTAACAGCTCTTGTTTTTTTAAACCCCGAGCCTCTCAGCAACGGCACGAAACCGAGCGTCAAGGTATTTATTGCGCGGACGCTAAATAAAGCGCCAGAGAGAAACGGTAAACGACTAAATGTATTTAATATACGACTGAATATATTTAGTATACGACTGCTGTAATTCAAACACCCTCTGCGCTCGGCTGGCTACCGCGGTCGACCTCCCTCTCTCCCTGTTTACATCATCCGGACAGCTCCTTCCCCTTCTCCCTCGTAGGGAGACCACCAAAAAAAAAAAAGCAGGAGGGCCTCTTTGCATTTTTTTTACCGTAAACTGGGGCCCTGTGATGCACCCTCCCCGGCAGCAGCAGCAGCAGCCGCGCTCCATCACAGACACCGCCGGCCTGTCCCGGGGCACATTTTAAGGGGTCGCGTTAAAAAAAAAAAAGACGGCAGAAAAATAACAACGACAGAACATCGCCGGCTGCATGAAGTGGGGACCGAGGGGCGGGGGGGGAGAGTTGACTCTGTCCCCGGGGCTGTGTTGTGTGCGAAAAGCAGCTGGTTGGCTCCTCTCACAACACCGAGCAGACCTGCTGTACGGCTCATTCTGCCGATGCTCTGCTTTTAATGCGCGGACGGACGGACGGACGGACGGACGGGCCCCTGTGGTCTGGGCTCCAGTGCCGTCGGACCGTACCGGTGCTGGCCCAACCTCAGGAGACCCACGGGGCGACGCCCGATCGGTGTTACGTCACTGTGGGAGGGGAGGGATCCAGTCCGCCGGGCCAACAGCTTCTAAGCACTCCCTAGCACCCCCTGCTGGTGGATAGGGTGCAGTACGCCTGTTGCGCTGCACGTGAAGGGTCACCCGGGGTGTAGGGTTTGAGCACGAGTCGCAGATCGCGTTGCAAGAGAACGCTTCATGCTGAGACATGTAACTGGAGGCAACAGCATTTTTGTGATTAAGTAGGGGTGTCCCATCCACTGAAATCTTACCTTCCATGTTTTATTCTGCCAGTGTTGGTACCGTAATGAATGCTGGACTCTTTTACCAGGACTCACAGTGGAAGCAGAGGCTGTTGGAGTGTTGAAGACCAGGGTTGGTACAGGGCTGCTTGTGCTTGTGTCCTTAGGGTGGATCAGGAGCGAAGATGATCCTAATAGCCTGATGCCCTCGTTTGCTTCTATAAGACCTGTCTGGTGACCTGGAGGAGCTAGTACAGAGGTTATCTGTTCTCTTCCAGATGGTTTCTTCCACATATGATCTCTTCTTCTTATGAGGCCTTCACACTTCGGCCAACTGTGTGTCACAGGTGAACTACAGACGCTCGACTAAACCAGAAAGGTCACCATCCGTGATTAACCCTTTGAGCTGTGAGATCACAATAACACGGTTAGAATGTTTGTAACTGAACATTCTAATGCTGATATAACAATCACTACTGGTAACTGAAAGCAGCGGAGTTTTAGAACGCTGGAAAAAAAAAAAAAAACATTCCAGAAAACCTACTCTTCAAAGGGTTAAGGTGCGAGATCACAAACACCGTATGCGATTAGCACGTTCTTAACTGAACATTCTGATGTTAATGTAAGAATCCCCGCTGATTAATAGCCGGTGGTGTGTCTCCCCAGCACGACTCGCGGTCGCTGCTGGCACGAGCGAAAGCCGTTATCCAGTTCCCCGAACCACAGGCCGCAGGGTCGCTCACCGAGTTGGCGGGACGAGCCGCCCGAGAAGCCCCTTTTTATTTCCGCCAAAGGCCTTCTGGAAGTCACGAATGAGTGAGTCGTGAGACACGGAGGGGGGGATTTATGCTCGGCGTAATTCCGTTGTGTTATTAATCAGGGAGTTTCGACACGCTCTGCTCGATCAATAATTCCCCGGGTGACTGACAGGAGCGGAAGCCTATAGAGCGAGGCGGGCGTCGTCCGCTGAAATACGGCGCCGCGTTCTCACTCTCCCGCCTCATTACCCGTCGCCGGCGGATGAGTGATGTGCGCCAATCGGAAGGGGCCTTCGGCGGTCCTTCGCTGGATTTATGTTTCTGTTCCTGTTTCGTAGCAGGGGGGCAGTGGGGGGCTTGGGGGAGGGGGGGTGGGGGGTGGTGGTGGTTTCCCGGGCCAAGCTGGGAAGGGGATCGCCCGGGGAACGCTCGGTGAGACGAAAAAGACACGCCGCTTCGGGATGTTTCCAGAAAGGGAAAAACGAGACAAACGGATTGGACCGAGCGGACCTTCCACTCCAGCACCGTTGAAAAAGGAAGTCCAACTAGCAGCACATCTGAACCGCATTTAACGCACACCAAAAAACCTATAAAAACGTTAAAGTTTCGCTGGTGGGGCTCTATGTGACCGTATCTGCAGGGGGGGGGGGGGATGGCGGGGGGAGGGGGGGGATACGGCGGATGGCGGGTTATCGAAACCATGTGGTGGACGCAGCTTAAAGTGCTCATCTTCACCGGCGGGTCGAGAACGAACCCGGTAAACTTTCGGCACAGCCGGGGGGGCGTCTGACGGTCCACATCGCCGCGCTCCAGCCTTCGCTGCGCGGAATGAAGCCTTTCAAAATTCTGATGGATCTTTTTGTAAGATTTTCGGTAGCGAAACCTGTAAGAAACTGAAGAAATATTCTTTGAAACATTTCTAGTGCAGGGCAATTTGAAAGAAAAGAGACTTAAGAAATGCTTGTGCACGGCCTTCACAAAGACACAACACATGCACACACACACACACACACACATACGCACACATCACACTCATGCACACACACACATACGCACACATCACACTCATGTACACGCACACTCATCACACTCATGCACACACACATATGCACACATCAATGTACACACCTCACCAACGCACACTCCACACACACTCATGTACACGCACACCACACACACACACACACCATCACACTATGCACCCCCTCACACACCCCACACCTCACACACACCACACACCACACACACTCTGCACCACACTACCCACTCTGACACACACACACACTCATCACACATCATGTACACACACATACACATCACCACACCATGCACCCCACTCACACACACACACACTCACACCACCACACACCACCACACGCCACTCATGCACACACCCCCACCTCATGTACACACCACACCTCATCACATCTGTACACAAAATACACACACACACTCATGCACACACACACATCCACACATCCCACACACACCTATTACACACACCTCACACAACCACACACACACTCATGTACACACACACGCACACTTCCTGTGCTAACCGTATCGAACGCTCCATGCCCCCTCCCTTCCGGAGGGAAAGCAGGAAAACTGTCCGGGTCAGCGTTCCTGCAAGGGCCTTCCGATGCACTCATCGCTGTTGTTTTTGGACCGCGTCGATTTTCAGGAGGGCGTGTGCCTGGAGAATTCACACGGTGGTCCAAGTCTATCAGTTGCCGGGACGAGTGAGGAGATAAAACAAGGCACAAGGATTGCTCTGATGCATAAATACCACACCCCCCCCCCCCACGCCCCCACCCTCGCCCTCCCCCACTGACCCGCAGGAAATGCAGTGATCTTAATCCCAGGAAATGAAATTTTGCCTTTACATGAGTGATGCGGGGAGGGGGGGCAGTGTCAGTGTGTGCATAAGCAATATCGCCCTGGTGACCAAACATTCTGTAAAACACCCCTCAGCACCCTGCAGAACAGGGCTGCCAATCACTGTGCTGTATAAGATGGCCGCACGGCTTTATCCGAATTAACCTTTCCCGTCTGTCACTCAATTAGGCAGTGTCATTTTCATACAGTGCTTTTATACCAAGGCACCTCACAGCAGTGAACAGTTTAAAAGCAACTAAGCAGAATACGAAAAGCAGGACACAGTCAGTCAGTCAGTCACCGTGTACAGATTACATAAAAGCACAATCAAAGAAAAATGTCTTCATTTTGTTTTGTTTTAATTCTGCCTAATTCTGCTCATGCTGTAACGACCATCTCAGCTTTAATTCCAGAGTGCTGAAGACAAGCACATGCTTCTGAAAAGTATGTGATGTCACTGCTGATTGTGATGTCACTCGTGTGCAGATGGCCACGGGGCCATCCTAACACTAGAACAGTGCCTTAACAGGAGGAGCCACCCAGCAGTCAAAAAACTGTGTGTTTAAGTTCAATTTTGACACTTAGACATGCGGCACTGTTTCCACACGCAATTACTAGCCCTTCAAGTTGTGACATCACAAATGCATGATTAGAATGTTCTTAACCTAAAATTCTAATGCTGATGTAACAATCACTACTGATTGAAAGCAACGGAGTTCTAGAACACTGACATTCCAAAAAACCTGCTCTTTTCAGGGTTAATGCATGGAATACATTACCAGGACCCCCAGTGGGAACAGATACCCTTTGAAAGTTCAAGGCTAGGCTGGACACAGTGCTGCACTTCTTCCTGTTGCAGCATTTCTGATATTGGCGGGAAGAGAGGTCAAAGGGCACGTAAAAGATCTGTCTTCCACTAAGATCTTTCTTCCAGGCCGGATCTGGGATTCTAGGGTTTCATCCGAAGTCCACACATTAATGCACTGTACATGTTTTTTTTTTTTTTTTTGTGTGTGTTTTTTTTTGTTCTCTTCCCGATGTCGACCAATGATATTCAAGCGAGGATACAGATACAGCGTTGTCTCTGCACACCCGTATGGGGTAGCGCCAGCATGGAGACTTCACTCATTAAAGATACTCTTCAGCTGTGTTTATACTTCCCTGGATCCAGCTTTCCCTCAGCATGCCTGGGGTTGCTATAGCGATTTAATTACCTCCAGCCACATATTGTACCTTTTCGACCGGCTTCTTAGACCCATCTTTCCATATGATTCTTAGCCTGACTGAGCAGACCTGCTTTCCTCTCACCTGTAACTTCCATCAATTTCTTTTTTTCTTTTCTTTTTTTTTTCCGGTATAGCACTTTGATAAACTACCCGAAGGCACGGATTAGGAAGCAATGTACTCCGTGCTCCGTTTAAAAAAATAAAAATAAAAAAACTTTTTTACAGTTGAAAAATGCCGCATTTGTTCTCTGTTCTGGAGCTGTGTGGTAATGAACGTTGATTAGGAAGAAGTCACCAGAGACCCCAGTGGTGTGTAAGACTGGGAATGCAACAGGGCTGTTAGCTTTCTTGGCTTCAGTCTGGATCAGGATCGAGACGAGCTGAATTTCCTTATCTCCTCATTTACTTTTACTGAATGTTCTTCGTTCCTCATGCCGGTCGTGTGCCGTGGGACGCTTTGGCAAAGGCCGATGCACAGGCCATTACTCTGTCACCGCAGTTCCACGCTTGGTTTCAGGAATGCCAGTCACACACCTACATATACAGGCATTTAGCAGACGTCTGTCCAGCGCTAACCTTTTTCATAGATTTAATTGATCATTTACAGCTGATTTTACTGAACATTTCGTAAACCGCTCAGGACACGCAGTGCACCCGGACCTACACTCTACAGCCAGTCTAACCACTGTGCTCACTCGTCCTTACATTGCACGTCGCATGTTACAAGCAGTTACGCAGATTTTTTTTTTTTTTACATCTTTACATACAATCCATTCATGCAGCTATGGCGAGTATTTCTTTTCTTTCGTTGTCTTAAACTCAGTTAAGAGGGGAAATCATCACCCCCCCCCCCCCCCCCCCAAAATGACCCTGCTTTTATGGCTCACTCGCACCTAGCGACCATAGCCTCCGCAGTCGCAAAGCCCTGCTTCGCTTGCCGCGGTCGTAAATTTCTCAACGTGGGCAATATTTTCGGGGACGATCGGTAACACGAGACCGCTCGCGTAAGATTATTAATGGCTACTCAAAAATAAAATGAAATGAAATGAAATGAAATGAAATGAAATAAAACAGAACAAATAAATAAATATGCCCAGAGAATGAGTCAGCTTCCTGGTCACATTCAGAATGGGGATCCTCGCATAGGAAAAGATGCCTCATCTCTGTCAGCCCAGTTCCCTCTGGAGCGTAAATCTCAGATTATCTGTTTTTAACCCTTTAATGACCATTAAAAATCATATCATAACGGGCCGGGTGCTTTTTTTACTGCCGCTGGATCACACTGAGCTCTGTTGATAGTTACAGGTTGATAATAATGCAAAGAAACACACTAATCTTTTCTATGGAATCTTTAATACTGGCATGCGGTTTGTTTCTGTGGGATTGGCTTCCATGTAAACCCCCCCCCCCCCACCCCCCCACCCCCCATAGTTTACAGAGACTGGAACTGGAGTCAGTGTGGTTGACTACATGGATGCCTGTGATTGCACCTGTTTGTTACTTACTAAATGAAAACAATTAAAAGTGAACGTAACAAAAACAGCCTGTTCACACACACACACACACACACACACATATATATATATATATATATATATATACTGTATACACATGCAGAGAGAGAGAGAGAGAGAGAGAGAGAGAGAATGCAATCAACCATCCAAAGCACAAATTGTTCCCATTACAGAAAAGTGTATTTACTCTGAAAACAAAAATGTTACAAATATTTTTGTTGAAGGTGAACTTACAGGACCCAGCTCAAATGCTGAACAAATTACAATGAACTAGAAACAGCTGTTGGACACACACACACACACACACACACACACACACACTCTCATGCACACACGTGCGCACACACGCGCACACACACACCCACGCACACACACACACACACACACACCCATGCACACACGCGCACACACACACACACACACACACACACACACAAAAACAATGGAATTTCAAGTTTCCGTTCATTTACAGTACTGGAGGCAATTAAAAAGGCTAATCCACATGTGGAAACATGAAAACCCAGAGCACTCCATAAACTACGCGTCCATCACTGCTATTGGCAGTTTTGAACACACAGTAGTGACTTCAACCTGAAATGGCTGGATTCATTTTTGCTGAGTTTCCTAAAACATTAAAGGGGGGAAAGAAAAAAACATACTTTTCATAGTTTCCTTGTTGATTTTTTTTTTCTTCAGTGAGGCAATTTCCCCCAGCTACGTGCAAAATATTATCTCGTAACCATAAGGCCAAGGCTGTGTTTGAGGCGAATACACGTTAGCTGAGACTGAATGCTACCATATGGATATCAGACTTCAGATATCAAAACTTATTGGTTGATATAAGACATTCTCACAGCACTACAGTACCTCGATATCAACATTCACGTAAACGGGACGAGCTGACCCGGCACGCGGCGCGGCGTGTGTGGGGCGGGGCCTCGACGCGGCGCGCGGTGTGATTTTTGTCCAGGAACAACCCCCCCCACCCCCTAGAACATTCTGCCCCGTCGACAGGCTCCCCGAAAGGGAGCCGGTCTCACAGCCGTTCCTCCGTGCGTTTCCCAAAATCCCGCCAGGAGCAGGTCTTTCCTGCGATTACCGTTCGCCCGAGTCCCGCAGAGACGCCCCGCCGTGTTTTCGGCTGACCCCCTTCGGTACCCGGGGACGGGAACCGCCAAGGCCGCCGAGGCCGACCAAATTTTGGGGGGGGGGGGGGGGGCGGGCGGGATGGGTACCGCTCCAGGATGGGCCTAGGAGCACCAGCGGCCTGATTGCAATAAAAACTTCCCCAAAAAAGCCGCTCTGACAAGAGGGAAGCTGAATAAACAAGAGAAAAAAAACAAAGAATTTAAAAACCACTTTTTCGCCGCGTTCTCCGTGTCACAGATTCGGCCTTGCCGGTGGACAGAGAGACAGGTGGCTCAATTTAAGAGAGAGATTACGACCCTCCTCGCCCCCCGTTGGGAGAGGGGGCAATGTGCTAAGGGGTCTCTGCGTGCGCCCCCTCTCTCTCTCTCTCTCTCTCTCTCTCTCTCTCTCTGTCAGGAGCGACCTTCATCGCCTACTCATCGTGCATCTGAATTTTCGCCCCACGCTCTGAAACGTCGCCGATGCTGTCTTTTGTTTCCCTGATTCTCTTTCGCTGGTGAAATTTCTCGGGCAACGCGGGGACAGCTTGACAGCTTGTCGTGATTGTGCTCTGGGTGTTGCTATACCAGGAAAACCTGGGGGGCCCTCGAAAAAAACCACGTTCACTTCAGGAAAAAAAAAAAGAGGGGTAAGCAAACAAGAAAACCAACACTAAAATCGGCGGAATGTTAGCGGACAAGCTTTCATGTGATTTAGAAAATGCATCGCTGTGTACTGTGTGCTCAAAACAAATAAATGTCTAGCATCTGTCCAGACCAAAGGGACATGTTGATACATTAAAAGAAAGAAAAAAACACCAAAAATAAAACAAAGAACAGTGCAAAATGAGGGTGTCAAGCTCTCATATTTACCCCTGTGAAGAACACAGCTGCCTTCGATCGCACGAGGAATTTGCATCCATCTTCATCACCAGCTGTGTTTTCACAGCGTTCTCTCCTGATGTGCGCGAGTAATGTCTTTCATTAATTATCGTTAAGTAAAGGTTGCTTTTATCCCTTAAATGAAGTTACAGATGAACCCACGGCGTTGCCAACTTTGTGTCAATTTTCGTTGGGCTCGGGTGTTAAAAAAAAACAAAAAAAACAAAACTGAGGTTCCGGTAAGGGTTTCAGGCCTATGATTGGCTTAAGCTGGAGCAAAGGCTTTAATTGTCGGCCTGTGCAGGCATCAAACATTGATTCTTTTTAAAGAATCTTGTGGAAACTGTGGAGAAAAATTCAAAGGAGCCGTCTTGCAACGATAACTGTAGCTTACTCAACTTCACAATCGGTTGTGATGTCCTGACTGGACTGAGTCCTCAATTCATTTGTTTTCAGAGTACTGAGCAGAGTATAATCAAACGTAAGACCATGGGAAAAAATAGCACTAATCAGAGGGGAATTTTCTTTATAATTGTCCACAGAGGGCTCTAGGGAGCACCCGCCTAATTTCTGCTGTGGGGCTACCCTCTCCCTGTAGGTAGTGTACACTCGACATTCAGGTAGTTACAACTGGAGAGCCTGAGAATACGTACACATGTAAGAAAAAAAAAATAGATGAAAAAAATAAGTCTGTGCCACGGCCAATCGGCTACCAGCAAATGTATCCGCAGTACGAACGTGATTCAGGGAGAGCACAGGAATCCTCTGATGAAATTAGCACGTTGCCACCCCGAAGGGCTGCTCACCTGATGACCTCACTTTTTGACCTCGCTAGCCGCCAGCCCTGACAGGGTACTGACAGTCACCGCGTGGCAGGTCTACCCCGCCGACCCCGCCCGCCAGGTCTCTTAAGAAGGTGCAAGACCACGAACGCATGACTAGAATGTTCATAACTGAACATTCTAATGCTGATGTCACAATCACTGGTCGCTGGTGACTGAAAGCAGTGGAGTTCTAGATCACTGACTTAGAATGTTGAAAACAAAAAAATCCTACTACTACTACTACTACTTCTACAACTACTACTACTACTACTACTACTACTACTACTACAAAAAAGCCTACTCCTCCAAAGGGTTAACACGGCGATCACAGTTCGGAATATGTTCCACCGCGCAGTCCGGCACATGACGCACTGCTGCATTATCCTCCGTGTTTATCTACAGAAGCTTCCCACAACATTCTTAATGGCCTCATAGCAACCCCCTTCAAAAAAAAAACAAACTAAAAGAACAGAAACGCGTTCGGGGCCTCTGGCTCGCGACCCCGTGAGGACTCTTTAACGAGTATCTCTTTTTAATGCGCCGCGCCAAGCCTCCGCCAATTAGCTGTGAACGACTTCCAAATTTAGCGTGTAATGATTCGCCCGCGTGCGCACGGCCTGGCCACTGGGGGGCATCCACACGGTGGGCTGGGAGGGAGGGGGTGGCTGTCTTTTATATCAGCCTGTGAATCTCATTCGGGGGGTGGGGGGGGGGGTGTGAGGTCTTAGGCTCGGGGGTGGGCTGGGGGGCCTGTAGGGGCAGCAGCCACAGTAACGGGGTGGTTGAATGGCAGCTCGCGGGGAGACGCTTGCAAGCTTTTGCCCCGGGGGGGAGATGCGCTCGGGGTGGGGGGTGGGGAGGCGCTCGGGATGGGGGGGGGAGCAGCATTAATCACCGCGAAGCAGTCGTAGTGATAGATGGTGCCTCTCCCGCTCGGAGACGTCCTGAGCGGGAAGCTGTTTCCTGTGTGTGTTCCCACTGGGGGACGAGGTGCAGCCTGCGTCTGTCTGGGACACGTGGTGCATCTGACTGCGGTACGGTAGCTCCACTCCCCGCCCCCCCCACCACTGCCCCCCCCACTGCCCCCCACCCTTAACGGTTCTTTCCTGGGGGCCACTGCACAGTCACTCTTACTGAGGACATATGGTGCCTTTTGGACTCATTATGTACACTTTTACAGTTCAATGTACACTCGCCATTTTACTGTGTGAGTGTGTGTGTGTGTGTGTGTGTGCATTTAATACTATAAACTGAGCATGCTCAGACTGGTAGAACTCCAATGTTCACCTCACCCGTTATGATAGATTTCTTTTGTGCACATACCTGTGAATGTGGTTTATGGAATTAATTTTCACATTAATGTTTATTAAGTTAAAGTCCCTTCACCTTTTATTTTTAATCACCTCAGGGCTATTTAGCTTATTTATTTATTTTTTAAAAATTTCTTTAAATTTATTTTATTTTTTTAAGGACCCAGTCCAGGAGAAGTACCTCCCTTAACTGTACTGCTGCAGTTCTCCCGTGGGGTCATGACCTCACAACCCCTTGGTTAGAGTTCAGCGCCCAAACCACCGCAACGTCACACTGCTGCCCGGCAACCAGGTGAGGGCACCCTTTCCCAGCTTGTAAGACGACTGAACATGTTCAACATGTGATTTGTGTGTGTGTGTGTGTGTGTGTCTGTGTGCATGGGGACATATGTGTATGCGTTTGTGTGTGTATGTGTGTGTGCAGAGAGAGAGAGAGAGAGAGATTTGTTATTTGTTAAAGTGTTACATTTTATGTAAAAACAATGTTGCTAAACAGCTATAAGATTTTTTGAAGCAATGTAGCAATTAACATATTGCTGAACTACTGCAAGCCCTGATATAGTTGACAGGAAATATTCAGCAATCACACGCACTTCATGCATTTACAGAAACTACTTCGCTGGTTGTATCTCACAGACTGCCATCATACATTAACGGATGCTCTCCAGGTTGTAAGTGTAACAACACGTGTCACCCCTGATATATGATCGCTGATTTGAATCTCCCCCGGGGCAGAACGTGTAACAAGGAAGATGGGATTCCGACGGGCGAGCCTGGAATCCCCCTTGCTGTCCGTCATCGCTGCGGAAAGCAGTGATGGCACCTTGAGCAGTGCTACTTCATTTACTTCTGTTAACTTCTGAAGGAATCATTCAAATCACAAGTTTCTGATTTTTTTTTTCTTTGGTTTTATTAATGACCACAAATTTCTTTTTACGTGACCTGTCCTCCCCACAGTTTTCTCTTCCAGCCCCTCCCCCTAGACCCCCCCAACTCCATCCGACTTTGGTTGTGGAGTAAGAGACAAACTTTATGCCATTAAGGCTTCTAAGGCCAGGTGTGAGATCACAAATGAGTGATTAGAATGTTCTTATCTGAACATTCTAATGCTGATGTCACAAGCATTGCTGGTAACTGAGAGCAATGTAGTTCTAGAACACTGATGTATGATTCTGGAAAAAAAAACAAACATTCCAAGAAAACTACTCTTCAAAGGCTTAAAGACAAATTACTTTTTGCCCTAAATCCCCCCCCCCCCCCCACCCCCGGTCTGCGTGTAAATCCCGGTGCGATGTTGAAAGGTGCGATGGTAAGCCTCCGGTGCCACAGAGCCACGGACGGGAAGGCCTCCTCTCCCTCCCTCCCTCTCCCCCTCCCTCCCGCCTCTCAGCGGCCTCTCTCTGGAGCCCCCGTGCGCCTCCCGCCGCGACCCGCGCTTCGGCTTACCTGCGCGGGAGACGGATTGGGTGACGAGCGACGGCTCGGAGCGGCGGGAGGTACGCGCGTCAGACCGTGACGCCGACCTCCTCGGGAGACGTCGAATCAAAACAGCGCTCCAGAGGCGGAGTGAACCCCCCGAGGCTCCCATTGGCTGCTCAAGTCCTGAAAAGGTAGCACGTGTTAACTCCCGAATGCTACGCAGTGGCACGAGCACTTGCGCGAACGTGTAGCGTTCGGATGCTAACACGTGCTAACTTTGTGCATGTGGATACACACATCTCATGTGCAATTATGTTGTTACATCACACAATAGTTTCACAACAGAAATGATATCATTTAAAAAACTGCAATGAACAGAAATTATACGGATATGAATGCAATTTGAAAATGGGATCACAGAACACATTTTTAACGAAGATGGGTGAAGTGGATAATTTATAAACTACTGCGTCATTACACTGTGCCATGTTATGTCAAAAATAAATTGCACTTGAAAACGTTTGATGTATTACTTCTTTGCATTATAAAGTTTTTAAATATGCTTATAACTGCTTTATAAATAAGTTATTTATCTTTTATGAAGGCTTTATTAAGATGAGTTTTATATAAGCATTACCAAAGTTGATATACTGTGGTGCTGCAAATGCCAGAGGGTACACATTGTTCACAACCATGAGAACAAATAAATTATGTTCCCAGAGTGAATAGTTGCTAATTTTGAGTAAATAATGAAGATGCGTCACTCACAAAACGCAGCAGCATAACAGCTCATCAGAGAGTATTGCGTTTCATCGAGTTAATCT